>NW_021163016.1:3600000-4043058 GCF_004324835.1 Dendronephthya gigantea | reverse complement strand
GGAAAAGAAAAATATAGGAATCTATTTCAAGAAAACAAAATGTCAGTCTCAATTTTATATTCTCGTTGTTTCTTGCAGACAATATCTAAATCTATTAAATACCAACCTGCTAACTTCACTTGCTATTTCATCTGTGCATGCGAGTTGGCCGCCAGATGGCGATTTGAGCCATGAGATGAACTTTTCAAACTTACTCATAGGAAACTTCTTATAAAGGCCTTTACACCTTAGAATCTCAAACATTTGTTTTCTGCTCGATGGTGCATTTTGTTTCTCTCGCAAGGCTGAAACTGTCATTGCGTTAATTTGCATCGACCCTTGATGTTCTAGATAATTGTCTAACAATTCGTTCTCATGTCTAGTAACGCTTTCTCCCTCTTGCGGTTCATTGGAATCAAAGTCATGTTCTTCTGGTCGTAGTTTTTTGCGCTTTGGAGCGACATTGTAGAATCGTTTCTGGTTTTTCCGACGTTTCTTATTTAAGCGTATTCCTCTGCCAAGACTGCACGTTATAACCTATAATATCATGGAAATAATCGGTGATTAATTAATTGCGCAAATAAAAGGGAGAAAACGTAAATTCATTCTTCATCTTGCCTTAAAATTGTCCAAATCAATATGTGTTAGCCCTGTTTGTAGAATAAAGTCGGAATAAACCTCCTCGGGTGTTGGACACTGAACATCTTTAGTTTGTTGAATAATAGAAAAATTTTCTTCCCAAAACCGTGAGACCTTCAGTCTGTCATCCATCCTTCAGGTATCAAGAGTGTCATTGTTATGCCTGTGTAACGCGACACCGCGGAAATTGGTATAGACTTAGCCGCAATTCTCAATACTTAGACTTCAAACTTGGTGAGAAAAAATATTTATGAATATTCAAGAAAATATGCCTTGCACAAAAGATTTGAAGCTTGCACACGGTAAAAACGAATCGTCTGAATTAATAACATTTTGTATACTTTAAGCGTCAAAATAGCCATTTCATAGCGGTCATATGTGTATGAGCTGTCAAAAGGTTGCAGAATGCGTATTCAGAAGAGAAATTGAACGTTTTTAAGATATTCAAAAGGTTTCTCTTTGATTGCGGTACAGAAATGCACAATTCTGGGTTGAAACTTCTTAAACACCAGTCTCTGTGGTGTCCTGTAACGCCAGCATATCAAATTTCAAAGGTCTTTCCGAACTAACAAACATCGCCCTTGTTTTTCAGCTTATTCAGTTAAAACAATATTGGCTCGAGTGGCAGCCTACGGACCCGGCAAACATTATCGAATCCCTCAGGTAATGATAATTTTTACGTATTCCATTCGGCATTGATGATGATCGATCCATCCTGGATCGCCCTGGCATACCTAGTGCCAATTGTAAGATTAATGAAGTTTAAAACAAATTTTTGGGATTAGGTGTTATTAACAGTAGCAAGGTTTCACAACTGTATGTTTCTAACGTGCGATTTTACCTTTTCCCAGTGCGGACACCAGCGGATTGAACGTTATTCCATGCATTCGGTCCCGATCAGGTAATCATTAATTTTTTTCTGTATTGCATTTAATATACATTGCGTTTGGTTTTGCGTTGCGTTGTGTTTTGCGTTGCGTTGTTGTTTCGATTTCCGTTTCTGTTTGATATGAAGCGAGGTTTCTTAAAATACTACAAATCTACAACGTGACTTTCATGCATAATTCTTTCTGTATCGCATTCTCGGGACTTTATAAATCGTGTTTGGTTTTGCGTTGCGTTGCGTTTGGATTTATAATTCTATAATTAACAGGGGAGCTATCGTTTGGTTTAGAAACGAGCGTGGTATACAACTGAAGTTTCAATTTAGTATGGGTAGATTTAAGCAAAAAGCGAGCCTATATACATCGATGAAGCGAGCTTTCTTAAGATACATCAAATCCGTTGATGGTTTTTAAAATCTTTTAAGTTTAGTGTAATATATAAGTTACTTTTGTGTTCGAATTTTGATTATATGTTCGGCTAATTATTTGGTCTTTATCTCGCTGCCAAGGCTGACGTGCGGTGCTACGGACAAGTCAGTTTGCACCCATAGGTCTTGCAGTAATGATAATACCATCTATCTATATATTGTTCAAGAATGAAATGGTCACGCAAGCATGGAGTATGATTTCGTGAGTTTACTTCGTGATTAGTGTAACTCCGTTTCAACATTCCTTGCTTAGTTTTGTGATATTTCCTTCACCCGAAAAGCCTCTAAAACTCTAAACCCTAACCCTAACCCTAACCCTAACCCTAACCCTAACCCTAACCCTAACCCTAACCCATACCCTAAAAAAATCCAAAATTTTAATTTGCTCGAACAAATTTGAAAAAATGTTTAAAATTAAGAAAATATTTTTTTGAGCCTAAAAAAACTGGTGATGTCCCTGGAAAACCTTTTAAACTCCTAAAAATTTAAAAAAGAAAAACCAACCCTATGGCAAACCCTTGACCCCATGGCAAACCCCAACCCTAAGGCTGACCGTTTCTCGCCTCTGAGACCCGTAATTTTCTCTCCTCCTCTCTTCTCTCCTTTTTCCTCCCCCTCCCCCCTCTTCCCTCCCCTCTCCCCCTCCCCCCCTCTCCCCTCCTCCCTCCCCTCTCTTCCCCCCTTTTCTTCTCTTTTTTTCCTCTTTTTTCTCCCCTGTTTTTTTCCCTCCTTTTTTCCCCCTTTTTTCCCTCTATTTTCTCCCCTTTTTTCTCCCCTTTTTTTCTCCCCTTTTTTTTCTGCCTTTTTCTTCCCCTTTTTTTCCCCTTTTTTTTCCCCTTCTTTTTCCCTTTTTTTTCTCTCCTTCTTTCCCCTTTTTCCTTCTCCTTTTCCTTCCCTTTCTTTCCCCTCCCTTTTTTTCCTTTCTCTCTCCTCTCCCTTCCTTTCCCTCCCTTCTCCCCTTCCCTTCCTTCCTCCCTCTCCTTTTCTCTCCCCCTCTCCCTCTCCCCCTCCCCCTCTTCCCTTCTCTTTCCTCTTCCCCTTTCCTTTCCTTTTCTCCCTTCCCTTTTCTTTTCTTTCCTTCTCCTTCCCTTAACCCCCTTCCCTTTTCCTTCTTTTCATTTTCTCCTCTCTTTTCTTCCTTCCCTTCTCTCCTTTCCCTCCCCCTCCCCTTCCCTCCTTCCTTTTCCTTCCCCTCTCCTTTTGTTTTTTCCCTTCCCTTTTTTCCCCTTCTTTTTTTCCCCCTTCCCCTTTCCCTCTTCTCTTCCCTTCCCCTTCCTCTTCCTTTCCTTTTCCCCTCTCCCTTTCCCTCTTCTTTTCCCTTCCCTTTTCTTTTCTTTCCTTTCCCTTCTCCTTTCCCCTTCTCTCTCTCCTCTTCTTCCCCCTTTCCCCTCCTTTTTCTTTCCCCTCTCCCTCTTCTTTTTCTTCCCCCTCTCCCTCCTCTTTCCTCTTTCCCCTCCCTTTTCTTCTCTTTCCTCTCCCCTTCTCCCTTTCCTCTCTTTCCCCTCTCCCTCTTTCCTTTCCCCTTCTCTCCTCTTTCTCTTTCCTTCCCCTCTCCCCCCTTTCTCCCCTTCTCCCCCCTCTTTTTTCTCTTTCCTCTTTTTTCCCCTCTTCCCCTTCTTCTTTCCTCTTTTTCTTCTTTCCCTCTCCCTCTTCTCTCCTTCCTTTTTTCCCCTTCCCTCCTCTTCCCTTCCCCTCTCCTTCCCTTTTCCTTCCTTCTCTTTTCCTCTCTCTTCTCCTTTCCTTTCCCTTCCTTTCCCTTTTCCCTCTCTCTTCTCCTTTCCTTTTCCTTCCTTTCTCTTTTCCCTCTCTCTTCTCCTTTCCTTTCCCTTCCTTTCTCTTTTCCCTCTCTCTTCTCCTTTCCTTTCCCTCTTTCTCCCTCCTCCCTTCTTTCCCCCTTCCTTTTCCTCCCCTCTCCTTCTCCCCTTCTCCTCCCCTCTTTTTTTCCTCCCCCTTTTTTTTTCTCCTCCCCCCTTTCTTTTTTCTCCTCCCCTTCTTTTTTTCTCCCCTTTTCTTTTCCCCTCTTTTCCTCCTCTCTCTCTCCCTCCCTCCCTCCCCTTTTTTTCTTCCCCTCTTTCCTCCCCCCTTCTTTCTTTTCTTTTTTCTCTTCCCTTCTTTTTTCTTTCTTCTCTTCCCCTCTCTTTCTTCTCTTTTTTCCCTCCTCCCTTTCTCTCTCCTTTTTTTTCCTCCCCTCTTTCCCCTCTTTTTCTCTCCTTTTCCCCCTTCTTCTCCCCCTTTTTTTCTTTTCCTTTCCTTTTCCTCCTCCTCCCCCCCTTTTTTTCCCCCCTTTTTTCTCCCTCTATTTTTCTCCCTTTTTTTCTCCCTTTTTCTTCCCCTTTTTTTCCCCTTTTTTTTCCCCTTTTTTCCTCCCTTTCTTTCTCCTCTCTTTCCTCCTCTCTTTTCCTTCCCTTCTTTCCCCCCCCCTTTTTTTTTCCTCTCTCCCCTCCTTTCCTTTATTTCTTTTCCTCTGCCCTCCTTTCCCTCTTCCCTTCCCCCCTCTTCCCTTCTCTCTCCTCTTCCCCTTTCCTTTTTTCCCTTCCCTCCTCTTCTCTTTTCCTCTCCTTCTCTTTTCCCCCTTCCCTCTTCCTTCCTCTCCCTCCCCCTCCCCTTCCCCCCTTCCCTCTTCTCTCCCTTCCCTCTTTCTCCCCTTTTCCCCTTCCTTCCTTTTCCCTCCCCTCTCTTTCCCTTATTTTCCCCTTCCCTTTTTTTCCCCTTTCCTTTTTTTTTCCTTCCCTTTTCCCTCTTCTTTCCTTTTCTCCCTCCCTCCCTCCCTCCTCTTTCTTCTCCCCTTTCCCTCTTTTTTCCCCTTCCTCTTCCTCTTCCTTTCCTTTTCCTCCTTCCTTCCTTCCTTCCCTCCTCTTCTCTTTTCCTTTCCCCTCTCCTTTCTTTTCTTCTCTTCTTCTCCCCTCTCCCTCTTCTTTCTCTTCTCCCCTTCCCTCCTCTTTCCTCTTCCCCTCCCTTTTCTTTTCCTTTCCCTCCCCCTCTCTCTCTCCCTTCCTCCCCCTCCCCCTCTTTCCCTTCCTTTTCTCTCCTCTTTCTCTTTTCCTCCCCTCCTTCCCCCTTTCTCCCCCTCTTTTTTCTTCTTCTTCTTCTTTTCTTTTCTCCCCCTTCTTTCCTTTCCCCCTTTTCTTTCTCTTCTCCTTTTCTTTCTCCTTTTTTTCTTTCCCCCTTTTTTTTCCTCTCTCCCCCCCCATTTTTTTTCCCTTTTTTTTCTCCTCCCTTTTTTCTCCCCCTTTTTCTCTCCTTCCCCTTTCTCCTTTTCTTCTCTTCCTCCCTTCCCCTTCTCTCCCCTTTTTTCCCTTTTTTCTTCTTCCCCTTCCTTCTTTCTTCTCTCCTTTCCTTTTCTCTCTTCTCTTTTCTTCCCCTTTTTTTCTTTTCCTCTCCCCTTTCCTTTCCTCTCTCTTTCTCCTCTTTTTCTCTCTCTCTCCCATTTTCCCCCCTTTTCCCCTTTTTTCTCTCTCTCCTCCCCCCTTCTTTCTTCTCCTCCTTTCTCCTTTTCCCTTCCCTCTCTTTTCTCTCCTCTCTTTTTCTTTCCCTTCTCTTCTCCCCCTCTCTCTTTTTTCTCCTCCTTTCTTCCCTCTTTCCCTTCTCTCCTCTCCCTCCCTCTTTCCCTCCCCTCCCTTTTTTTCTTTCCCTCTCCTCTCCTTTCTTCCCTTCTTTCTCCTAACAACTCCTCCCAACATCTCCCAACCCTTTCTCACATTTCTCCAAATTTTCTCTCAAAATTCTCCCAACATTTTTACACACATTTTCCCAACTTCCTTCCAACTCTCTTCCAACCTTTCCATAACTTCTTTCCCATCATTTTCCAAACATTTCCATAACTTTCTCCCAACTTTCTCCCAACTTTCTCCCTATCTCTTTCCCAACATTTTCCACATCTTTTTTCCAACTGTTTCTTACCTTCTTCCACATATTTCTCCAACTTTTTTCCCAACTCTTTCCCAACTCTTTAACAACTTTTTTTCCAACTTTTTAACAACTTTTTCCCAACTTTTTCCACATCCTTTCCCCATCTTTTTCCCATCATTCTCCACATCTTTCTCCATAATTTTTCCCAACTCTTTTACAACTTTTTAACAACTTTTTTCTTAACTCTTTCCCAACTTTTTCCCAGCCTTTTTTCCATGTTTTACCTAACTTTTTCTCAACTTTTTCCCCATCTTTTCCCCAACTTTTTCCTAACATTTTCCACATCTTTCTCTAAATTTTTTCCCAACTTTTTTCCAACTTTTTACAACCTTTTAAAAACTCTTTAACCACTTTTTAACAACTTTTTAACTACTTTTTGCACCTCTCCCCCAACACTTCTTTACACACTTTTTTACAAACTTTTTTACACACTTTTATACACACCTTTTTCCAACTTTTTACACCATTTTTACACTATTTTAACACCATTCTTAGACACTTTTCACACCATTTTTACACACTTTTTACACACTTTTTTACACTCTTTTTATACACTTTCTTACATCTTTTTTACAACTTTTTTACACATTTTTTACACCTTTTTTACACCATTTCTACACCATTTTTACACCATTTTTTAACACTTTTTTTACCCACCATTATTACACCATTTTTACACCATTTTTACACTCTTTTTTAACACCATTTTTACACCATTTTTTAACACTATTTTTACACACATTTACACCATTTTTTACACACTTTTTACACACATTTGCACCATTTTACACACTTCTTTACACCATTTTAACACCATTTTTACACCACTTTTACAGCATTTTTACAGCATCTTTACAACATTTTTAACACTTTTTTTACACACAATTTTTACACACTTTTTACACACTTTTTTACACTAATTTAACACACCTTTTTACACACTTTTTACACACTTTTTACACACTTTTTACACACTTTTTCACACCATTTTTAAATCTATTTTCACACACATTTTCACACAAATTTTTACACCAAATCCTTATCCTAGTGAATTTATCAAGCTCTAAGCATTTACATATTGTCTAAGTTATCTGGATTTTCTTGACTACAAAGAATTTTGTCTTGGGCTACCTGTGTCTATCTTGGGCTACCTGTGTCTGCTTCGAAACAGCTAGCCCAAGACAAATTAACTCTCCATCAAAAAAAAATCTTAAACTTCATATAATAACATTTTAAACTTTCTTTTATTCTCTGAGTTTTTTTTTGAAAAAAAAGTCTTTTGTCTTGGGCTTCCTGTGTCTATCTTGGGCTACCTGTGTCTGCTTCCAAACAGGTAGCCCAAGACAAATTAATTCTTCATCAAAAAAAATCTTAAACTTCCTATATTAACATTTTTTAACTTTCTTTGATTCTCTCAAATTTTTTTAAAAAAAAGTTTTTTGTCTTGGGCTAATGTGCCTGTCTTGGGCTACCTGTGTCGGTCTTGGGCTACCTGTGTCTTACTTTACACATTAGCCTAAGACATAGGAGATTTGTTAAAAAGTTGTTAAAAAGTTGTTAAAAAGTGGTTAAAATGTTGTTGAAAAGTTTGTTGTCCAAAGTGAATCTCAAAAAAAAAGTGATTCCGATTCCGAATCAGAACTGAACAGTGAGTGAACTATACGAAAATCAGAACTGAACTGTGTGTGAACAGTGAGTGAACTGTACGAAAATCAGAACTGAACTGTGTGTGAACTGTACGAAAATCAGAACTGAAATGTTAGTGAACTATACAAAAATCAGAACTGAACGGTGTTGAACTGTACGAAAATCAGAACTGAACTGTGTGAGCTGTACGAAAATCAGAACTGAACTGTGAGTGAACTATACAAAAATCGGAACTGAACTGTGAGTGAACTATACAAAAATCAGAACTGAACTAATTATGACGTCACTTCCGGGGAGCATCGCTTATTTCTCTGCTTCCTTACACTTTGACTTTCAACTTCCGATTTTTCGTGGGCGTGGTCAGACACCCCGCTTAATCTACTTTTTTTCTCCAGATTCAAATTTTGAATAAATTTTTCGCGAGATTCATTTTCGGTTGCACTTTTTTCTCCAGATTCATTTTAAGATTTGAATATTTTCTTCAGATTCATTTTCAAATGACGTTTTTTTCTCCAATTCAGATTCTGAATTACTTTTTCCCAAGATTCATTTTTGGAGGGATTCGCTTTTTTCTCGAGATTCATTTTTGTATTCACATTCACATTCACTCCACATTCAGATTCGGAAAAAAAATTTTCCGAGATTCATTCTTGGAGAAAAAAACAGAATAGAAGATGAATCTCAAGAAAAAATTCGAATCTTAAAATGAATCTGGAGAAAAAAGTGAAACCGAAAATGAATCTTGAGAAAAATTTAATCGAAATTTGAAGCTGGAGAAAAAAAATTTATTCCAAAAATGAATCTCGATATAAAAGTGAATCCCAATTTGAATCTGGAGAAAAAAAGTGAATACAAAAATGAATCTCGAGAAAAAAGCGAATCCTTCCAAAAATGAACCTCGAGAATAAATTCGAATTTGAAAATGAATCTCGAGAAAAAAGCGAATCCTTCCAAAAATGAATCTTGAGAAGAAATTCGAATTTGAAAATGAATCTCAAGAAAAAAGTGAAAACGAAAATGAATCTCGAGAAAAATTTAATCGAAATTTGAAGCTGGAGAAAAAAATTTAATCCAAAAATGAATCTCGATATAAAAGTGAATCCCAATTTGAATCTCGACAAAAAAGTGAATCCAAAAATGAATCTTGAGAAAAAAAGTGAATCCTTCCGAGAATGAATCTCGAGAAAAAGTGATTCCGAATCTGAATGTGGAGAAAATAAGTGAATCCAAAATGAATCTCGAGAAAAATTTCCAATCCTAATTTGAATCTCGAGAAAAAAGAATCCAAAAATGAATCTCGAGAAAAAAGTGAATCCTTCTGAGAATGAATCTCGAGAAAAAAGTGAATCCCAATTTGAATCTGGAGAAAAAAAGTGAATCCAGAAATGAATCTCGACCAACCAACACACCCTACGAAATACCTCCCATTGGATCCAATTCGCCGAATTTGTTTCAAAGACAAGGATCGAGGCAATAACATTATCAGAGACTTGGTTAAACACAACCATACCAAATGCCGAGATCAACTTGGAGGGCTATAAAATTTACCGCCAAGACCGCCTTCACAAAAGAGGAGGAGGGGTAGCTGCGTACATTCGGAGTGATATTAAGGTCACCGTACTGAAGGAAATATCATCAGTTTCCACCGATTACTTCCAGCAGCTTTGGCTCAAACTTCAGACTAAAAAGTTAAGATCTATCCTGCTCTGTGTATCATATAGACCACCAGACTGCCCGCCGTCCTGCCTAGAAAACAACCTAAAAGCAAGTTATATGCAAGCCGCCATGCAGGACAAACCCATATTTATTTTGGGAGACCTCAATTGCAACACCATGAAGGTCACCGCTGAGACCACAGCATTGGAAAACTTCATGTACGAGATGAACTTAAAGCAATTGATCACTTCACCAACCAGGATCACAAACACTTGTGAATCACTAATCGACGTAATCATAACTTCATCACCCAACCTTGTCCATCAAAGTGGTGTTATGGACACACTCATAAGCGACCACCTACCAGTATACACCGCGTTAAACATGAAACTTCCTAAGCCATCAGTACAGAGCATCCTGACGCGAAGCTATAAAAGCTATGATAGTTCAAAGTTCATTACCCATCTTGGTACAAGATCACAAGAACTCATTTCTATCTTTTTCGATTCCAATGTCAATTCAAAACTCAGAAAACTTAATGATGTCCTCTCTACTACTTTGGCTGTCCATGCTCCAATTAAAGAGGTCAAGATTCGACGTCGCTCCTGTCCATTTGTTACTGCTGACATCAAAAAACAAATGATCTACAGAGACCAGCTACATCGTCGATACAAACAGACACGAGAAATGGAGGACTGGAAGAACTTTAAAACAGTCCAAAAATCAATCAAATCCACCTTAAAAGTCGCAGAGAAAGACTACGTCCGCACTGAAGTTAATACACATAAAGACAAACCTGGGTCACTTTGGAAAGTAATTCATAGCCGCATTCCGTCTAGAGACAAAACAACCCCAATATACAGCAAAAACCAGGAAGAGGTTGCCAACGATTTTAACAGTTTTTTCCAGTCAGTAGGGATAACAGCCGCCGAAACAGCTACGCAACTGGCCTTAGATAATAACATCAATATATCTTCCATGTCTGCCTGTGAAATCAAGAACCTACAATGTCCGATCGAAGAGTCATTCCACTTCATACCTGTTACCTGTGCGGAAATTGAACGCATACTAACATCTATGCCATCAAATAAATCACCAGGTCCCGACAAAATCAGTATGAGAACTATTAAAGACTGCCTCCAAGTAATCTTAGGCCCCCTGACGGATATCATCAACAGTTCATTTACAACTAATACGTTTCCAGAAGCCTGGAAAATAGCAGAAATCATACCAATATTAAAAGAAGGGGATCACGAAATAGCCTCCAACAACCGTCCCCTCTCAATGCTCAATGTAATCTCGAAGGTATGTGAGAAAGCGGCCTTAAATCAATTCACGAGTTTTTTAAATCGGACCGGCCACCTTACGGCACACCAGAGTGGAAACAGAAAGTACCATTCAACGGAAACCCTCAATATATTAGTAAACGATTTTTTCCTGAACGCAATGGATAACAAAGAGCTATCTGCCCTTATTCTGTTAGATCTGTCCAAAGCCTTCGATAGCATCGACCACACAATATTGCTTCAAAAACTAAGCAATATTGGAGTATCTCGTAAGGCTCTAAATTGGTTTAGAAGCTACCTTTCAGACAGAAAGCAATACGTACGCATTGGCTCTTCAGTATCAGAAACTCTTTCAATCACTCATGGCGTCCCACAAGGGGCAATATTGTCACCTCTGTTATTTTGCATCTATATAAACGACCTTCCAACAGCACCAAAAACAGCTAAGTTAGAATCATTTGTGGATGATTCGAAAATATTCATGTCCTTTCCAATCACGAATATAATCGATGCAAAAAGTAACATAGAAGAGGATCTTAAGAGGATTGCAACATGGTGTTTCACAAATAAGCTGTTAATTAACCCTGAAAAGACAAAATTAATGCTAATAGGCACTCGACAGTTAATCGGAAACCTTACTGAAGGACTGGTTATCTCGTTCCTAGGAAAAGAGATCACACCTTCCTCTTACGCCAAAGACCTAGGGCTATTCATGGACAGTTATTTAAGTTATGATCATCATATACGACACGTCATATCATCTTCAATGGCAAAACTGTACCAAATAAATAGAGTAAAGGACAGCTTCGATAGCGAAACCCTCCACACGATTGTCAATGCCCTAGTGATGAGCAGATTGTATTACTGCTCTACGGTGTGGTCGAATACATCGGCAACAAACATAAAAAAACTCGAAAAAGTACAAAATTTTGCTTGTAGGATTATAACAAATACAAGGAAATACGACCACATAACACCAGTACTACAGGCGATCGGTTGGCTCCCAGTCAAGGAACATTTACAGTACAGAGATACACTAATGGCTTATAAATGCATGAACGAACTTGCACCGCCGTACTTATGCGACCAGTTTTTAAAACGAAATGCAGTTCACAACAAGAACACCCGGAATAAAGACGACCTTGACATTCCCCCATGCAAAACAACATCAGGTCAAAGAAGTTTTTGCTATAGAGCAATAAAAATCTGGAACATTCTAGATAAAGATTTTAAAAAACTACCTTTTAAAACATTTAAGAAGCACTTAAAGAAAAATATGTTAACAAATAACGTTAACGGAAACCTATCTTAGTTAAAGTATTAAAATCTTAGTGTAACTATACAACTAGGATTTCTCTTAATTGTAAACATATTTTATAAACATAGCATAGTCAATAACGTAATTGTAGATAGAAATATACCTATTTTTAGCCTTGTTAGTACATACTGAAAAGCCCTATTGGGAGTATGTTTTATGTATAATAATAATAATAATAACACCATCTTGGTGTGTCTAACCAAGCCCACAAAAAATCGGAAGTTGAAAGTAAAAGCATAAGGAAGTAGCGAAATAAGCCCCACCTACCAGAAGTGACGTCATAGTTACATTCAGAGGGCGATTCCGACCACGCCCACAAAAAATCAGAAGTTGAAAGTCAAAGCGTAAGGAGGTAGCGAAATAAGCCCCGCTAACCGGTTGTGACATCATGATTAGATTAAGTGGGCGTGTCCGACCAAGAGTCAGCTTGCAGTGCTCAAAAAGTCTTTCGTGATTGGTCTAACACTTGTTAATAATTAATAGATGCTAATTATGAAAAATTGAATTATACAAGAGGTCGTTCAAAATGAATCTTCGCTGCAAATATTTTAACAGACTGTTTTGTCACTCTTGTTTATTGCCGGGTTTTAAATACTATAAGATAGGCGTAAATGTTTATACAGCACTAACATAGCGAGTGTAGCAAGCGCAGCAGTCGTAGCAAGCCTTGCAAGCGTAGCAAACGTAGCAGTCCTAGCGGGCGTAGCAAGCGTAGCAAGCGTAGCAAGCGTAGCAAGCGTAGCAAGCGTAGCAAGCGTAGCAAGCGTAGCAAGCGTAGCAAGCGTAGCAAGCGTAGCAAGCGTAGCAAGCGTAGCAAGCGTAGCAAGCGTAGCAAGCGTAGCAAGCGTAGCAAGCGTAGCAAGCGTAGCAAGCGTAGCAAGCGTAGCAAGCGTAGCAAGCGTAGCGTAGCAAGCGTAGCAAGCGTAGCAAGCGTAGCAAGCGTAGCAAGCGTAGCAAGCGTAGCAAGCGTAGCAAGCGTAGCAAGCGTAGCAGTCGTAGCAAGCGTAGCAAGCGTAGCAAGCGTAGCAAGCGTAGCAAGCGTAGCAAGCGTAGCAAGCGTAGCAAGCGTAGCAGCGTAGCAAGCGTAGCAAGCGTAGCAAGCGTAGCAGCGTAGCAAGCGTTAGCAGTCGTAGCAAGCTATCAAGCGTAGCAAGCGTAGCAGTCGTAGCAGCCGTCGCGTAGCAAGCGTAGCAGTCGTTCAGCAGTCGTAGCAAGCGTAGCAGCGTAGCAGCGTAGCAAGCGTAGCAGCGTAGCAACGCGTAGCAAGCGTAGCAAGCGTAGCAAGCGTAGCAAGCGTAGCAAGCGTAGCAAGCGTAGCAAGCGTAGCAAGCGTAGCAAGCGTAGGCAAGCGTAGCAAGCGTAGCAAGCGTAGCAAGCGTAGCAGCGTAGCAAGCGTAGCAGCGTAGCAAGTCGTAGCAAGCGTAGCAAGCGTAGCAGCGTAGCAAGCGTGGCAAGCGTAGCAAGCGTAGCAAAGCGTAGCAACGCGTAGCAAGCGTAGCAAGCGTAGCAAGCGTAGCAGCGTAGCAAGCGTAGCAGTTCGTAGCAAGCGTAGCAGTCGTAGCAAGCCTATCAAGCGTAGCAAGCGTAGCAGTCGTAGCAGTCGTAGCAAGCGTAGCAGTCGTAGCAGTCGTAGCAAGCGTAGCAAGCGTAGCAAGCGTAGAGCGTAGCAAGCGTAGCAAGCGTAGCAAGCGTAGCAAGCGTAGCAAGCGTAGCAAGCGTAGCAGCGTAGCAAGCGTAGCAGCGTAGCAAGCGTAGCAAGCGTAGCAAGCGTAGCAAGCGTAGCAAGCGTAGCAGCGTAGCAAGCGTAGCAAGCGTAGCAAGCGTAGCAAGCGTAGCAGCGTAGCAAGCGTAGAAGCGTAGCAAGCGTAAGCAAGCGTAGCAAGCGTAGCAAGCGTAGCAAGCGTTAGCAAGCGTAGCAAGCGTAGCAAGCGTAGCAAGCGTAGCAAGCGTAGCAAGCGTAGCAAGCGTAGCAGCGTAGCAAGCGTAGCAGCGTAGCAGCGTAGCAAGCGTAGCAAGCGTAGCAGCGTAGCAAGCGTAGCAAGCGTAGCAAGCGTAGCAAGCGTAGCAAGCGTAGCAAGCGTAGCAAGCGTAGCAAGCGTAGCAAGCGTAGCAAGCGTAGCAGCGTAGAGCGTAGCAAGCGTAGCAAGCGTAGCAGCGTAGCAAGCGTAGCAAGCGTAGCAAGCGTAGCAGCGTAGCAAGCGTAGCAAGCGTAGCAAGCGTAGCAAGCGTAGCAAGGTAGCAAGCGGAGCAAGCGTAGCAAGCGTAGCAAGCGTAGCAAGCGTAGCAAGCGTAGCAAGCGTAGCAAGCGTAGCAAGCGTAGCAAGCGTAGCAAGCGTAGCAAGCGTAGCAAGCGTAGCAAGCGTAGCAAGCGTAGCAAGCGTAGCAAGCGTAGCAAGCGTAGCAAGCGTAGCAAGCGTAGCAAGCGTAGCAAGCGTAGCAAGCGTAGCAAGCGTAGCAAGCGTAGCAAGCGTAGCAAGCGTAGCAAGCGTAGCAAGCGTAGCAAGCGTAGCAAGCGTAGCAAGCGTAGCAAGCGTAGCAAGCGTAGCAAGCGTAGCAAGCGTAGCAAGCGTAGCAAGCGTAGCAAGCGTAGCAAGCGTAGCAAGCGTAGCAAGCGTAGCAAGCGTAGCAAGCGTAGCAAGCGTAGCAAGCGTAGCAAGCGTAGCAAGCGTAGCAAGCGTAGCAAGCGTAGCAAGCGTAGCAAGCGTAGCAAGCGTAGCAAGCGTAGCAAGCGTAGCAAGCGTAGCAAGCGTAGCAAGCGTAGCAAGCGTAGCAAGCGTAGCAAGCGTAGCAAGCGTAGCAAGCGTAGCAAGCGTAGCAAGCGTAGCAAGCGTAGCAAGCGTAGCAAGCGTAGCAAGCGTAGCAAGCGTAGCAAGCGTAGCAAGCGTAGCAAGCGTAGCAAGCGTAGCAAGCGTAGCAAGCGTAGCAAGCGTAGCAAGCGTAGCAAGCGTAGCAAGCGTAGCAAGCGTAGCAAGCGTAGCAAGCGTAGCAAGCGTAGCAAGCGTAGCAAGCGTAGCAAGCGTAGCAAGCGTAGCAAGCGTAGCAAGCGTAGCAAGCGTAGCAAGCGTAGCAAGCGTAGCAAGCGTAGCAAGCGTAGCAAGCGTAGCAAGCGTAGCAAGCGTAGCAAGCGTAGCAAGCGTAGCAAGCGTAGCAAGCGTAGCAGCGTAGCAAGCGTAGCAAGCGTAGCAAGCGTAGCAAGCGTAGCAAGCGTAGCAAGCGTAGCAAGCGTAGCAAGCGTAGCAAGCGTAGCAAGCGTAGCAAGCGTAGCAAGCGTAGCAAGCGTAGCAAGCGTAGCAAGCGTAGCAAGCGTAGCAAGCGTAGCAAGCGTAGCAAGCGTAGCAAGCGTAGCAAGCGTAGCAAGCGTAGCAAGCGTAGCAAGCGTAGCAAGCGTAGCAAGCGTAGCAAGCGTAGCAAGCGTAGCAAGCGTAGCAAGCGTAGCAAGCGTAGCAAGCGTAGCAAGCGTAGCAAGCGTAGCAAGCGTAGCAAGCGTAGCAAGCGTAGCAAGCGTAGCAAGCGTAGCAAGCGTAGCAAGCGTAGCAAGCGTAGCAAGCGTAGCAAGCGTAGCAAGCGTAGCAAGCGTAGCAAGCGTAGCAAGCGTAGCAAGCGTAGCAAGCGTAGCAAGCGTAGCAAGCGTAGCAAGCGTAGCAAGCGTAGCAAGCGTAGCAAGCGTAGCAAGCGTAGCAAGCGTAGCAAGCGTAGCAAGCGTAGCAAGCGTAGCAAGCGTAGCAAGCGTAGCAAGCGTAGCAAGCGTAGCAAGCGTAGCAAGCGTAGCAAGCGTAGCAAGCGTAGCAAGCGTAGCAAGCGTAGCAGCGTAGCAAGCGTAGCAAGCGTAGCAAGCGTAGCAAGCGTAGCAAGCGTAGCAAGCGTAGCAAGCGTAGCAAGCGTAGCAAGCGTAGCAAGCGTAGCAAGCGTAGCAAGCGTAGCAAGCGTAGCAAGCGTAGCAAGCGTAGCAAGCGTAGCAAGCGTAGCAAGCGTAGCAAGCGTAGCAAGCGTAGCAAGCGTAGCAGCGTAGCAAGCGTAGCAAGCGTAGCAAGCGTAGCAAGCGTAGCAAGCGTAGCAAGCGTAGCAAGCGTAGCAAGCGTAGCAAGCGTAGCAAGCGTAGCAAGCGTAGCAAGCGTAGCAAGCGTAGCAAGCGTAGCAAGCGTAGCAAGCGTAGCAAGCGTAGCAAGCGTAGCAAGCGTAGCAAGCGTAGCAAGCGTAGCAAGCGTAGCAAGCGTAGCAAGCGTAGCAAGCGTAGCAAGCGTAGCAAGCGTAGCAAGCGTAGCAAGCGTAGCAAGCGTAGCAAGCGTAGCAAGCGTAGCAAGCGTAGCAAGCGTAGCAAGCGTAGCAAGCGTAGCAAGCGTAGCAAGCGTAGCAAGCGTAGCAAGCGTAGCAAGCGTAGCAAGCGTAGCAAGCGTAGCAAGCGTAGCAAGCGTAGCAAGCGTAGCAAGCGTAGCACGCGTAGCACGCGTAGCACGCGTAGCACGCGTAGCAGCACGCGTGCTACGCGTGCTACGCGTGCTACGCGTGCTACGCAGTCGTAGCAAGCGTAGAAAGCGTAGCAGTCGTAGCAAGCGTAGAAAGCGTAACAGTCGTAGCAAGCCTATCAAGCGTAACAGTCGTAGCAAGCCTATCAAGCGTAGCAGTCGTAGCAAGCGTAGCAGTCGTAGCAGGCGTAGCAAGCGTAGCAGGCGTAGCAGGCGTAGCAGGCGTAGCAGGCGTAGCAGGCGTAGCAGGCGTAGCAGGCGTAGCAGGCGTAGCAGGCGTAGCAGGCGTAGCAGGCGTAGCAGGCGTAGCAGGCGTAGCAGGCGTAGCAGGCGTAGCAGGCGTAGCAGGCGTAGCAGGCGTAGCAGGCGTAGCAGGCGTAGCAGGCGTAGCAGGCGTAGCAGGCGTAGCAGGCGTAGCAGGCGTAGCAGGCGTAGCAGGCGTAGCAGGCGTAGCAGGCGTAGCAGGCGTAGCAGGCGTAGCAGGCGTAGCAGGCGTAGCAGGCGTAGCAGGCGTAGCAGGCGTAGCAGGCGTAGCAGGCGTAGCAGGCGTAGCAGGCGTAGCAGGCGTAGCAGGCGTAGCAGGCGTAGCAGGCGTAGCAGGCGTAGCAGGCGTAGCAGGCGTAGCAGGCGTAGCAGGCGTAGCAGGCGTAGCAGGCAGCAGGCGTAGCAGGCGTAGCAGGCGTAGCAGGCGTAGCAGGCGTAGCAGGCGTAGCAGGCGTAGCAGGCGTAGCAGGCGTAGCAGGCGTAGCAGGCGTAGCAGGCGTAGCAGGCGTAGCAGGCGTAGCAGGCGTAGCAGGCGTAGCAGGCGTAGCAGGCGTAGCAGGCGTAGCAGGCGTAGCAGGCGTAGCAAGGGTAGCAGGCGTAGCAGGCGTAGCAGGCGTAGCAGTCGTAGCAGTCGTAGCAGGCGTAGCAGTCGTAGCAGTCGTAGCAGTCGTAGCAGTCGTAGCAGTCGTAGCAGTCGTGGCAAGCGTGGCAAGCGTGGCAGGCGTGGCAAGCGTGGCAAGCGTGGCAAGCGTGGCAAGCGTGGCAAGCGTGGCAAGCGTGGCAAGCGTGGCAAGCGTGGCAAGCGTGGCAAGCGTGGCAAGCGTGGCAAGCGTGGCAAGCGTGGCAAGCGTGGCAAGCGTGGCAAGCGTGGCAAGCGTGGCAAGCGTGGCAAGCGTGGCAAGCGTGGCAAGCGTGGCAAAGCGTGGCAAGCGTGGCAAGCGTGGCAAGCGTGGCAAGCGTGGCAAGCGTGGCAAGCGTGGCAAGCGTGGCAAGCGTGGCAAGCGTGGCAAGCGTGGCAAGCGTGGCAAGCGTGGCAAGCGTGGCAAGCGTGGCAAGCGTGGCAAGCGTGGCAAGCGTAGCAGTCGTAGCAAGCGTAGAAAGCGTAGCAGTCGTGGCAAGCCTATCAAGCGTAACAGTCGTAGCAAGCCTATCAAGCGTAGCAGTCGTAGCAAGCGTAGCAGTCGTAGCAAGCGTGGCAAGCGTGGCAAGCGTGGCAAGCGTGGCAAGCGTGGCAAGCGTGGCAAGCGTGGCAAGCGTGGCAAGCGTGGCAAGCGTGGCAAGCGTGGCAAGCGTGGCAAGCGTGGCAAGCGTGGCAAGCGTGGCAAGCGTGGCAAGCGTGGCAAGCGTTGGCAAGCGTGGCAAGCGTGGCAAGCGTGGCAAGCGTGGCAAGCGTGGCAAGCGTGGCAAGCGTGGCAAGCGGCAAGCGTGGCAAGCGTGGCAAGCGTGGCAAGCGTGGCAAGCGTGGCAAGCGTGGCAAGCGTGGCAAGCGTGGCAAGCGTTGCAAGCGTGGCAAGCGTGGCAAGCGTGGCAAGCGTGGCACGCGTGGCAAGCGTAGCAAGCGTAGAGAGCTTAGAAAGCGTAGCAAGCGTAGCAGTCGTACCAAACATAGCAGTCGTAGCAAGCGTAGCAAGCGTAGCTGTCGTAGCACACTTTCTTTTGCTCTTTTTTTTATTTTTCAATGTGAGAATTGAACAAGAGCAACGTGGCCCCTAACCTCCAAAAGCAAGATGGCTGCGGCATGTGCTTGATTCAGGATTTTGGTCGGTTTTCGTCAACTAGACGAAGTTTATCTATGTTATCACAGTTATAATAAGATTGGGGCTGTTGCTATGGATCTGAGTAAAGCATTCGTTGTCTTCGACACGAACTTATTTTGGAAAAACTGAAATTCTATGGCTTGGGCTATAAAGCAGTAAACCTTTTGCGAAGTTATCTGTCAAGTCGTAGTCAACGGGTGAAGTTAGGGAGGCATACTCAAATTGGATGGGTGTGACAGCTGGGGTACTACAATGCAGTATTTTGGGGCCTATGCTGTTTACTGTTTTTATGAACGATTTAGCTTATGCGATCAGGAAAAGTGAGTTGCTGGGCTATGCGGATGATATTGAGATTTATCGAGGGGTGTATCGCTCAAAAATGTCGTACGCCCCCAATAAAAAAATTCCATAAGCTAAAGGCTAAAAAGTCCCTTAAAAGTCCATTAAAAATCACTACAAATTCCTGAAAATCCGTAAAAAGATCTAAAAATCCATATAAAGTCACAAGAATACTTTAAAAAAAATTATCACAAAAATTTGTAAAAATCCCTATCGATTTTCGAAATCCGCAAATCTCGCACACTTTTTTTTTCAGTGATTCGCCCATCGCGATATCTGATATCTTTATTGATTTGATCTCAAGGAACTGGCAGAACCTTAAATATACAAGACAATATCCTGAAAAACATGTTGTGTATGTGATTATTCAGTGAAAACAAAACTGTTAACGTTAAATCGCACTCTGTAAACCTCGTAAACTTTTACATTGTAAGCTTTGTAAACTTTGTGACATTATAAAGGCCAGGTATGGGAAAAAATTGGGGTCAGAATGCGAATTTGATTAACAATGACCAACTCACTAACCATAACTAATATAAACTAACTAACTAACTAACTAACTAACTAACTAACTAACTACTATAACTATTTCGCCTGCTTGAATTGTGAGCAATGAAGTGGTCGAAATTCAAAAGAAACAGGCGAAATTTAAAATGTGGTCGAAATTCAAAAGAAACAGGCGAAATATTTCGCGGAGAAAAAGTGCCCGTGGAATTAGGCCCTTAAGTTTTGCAGCAGTGAGATCAATGTTTGTGACGTCATCTGAAATGTTGCCAGGGAAAGCTGACCAAGTTGTCAAGGGCAACTGTCATTTTTGTGACTGTTAATACTTCTAATAATAGTCACACATCTATATAGCGATTAATAGCCGCTATTTTTGAAGTGGTCTATTTATAGCCGTTGAAAAACTTGACATTTTTTCCCTGACAACTTGGACAGCGTCACCTAGTAATTATTAGAGGATGTCACAATTCCACAAACATTGCTTTGAATACAAAACGTACTCAAAACAGTGAACGAATAAAAACGATTGATGTGTGTATATGTATGTAACATAAAAACCAACAGTTTGCTTTGAAGCAATCATGAAGTTTGCCGTTCACAAGTTTTACTTACACACTTACAAGGTTTCACGTAATATCCTCATTATATACTTCGCACTTCTGCCATCATATGCTACCATGCACCTTCCGTCTCATATTACACTCCATATAGATGGTTTCTCATTAAGTGTCATTAATTAAGTGTGATTAACCTTATGCCGTCATTGATCTTCGTATGGTATTACAGCGCTTCCACTTTGAAGGAAATTTCCTTTTAAAAGGATTTTTTTGTAAGATGAAGGAAATTTAAGGAAATAAATTTTAAAGGAAATTTGAGGGAAATTCTAGAAAAACGAAGCGAATTTGAATGAAATATCAAAATTTTACCAAAATTAGTAATATTTACATCGTTTTGAAAAAAAAGTGGTAAAATAAGTCTAAATCTCACTAAATAGACCTTGCGCATAACACTTATTAACCGAAAAATAATTAATAAATGGAATAAATGCCATTAATTTACTTGAAATGCTTCGTTTAATACCTATTTTGTATAAATCATAGTAATTGTGTAAAATAAATATAACAATTACATCTAAAAGACTAAAACTTTCTAAGTAGCTACCTTTTTCCTTCATGCTTTTATAAGCACGTAATTTATATAAATTTTTAATTGCAAGTTTTGATTGTTGATTCATTTAAGGTAAATTGAGGCCAAAACTATGACATTTGAAGCTACGGGCATATTTTGAATTATGCAATTCTGTTTATAGTTTTAGCTCTCTACAAAGTATAATTGTACTCAGAGTTTTTCAGACTTTAGAGCAATGATAAAATTGAACATTACGATAATCGTATTTTGGGAAAGGCTTTTTTAGAGCATATTCGACATAATTTCTTTTAATTGCTTGAAGGAAATGTGAAGGAAATTTCACAATTTTTTAAAGGAATTTTCAGTGAAAATAAGGAGAAAAAAGGATTTTCTGATTTTCCAAAGTGGAAGCACTGGGTATATATAACAGTTATCATATGCTTGCGTTCTCTTTCTCCTTCGACTCTTAGCAAGTTCACTATTTGGCAAGTGGGAAAGTTTGTAGACCTTTCGGCACGTATATAAATCTTTCTGACACTGAGGTTAGTAAAGCGAGCAACGAGATTTTTATTTTTCAATAACATTGAGAATATGGTAATTGGTATCCCTATATTAATATGATCTTCGTTTTGTATGTAGATTGAAAGTGTTTTAACAATGTTTTGTGTGGCTGGCAACAAAACTTACTATGGGAAAAAATTTTCCATGTTTGGGGATTTCTCGCTCAAAATATTTGGGAAGCTAAAGCTGAAAGAAGAAGAAAATTCTGCTGGGCATTGGGTTTGCTGTTGTGGTTCAGCCTCCGAAGATGAGGAAACTACAATCAGGTTTGTGTAGTGTTAAACGATATACATTTATTGTTTCTCCGCACACTGGAGTTTTTTATGCATGGTAAATACGCTCGCGTGCACAATATAGTTTTTCGTGTATAAAAACAAATGGAACTACTGAAGTTGTATATACACATTAGGGCAATATATGAGCGAAAATAAGTCGCAGCTGAAATGATGCGTTGTTTAAACGTCACAAACGATTCGAATGAATAAGAACAGTAAATTTGTTCGCAAACTGCCGCTACAATAAGGCAAAAGTGTAAACCTAGGCCAACATAAGCTTATTGTAAATGGGATTTTTATACGAGTTCTTCGCAACTCATTAAAGTACCGGGTGGTTTCTTGTTTTAGTATGAAAATGGTCCTGTTGTGTCCTTGCGCAGACTTGTGCATTTCCATACATACGATATTAGATGTATACGATTAACAGTTACTCAATTGGAATAAACTAGACGCTAAACGAAATGTATTTTAAATATGCACATCATCGTATATAGCCAGTTTACACAATGAATATAGGCTCTAAACAACCGCGTCATTGTCCATACTAATTTCACAATGCGTTTCCGATGCAGCGGCATGTGTGATAATTAGGGCACATTATCATGGCACCTATATAGATACACATAAAATATGTATCGGGATACAAAAGTAATATTTGATAATATACTTTTTTTGCTTTGATATTAAATGAAATTATTTTCACACCTTAAGATTAATAAAAAAACACAAACAGCAATTAGCAAAGGCGTAAGGAACAGGCTTACAGAAGTAGGAGGTGGAAAAATCTGGCATCACTAAAATACCCGCAAAAGTTTTGATCGCCTTTTTCTCGAAAGAAAATTTCGCTCAGTTCTCTATAAAAATTAGTTTTCCAGTGCTCACGTTTTGACCAATTTCTGCCAATTTCTTCTTATTTCCGAGGATTAATTATAATGTGCCGGATTTTTAAGTATAAACATGTTCTTATGAATAGTTTAGAAGTAGATAGCTTCAAAGACTACGCGAACGATACAATTGCATGTGCCATCTGGTTTTTTTCAGACTTATCGTATTGAACGTCAATTGTTTCGACTCCAAGCAACGTTTCATTGACTCATTAAGAGCTGCTTATGGAGAAGGAACGTTCTTATTGGGGCCGCACGTGACGTCAGCTGTCGTCCATTCGTACGCCTGCTACCTGAAAGAAGACTTCTCCCAACAGGAGAACAAAAGGGTTTTCCATGAAACGCGTTTCATGGGATACCAAGGGAATAACTACTGGATTATTTCCAATGATGTATGTTGTATTACGCTTGTATAGATATTTACCTAGTTGTGCATTTGAAAGAAAAACATAACTATTCTAAAACGAAACAACCAAACTAGAATATTGAGATCTTTGATTTCTAAAGTTTGCGTTTGTTTATATCCCTTCTCCAACTGAAAGCATTTTGTTAGCCCTGGGAACGTTCCTTATTAGTTTATTAATATTCATTTAATTATTCAGGTGCATATTGAGAATGGTAAAGTGTTAGATCCAATTGATCATAAGTATCTAATATTGGACAAGTCTTTAAAACCAACCAATTGCAAATTAACGAAAGCTTACTGAACGATTACGCAAAGTTGAATCGTTCTGTTGCAAGGTAAAAATGCGGTTTTGGGCTAGAAACATCTACAGCGCACTACTGACTTTGGCCAACTTTTCAAGTGTCACTTGGACTACATAAACGATTATACCAATAATTTTTTAATTATATATTCATTTTTTTGTAAGGTTCATACTACTTTCGCAATGCTTGGGCCCTAATATGGACTCATTTTGCTGGCAACAGCATTCACTGTGGCTCGTTGCTGAGGAATGCTCTCAATCCTGAAGATGTTTGGAGTAAGTTACTGTTTGAATGAACAGGTAGCTCAATCGCGGAAAGTGAAAGACGTAAATAACTTCACTGTACAGTACTACCATAGACAGTATTACCATGTTTCAATTTCTTTTCTCATAGTTACCTTTGTTTTTAACGTCTTCGTCATTTAGGAGAGAGTTCTATTGGCATGATATTCTCCGAAGAAAGGAGCATAGGGAAATCGGAGAGTCTAAATCTCCTTGCTCGGGGTGTTGGAATTCCCAATCGATTGCACGTAATGTTAGTAAGTGGTGGAGACTCCCAGACATGTGGAACATCTACGTGAGTTTCACGTTAAAATTATACGTTGTTGTATAAAAGAATTTTTTCGCAAATGTTTGAAAAGCAGACTTCAATTATTTTAATTAGAAAGAAAATGCAAGAGATAGCATCGAGAACGACTGGGGTCATAATGATTGATGACCCTAAACCCAATGTTAACTTTAACGAGTTTCTGCTGCAAGCACAAGGGCGACTGATGTCTGGATCAAATAAGGTGGGGATGACATCCATCAAGGCCGCCACGTTAATATCGACGAATTCTCCCGAAGTTTCCCGGTAGTACACTTATGCAATTATAATGAATTGTCTTTTAATTCTTAAACTGAAATTACGTTATTAACATTAACCTTCGAAATCTGTTTCATTGTAGATTAGTAGGGAGAGTTATTAGGTTTAATTACGTGAGCTGGAACAAGGAACGGAATGAACAAGCCAAGTTTAACGACAAGCAACTGAAGGTTATGCGAGAGTTCATGCAAGAAAACAAGGTATATTTTAGTCTATATGGAAATGTAAACGTCGTGTACTTCAACTTAATCATAAGTTATTTTAGGCTACTATACCTTCAAAATCCATGACCAATATATTGTTATATAGGGTATTTTGCTTGTCTGGGCAATTAAATACCTGGAGTTATGGGCTGAGGTTTTTGAACATGCGCGTGAAATTGTCGAAGAGGTCGTCCAAGCGATCTTCGATGAAAACGACCTGAAGGTGCAGGCAAGGTGGTTGTCTGGTATTGCCGCGGTACTTGTCGCAAATGCTCTGGTATGTGAAACTCAAATAACTCGCAAAAAATAGATCGGACTAGTTTTCAATAATAGAGTTCATTTTTAAATGACTTATGTTTCTCATTCTAGTTACGTCTCTCGTGTGGTAACCAAGCGAACACCAAAGATTATGTATTGTTTGCATGCGGCGAGTTATTAAAGGTGCAGACAGTAAGCATACGTTCAACAATGCAAAGGCTAGAAGCTTACATCATTGAAAAGATAGCCGAGGAAAAAGACCGGGTTTGTTTTCTTTCATTTTTCTATTTACATAAAAAAAATTCCGAACGAAATAAAGTATTAAATGGCGCCATATACACAGTGTTCGATTTCCTTGGATATAACATTCACAGATTTTGCTGATCTCTTTTAAGATTCTTACATGGCTGCACCCTAAAGTTACTGTCAACAACATCGAAGGGATGAAGGTTCCAGGCATTGCGCTACTGTCAACTGCTGTCGACAGTTTTGTCGATATTTCACATACAGTGAGTAACACGTACAGTGTTGGAGTCTAACGCGGTCTTGTGACTGCATTTCACAAAATGTTTGTTTTAATAGGAATTCAAAGAATTGCAAAGTACGCTTGTACGGGAGCCGGGGACAATAGGGATATACTTCGGCAAAGACAGGGAATGCACCTTGGAGCAAATGATTAAAAGGAACACGTTTGCCAGAAAAGAGCGTACCGAATTCCTCTGGGGAAACTGATGCCATTCACGCAACATATGATAGCGTATGGTAAGAAAGTTTTAAATAAAGTTTCTATGCAATTCTTTCTGGTTCGAAGTTTAGGCTTGTTTTGTATCTGAATGTAATCGTTTTCTAACAATATTACTCATTAGCCAGTGGAATTCGGGATGATGCCCCCAATGAGAGTGATATGGAAGAAATGAACAATCCAGCAACAACAATATCGGACGAAGGTTGCGAAAGGTTGGACACTCTCGAAAACGAGTTGAGGATAAAGTTAGAAGGTATACAGAAATAACAGAATCAGATGAGGATTACTATTTGAGTATTTCATCAGCATATTAAATTTTTGAAACCTTTAATAACACATTTGTATAGCATTTAAAAATAGTCAAGTCATGCAATATCGCGAAAATACAACTACACCTACCGAAAGTGAAGAGGAGCTCGACTTCAGTTTTACAGAGGTATGCAGGCTTACTCAGTTAGGAGATTGTATGAGCAGTTTAACGACTTGTCTAATCTGTGTTTCACGGTGTATCCTTGGCTATTCAAATAGAAACTTACACCGAACACAAAGGCTAGATATAACAACCTGACTCCAAGAAAAAGGAAAACATTTGCTTGGGTATGTCATATTAAATTATCAAAACGAATTACTAACGAGTTTTGATGCTTTTGTAGTTTTTTTAATGTTTTTTTAACGATGTTATAAAGTTTTAAGCGTTACAAGTTTTTCTGTGATTAATTTACAGGCCATTGAAGTCGCGCAAAAAATAATAAAGAGACCCGAAATAGGTTCGTTTTATTTGACTTATTCAGCTTGCATGCGAATATTATGCTCGTTACTACAGTTGCGTGCACCTGACTCAATGCAATACCTGTTGCTGCCCGGCATACAATTCATTTACGTTATTTTGCTCTTTCCAATTATCTTAGATCACAATACAACAGACGTGAGAACTTCCCAAGACAAAATTCCCGATTCAACCCCAATAGCAACTGGCGATCAAAACGTCTGCGAGCAAGCAAATGAAATGCCTGCAAGAGGTAAACGATATACGATGTGTCTTGTGTGGTTTGCAAGTACGATTATATAAATTACTGTATATATAATATATATATATATATAACATAAATATGTCTATGCCTTTTAACTAATTACAGGTGAATCGCACACCAGAAAGCGATTATTTGCAGAAGGTGCTATTGGCGTTCTTCCTCGGAGTAAGTAAAAGAAGTTCTGATTAACAAGTGTGTCTGTCCAAATCCATGCACTTTTTGCATCAACATTTTGATGAGCATATTTTCTTTTTTTAAATCACATATAGGCTCTACACGATCTGATAATAAAAGTGTTGGGACAACTGCTGGGACGAGTGGATTATCATGTCCTCCGAATTCCGGCAAAATTAAAGTATACAAATGGTGTTCATGCAAAGAGGTAAATCATACATCTAGTTCTATGACGTACTTATACAATTTTTCAATATCTGCATAATTTTCCCACTGTTTGGACGAGACGGTAACTTTCGGACGGGAAACTTGCGTGTCCCCGAATTCATATTGGACCAGTGCAATTCCTGTCTAAGTCCTTTTTATTCATGCATGATACCAGCATTAAAGGAAAATACATTATCATCATTGATCAGTTTATTTACATTAGTTTTCCCCCTAAGTTCTCTTACCGGCTAGAACTTCTGAACTTTGTGTCACGCAGTTCTGAATTAAGAGCAAGTTGCACGATGTATATACAATGTATATACAATGATGTATATACCATAATCGTTCCAGGAAAGAGATAAAGAATCGGAGGACATGATGCTGATATGTGAAACCACAAACAAAAAGAACGTATGTATAAAATAGTACATATAGACTAGATTCGATTTTGCATTGTGCTCAAATGCAGTAAAACAGTTAAGCTCGCATATATTTTCTCAGTTCCGAGAGTTTCTTGTCCCAGAACCTTATGTACGAGAAATTTATAAAAGCAATCTTATGTTGTCTGGTTGAGGTTTCTATGTTCATTCCACTATCTGTAAAATAAACGATACTACATCTCGTATCCCACTAATAGTTTCCTTAAAACTTAATGTCGGTCAATAACTGCTTATTTTTCAACCATAACTATAGTGTCCAGGTAAAGGCTACTACCATCAGGAGTGCCTAGGAATTGAAAGAGTACCTAAAGGAAAGTGGTAAGTCAATACATTTACAGTAATGTTAATACTTCAACGTCCTATAAATATGATTGACGTTCAAACAAGTTGTTTTTTTTCATTATAGGCTGTGCGACTTCTGCAAACAGAAATCTAAAAAATAATTTAATTGAAAACATTAAAGAACGAATAAACCGTCCAGTTGCTTGCTAAAGATATGAAAAGTTATGAAAACTAGATCCAATAAATAATACTATGTATAACAATTCGTGTATAATGGCTGTTTTGCCCTATCTCAGGGCTCGTCAGCATGCCTAGGAAACATTAAGTATTGCAATAATTATTAGCAGCATCAATGAATCCGACATGGACAGCCTGACCCATTTATTGCACGAGTCCGGGGGTTTTAAATCAGAGTTTTCCTTCTCCTAGGTGGACTGTCTTCCAAGACTGATGAGCTCCACCTACCCAACGTAATCAACAAGCGCGCGATGAGTAATAACCCTAATGCTTATTTTTCACCATCTTTTATCACAAATTGCATATATGAATTCCTGCATAACATCTGCCCAGGTCTTAGCTGTCTCGAAGCTACGTCGTGTTGCTTTTTTACTATTTCCTCATTTTGATAGAAATCCATCAAAAAGTTATGAAAATAGTGTGTGGAAAAATTTTGCATTATCGAGCTTCGTAACCGTCGCACATTCTTTCGGTTGTTTTCGGACTCTTGATAGCTTGTTTTTATCGTGTTCGACTGAGACAAAAGATTTATGTTGTGATATTCACAAAGGGGTGACTTGTGAGGATTGCTTGCTGTGTGAAATCTGTCACCTAAAACATATCTCCTGGATGTGCCTGTCAATGGATGAATCATGCTACCATCCTCCACCTGTATCATATCATTGTCACTTTTTCTGTATTCTGCTGTTGTCAGCATAGGGACACTCATTTCCTAGAAGTGTCATGACGACAAAATTAATAATTTATTTGTTCCATTTTATGGGTTTTCAGAATATTCTAAACTGTTTTCCAGTCATATCTTAAGTTAGCCTTGACTGAACAAAAATGTTGCAGGGCAATGAATGTGCACAATACACCAGTAATATGTAGATTTTTCGTAAACGATACCTTTGATGGTGGTTTATCCAACGATGGTACCTCAAAACACCTTCTGTTATCTTTCCATAGCTGTTCGGTCATTTCTTTACTGACCCGGCACTCTAAGTGCCTGACAAACCCACAAGCCGTGTCGCAAAGAAAAACAAGAGGAATATGCTTAAATGATAAATAGAGATCGGCAGCATGTCTTACTGACTCCTGTAAAGTCAGAAACTTTGAAGCTGCGGTTACCTGAAAGGAAAGGACACCCAAAAGGATATATTTTTAGAACACCCAGAGTAAAAATTCTATAAATGTAAATTTTATAAATGCTCTAAATGGTATAACACTGTATACGTCTAAGACTAGGGCTACGGTTGTCTAAGAAAACAAGATGATAAATGCCCTGTTACAGGGTGCAACTTTTCTCGCAACTTGCAATGCAATTCTGCTCTTGAGAGATGTTAATTAGTGTCAGTGAAGATGTTCGATATGCTGAGAGAACAATACGAAATATAAGTTGTACTTTTGTAATTTACATGTCTCAAAAGTAGAGTTGCATTGCAGGTGAAATATTTCTATACTTACGCCATGGCGACAAACAATGTGGTAGAAACCACCAGTATGCCCTGGCACTTTTGTGAAGCCATGGCAAGGACATGAACCAACCAGCAAGGTTTCATACAATGACCGCAAATCAATGAGCATTCTTGCCTGACGCGAAGAAATAAAATGCAAGTTATTTCGTGTAAATTAATACCAAGTCACAATCGTAAATTACAGTAAATACCTTTGATTTGCCTGAAATTGCTATATTACACAAATGACAAAGTTCTTTTAGCTTCTCGACACTGCATTGCTCAATTGTGTTCATGTCAACTACTTGAGTGGATATCCAATGATGCAAAAGAGCTGGATCACCTGTGCAACAGATGCATAATTAAATTCACTTAAAAAATCAATTCTGGTCCAAATAACCATTCATGGTCACAAACAAGCTGTATTATATTGCATTTATTATTTTAATTGAATGGCTAAATTGTACTATGAGTAATGCTACAAACCTTTATTAGGTTTGCCATATTGCTTGAGAAAAGCACTTTTTTTCCCCTTCAGTGTTGAACAATTTTGTACCTCTCAATGATGGGGCTATGACTGGTGGAATGGTGGAAAAGTAGATAGTGGCCTTTTCCGATCGTGTGTAGGTTGTCTTTTCCACCAAATTGTATTTTAATTTCTCCAAGAAAATCTCAAAGGAAATAGGATCATCTTCTTCACAATCTATATCTTGTAGTGGTGAGTAATCAATCTACAATGAAAATGCGAATATTTTGTGTAAGAAGCCCTGGCAAATCAGAGGGATCTGAGAACAGGCTAAAGACCAGCAAGGACATTCTAATAATTGAACACTACTAAAGACCAAAATGTTGCTAAAATTCTCATGTGGCTATTCTGGTCCATGAATGCTTTACCTCGCTAATGCTGCAGCAATTTTTTTCATTCCTATCCCCAAAATACACTTCACCAACAGTACCACAAATTCCACAAACACCTGAATCCATATTGCGTTCAGTTATTGCCTCAAAGCAATAAAACCCATTGTACAAATGTGTAGCAATACTTTCCAACTCATTTTCTGTTGGCGATTCCTTAATAAATACACAGGATACTTTGTTAATATTTAGAGCAAGACTAAAGGTCCTGTTACACAGTGCAATTTTTTTTGCAACTTGCAATGCAATGCTACTCATGAGAGATTTTAATTCGTGAAGTCACACTTTGCCAATGTTACATCAGTCAAGAGTGGAGTTGCAAGTTTCAAGAAAAATTGCATCGTTTAACAGGGCCTTAACAAATTCCCATACCAGACGATTTGCCAATTTTATTAGACTAGTCCTATTGTAAATACTAAGACTAATCTGACACTGACAGATTCTAGGCAGTTGTACAGCATACTATTGCATAGTACATACACAATCATCTTGAAATTACCTCAACTTTCAGGACCATCACAGCTAATTTACTTTTTATGGCTACAGAAATTGGCACTCCTCTTTTGAACAATTCTCGGAAGTCTAATAGAATTTCAAGTGCCACCAGAACCTTGTCACTAATATTAAACAGACCTAAAAGGCAATAAAATTGAATCAAATTAACCTTTGTCCCTGAGCCAACATGTACACTGTGAAATAGAAACTCACCTGTCAACATAGAATTACTATACTACAAAAAAATATTGAACTGTATATACTTACCTAATGTGTAGGGAAACACTTGGTGCATAGCAAAGCAACATGAGCAATCTTTGACTAGCATTTTGACTGTTTTGAATGGACATCCATTGGTCATTATGATTGATCGCCCACGTTCATTTGGGTGTGGCTTGGACTGACCAAGAGGACTTTTACACAAATCACACAAAGTTTGGTCTGGTTCAAACTGCTCTGGCCACCCGGAAAAATCCATTTTACCTGCTGCCTGAATAATGGGTTTTGGAATGACATATGGCAACTTTAACTTCATTTTAAGTCCCATGGTTGCCTTGCGAGACTTGCTCCCCCTTCTGTCAATTGTTGTCAAGGAACTGTCTGGCACTATTGGGGGGGGAAGGTCTGCTGACACACATTCGTTGTGTGTAAAAATGCCAAGAGCCAATAAAAGATGGATGTGGGTGCAAACTTTTCGGGACTTTTGCTGCTTGCTCTTCAACATACCTTTGCAGTCTTTGGAACAGCATTTAATTTCCTTTTCAGTTACCTTGACATGGCAATATCCAACAGTCTTGTTTGTGGTTGCCATTCCAAAGACGCAATACATAGTTGGAGAAACATGCACAACAACTGGAAATGACTGTGCCTTTGATGCATTTGCCACTTCTGCCAGGGTTTTTTTTTGTTTCATCATCACAGAGATAACTGGAAATGACCTCATCTGATATCCCATTGAATGTCTGAAGAGGAGTTGTACAATCTCTGGTGGATTCTAAATGCTGACAACTAAAGCTTGCCACTTTTTGGCTGTTAATATGAATGGCTCTATTCTGTTTACACAGGTGATGCTGACACATAGATGAAGCCTCTTCACGAACCACAATACATCGATCATCATGGGTACTGGTATTAACCGAGTAGATTGATAACCCGTCTGATGGCTGCACCACAAAGGTACACTTAGGCACCAATGGACGAGGCTTTTTTTTAGGGACATATGATCCTCCAAGCTCAAAATTGCATCCTGAACAACTTGGTGGCTTGTAACGGCAACTATATTGCAAACCACAATTTGGACAGGAACCCTTGCCACACTTAGACCATCCTGAGGTTAGCTAATTGTAAAAAAATACACATTTAGGCACCTACCAATGCCTTGTCCCAACAGGCAGAGTGTGGCCTGATATATTAGATAGGCATTGACAAAATACTCCTGCCCGATGCAAATCAACGCAAAATAAATGGCACGTGAAAAGCGTCTGAATTGTCGTATTTATAAAGTTATTTTTGTGTTCATCCAACTATATCTGTCAATTCTAATGTAGTTGAGTTCATAACATTAAAAAATAAAGACAATTCGAAATATTATAAAACTTACTACTAGCAGAATATTAATACAAGCAGAAAAATTAATATTTCACCTTGGCTTTTGTCGTATCTGCTCCCCCTTCTTCCGCTGCGACATCAGATAGGCCGGAAGACGCCATAAATAATATATAACCCGAAGTTGTCCCTCAAAGAACTTTTTATAAGAAAGAACCGATGAAGCCAGTGAGCGAACGTAGAAGCGAAAAACACTATTTTAGGAAATAACCGATGATTTGATGTAGCCAGCCCAGCGAGCGAGTGTATAATAATAATAAATTCATACAGAGAGCGCCTATGACGTTTACATGGGAACGATTTTTATTGGCTACAGGTCAACCAATTGGAATGCACGTTCTGAGGACTGCGACCTTACTGCCGACCACGCCCATATAAAAATCAGATGTTGAAAGTCAAAGCTTAAGGAAGTAGCGAAATAAGTCCCGCCTACCGGAAGTGACTTCATGATTATATTAAGTATGCGTGTCCGACCACGCCTACAAAAAATCGAAAGTTGAAAGACAAAGCGTAAAGAAGTAACAAAATAAGCCCCGCCCACCGGATGTGACATCATAATTCGATTAGGTGAGCGTGTCTGACCACGCCCACAAAAAATCGGAAGTTGAAAGTAAAAGCGTAAGGAAGTAGCAAAATAAGCCCCGCTCACAGGAAGTGACGTCATAATTAGATTAAGTGGGCGTGTCTGACCACGCCTATCGAAAAACCGGAAGTCAAAAGTCAATGCGTAAGGAAGTAGCGAAATAAGCCCTGCAGACCGAAAGTGACGTCATATTTAGATTAAATAGGTGTGTGTGACCATGCACATTTAAAAACCGGAAGTCAAAAAACAAAGCGTAAGGAAGTAGAGAAATAAGCCCTGCGGACCAAAAGTGACGTCATAATTAGATTAAGTGGGCGTGTCTGACCACGCCCATCGAAAAACCGGAAGTCAAAAGTCAAAGCGTAAGGAAGTAGCGAAATAAGCCCTGCAGACCGAAAGTGACATCATAATTAGATTAAATAGGTGTGTGTGACCATGCACATTTAAAAACCGGAAGTCAAAAAACAAAGCGTAAGGAAGTAGAGAAATAAGCCTCGCAGACCAAAAGTGACGTCATAATTAGATTAAGTGGGCGTGTCTGACCACGCCCATCGAAAAACCGGAAGTCAAAAGTCAAAGCGTAAGGAAGTAGCGAAATAAGCCCTGCGGACCAGAAGTGACGTCATAATTAGATTAAGTGCGCGTGTCTGACCCCGCCCATTTAAAAACCGGATGTCAAAAGTCAAAGCGTAAGGAAGTAGCGAAATAAGCCCCGCCTACCGGTAGTGACGTCATAATTAGATTAAGTAGGCGTGTCTGACCACGCCCATCGAAGAACCGAAAGTCAAAAGTCAAAGCGTAAGGAAGTAGCGATATAAGTCACGCAGACCGAAAGTGACGTCATAAGTAGATTAAGTGAGCGTGTCTGACCACGCCTATCGAAAAACCGAAAGTCAAAAGTCAAAGCGTAAGGAAGTAGCGAAATAAGCCCCGCTGACCGGAAGTGACGCCATAATTAGATTAAGTGGGCGTGTCTGACCACGCTTATTTAAAAACCGAAAGTCAAAAGTCAAAGCGTAAGGAAGTAGCGAAATAAGCCCCGCTGACCGGAAGTGACGTCATAATTAGATTAAGTGGGCGTTTCTGACCACGCCCATCGAAAAACCGGAAGTCAAAAGTCAAAGCGTAAGGAAGTAGCGAAATAAGCCCGCGGACTGGATGTGACGTCATAATTAGATTAAGTGGGCGTGTCTGACCACGCCCATCGGAAAACCGGAGGTCAAAACTCAAAGCGTAAGGAAGTAGCGAAATAAGTCCCGCCCACCGAAAGTGACGTCATAATTAGATTAAGTGATCGTGTCTGACCACGCCCATCGAAAAACCGGAAGTCAAAAGTCAAAGCGTAAGGAAGTAGCGAAATAAGCCCCGCGGACCGGAAGTGACGTCATAATTAGATTAAGCGGGCGTGTCTGACCACGCCTATTTAAAAACCGGAAGTCAAAAGTCAAAGCGTAAGGAAGTAGCGAAATAAGCCCGCGGACCGGATGTGACGTCATAATTAGAATAAGTGGGCGTGTCTGACCACGCGCATCGGAAAACCGGAGGTCAAAACTCAAAGCGTAAGGAAGTAGCGAAATAAGCCCCGCCCACCGGAAGTGACGTCATAATTAGATTAAGTGATCGTGTCTGACCACGCCCATCGAAAAACCGGGAGTCAAAAGTCAAAGCGTAAGGAAGTAGCGAAATAAGCCCCGCGGACCGGAAGTGACGTCATAATTAGATTAAGCGGGCGTGTCTGACCACGCCTATTTAAAAACCGGAAGTCAAAAGTCAAAGCGTAAGGAAGTAGCGAAATAAGCCCGCGGACCGGATGTGACGTCATAATTAGAATAAGTGGGCGTGTCTGACCACGCGCATCGGAAAACCGGAGGTCAAAACTCAAAGCGTAAGGAAGTAGCGAAATAAGCCCCGCCCACTGGAAGTGACGTCATAATTAGATTAAGTGATCGTGTCTGACCACGCCCATCGAAAAACCGGGAGTCAAAAGTCAAAGCGTAAGGAAGTAGCGAAATAAGCCCCGCGGACCGGAAGTGACGTCATAATTAGATTCAGTGGGCGTGTCGGTGATTCATAGCTTTAGGTAAAAGAAATTGTATATTACATACCAAACCCACCTTATAAGGACTGCCGATGCTGTGGCTCTGTCTGTATCTACAAAGAAACAAAACAATTGCTAACACTTATATGATAGAAATGTCTTTACGGAAATATTAAATATATGTTTAATTTCAGATATACATGTTTAATTTAATGAAGAAAGAACTATATATTTTGAAGCTAGGATCAATGGCATAACAAGGAATAGCATACTGGATCATCTCTTATTGATTGAGCGTTACTACAGCAGGAAACCTACACAAACTAACTATATTTACACTGGATAATTCTGTCAGTTCTAAACAGTTCATCCTGCAGTAAGCAACATCTGTTGTTAAAAATCACCTACCAGCGTAACATATGTTTCACATCATTCAACCATGAACGACGAATGATAACATCCTTGTCTGCAACAATATCACCCTGACTCTTTTCAATTTGCCCCTAGACAGGTTCAAACAACAGATATAATTAAAAGCCCAAGATGATAAGAAGCACACCCAAGATTGGAGTTACCTGAAACACATCAAGTAATAAGATGTTTATTTCACATGTTTACATACCCTGTGTTTTCTCTATTATAAAATTATTGCCACCACTAAATGCGGAAGATACTTTTGAACCAAGAACATACCAAACTATTCATTAACCTACCATTTTCCTTCCGTATAGTGTGCTAAGAAATGTTGTTAACAGATAACGAGGCAATAGATCATAGTGAGCTTGCAATTGTATCTTTCACAAATATAGCCAAATATTGGAGCAAATATCATATAGCTTGCAATAAATATTGTCTGGAGAAGGCCTCTTAAGGCATAATTTATGCTGAAAACAATAATTGAATAATGATTGTGTACAAAAATTATATTGCATTCACATGTGATAGCAATTCTGACAGGATTGGGTAATGATAAAGGAGTGTAATCATTGTGTAATAATTGCAGTAAAATTAACAACCAGCATGTCCAAATTTTGCTTGATTGCATACAAAATATTAGTTGAATTTGAGGTTGATATTGTTATTATATTTTAACTACAATGTATAGGTTGGGATGTTATACCAGGAAATTACATGACAATTATCAATTAATTGTCCGACTTTTAGAAGTCTTCACTTCAGTCTCACCATGCACAAATATTAAAGCATGTACGAAATTTTGCGAGGGTGAAGTGTCAGAAGCGATCCATATAGTTGAGTAAATCAAGAAAAAGATAGCAACAGTGACTTATTAAAACACGAGGCGTGGTTTTTCTTTGTGGTGAAAAAGGTTAAATTTTCAGGATTTTTTTTTCTTGCTCAGAGAAGTGAGAGAACGAATGGTGAAACATCTTGTAATACGATAGGTAGCCCAACATTCGTGTTCTGTGCGCGTACATGCTACTCAGTGATTAGCATTTATTAATTTATACTAAGGTTGGCAACTTTATCACCAATTATCAATAATGCATACATGTCAAACTTCGATAATTTGGATTCAAAACTATAGTCAAGAACCTCACCTGTGTCAACCGAAATAACAAAATCAATTCCAAAGTTTGCAGTGAACCCTCGCGCTTAGACCATGTGCTATCATAACTCACAGCAATCTCTGCAATATCTGACTCAACAATGACTGTGCTATTTCCATATCTACGAGACTCATCATCGGTAACTTTCAACTCTCCGCCTAATTCTCAATCATGCAAGGACTGAAATGCACTTGCTAGGTTTGAAAGTTCAATCATTCGATAACCATACTCGCCATCAAAATCCTCTCCTATCTATATCTTCACTTGTAAGCTTTCGTATTGAAGCAGTTTCATTCAGTGATGTTGACCCACATGGCATTGATGTTGATGATGAAACACACTCAGAAGAGCTACTTTGACCATGGAAGCATGATTATCTTGCTCATAAATCTGAATCCTGCAATATTAGAACAGAGTACGAAGGTATTTTATAAACAAAATCATTATCTGAGTATAATCTTTTATCCAAATTTAATAATTATCCAACAATCACTGTAAAAATAATTATACACAGTATCTCAAACTTAGATAAAATCGACAAACTTACAGGAGATATCTTCCAGTAGTTGTTTTTCAAAATATTTATGTGGTTGTCTTGTAAAAGACAATTGTTGAATGGTTTTATGAAGCTCCACTCTTCACTCTCGATGCGTCCGCCATTTTAATTTAGTTTTTTGAATACTTCATGTTGCGCAAATGAAATGGATTCACACCAAAACGAAAAATATAAACAAAGCTCGCACATGCGTAGAAGCGAAAGGAAATTGCGGTGAAGAGCGGTGGAAATTGCGGTGAAGAGCCGTGGAAATTGCGGTGAAGAGCGGTGGAAATTACGGTGAAGAGCGGTGGAAATTGCGGTGAAGAGCGGTGGAAATTGCGGTGAAGAGAGCCGAAATTGCGGTGAAGAGCGGTTGAAATTTCTTATTTTTTTGCCTGTTTTAAAGACACGGCTTCTGCGCGTGCGCCAGCCTGGGGACTCCACCTGAAGTTGATAATCCCCGGGATTGTTCAGTCTAAAAACCATGACCAGCCGACAATTTAGGAAAGAAATTCTCAATCTTTCAAGAGCACTGAGTCATGTCGTCGAGTAGAAAAGAATATTATGCTAGTAGAGATGCCTCTAAAGTGTATTTGTTGGGTTCTTTCCCTCGATGGAGAGCGTTTAAGGAGCAGCATAAATTGAGAACAGACAAGGATGTGGCGGATATGCTTCTTGACAGCTATCTTGCGATGAATCGTATAGTTTGGTAAGTATAAAATGATAAAACCTCCGGCCTTTTTTGTGTGTTATTTGTTTACTTGATAATGCTTTTTATGTATGTGTTGAACTCACTTTAGCAATGCAGAAACGCAAACCGAAACGGTAATGGAATCAACGGATATGCCGCCAAGTACCTTCCAAATATTTTTCTTCTCCCAGTAAGAACATATGTTTTAAAGTGCTGCTCCAAAAACGTAAACATTTATTATTTTTTAAAATATTCGCATAAAACATTCGTATGAAATATTTTATAGTTAATACCTCAACGCCAAGCGCGCACTCAAATCCGCGTCCATTGTCTGCTTTGTCGGATGTTAGAACATCATATTCTATCAGGTGATTTGAAACTTATTGTGATTACTGAGTTTATAATTTGAAACCCATACATGCAAAGTTTTGCGCAGAGAGTATTACTTTTTAAATACGCAATATGTGTTTATATCTCAGGTCGGGTCAGAGTTTGATTTCTGACAGTCGAACATTGACAGCCAAAGATGATAGTTCTGATGATGAAAGTGATGATGATAATGACAATTTTGGTGAACACACTATCCAGGCAGACCAGGTTTTGTCGGACGATTCTCTTGAGTAAGTGATGATGCAAAACCTCAATAATAATCTTTGTGACATTCCTACTGTAATGCTTATTGATTTAAAACATAAATATACACATTATATATCACTGAATATGGCATAAAATATTTCGTCCAATAATATCTCTTACTGCCATTTTACTGTAGTGTATGCCCCCCGGGTTTTGACAATCCGTGGACATGATATAGATGAGCTCTTATAGCTTTGATAACATCATTACATGGGAGTGTTTGTAAACGACAAGGATGTGGCCGTGTGTTGAACTATAAGAAAACATATGTTGGAACATGCCTGGTCGTATCCTGGGGGGAAGGGTGGTCATGTTGGAGGCAGATGGGCAGCTCAACCCTCTTGCAACAAGATTAGAGCAGGCAACCTCGTGCTTGCTTCTGCTTTGTTGTTGTCTGGCAATTCCTACGCCAAGGTGGGGTTGATGTTCAACTTCTGTAATCTACTGGGAAGAACACAAACAGAAATGTTGGAAAGAAAGAGAGAACAAAGAGGTTATATTGAGTGGTGATGGAAGGAATGACTCGCCTGGCCATAGTGCACAATATTGTACTTACAGCTTGGCTGATACCAATGATCATGCCATACTGCAAATGAATGTGGTTGATGTGAGAGAAGCTGCTGGTAGGAGCAATAATATGGAGAGGATTGGGTTTGAAAGAGGGATGGACACACTGCTTGCATCACCAATAGTTATGAAGGAGGTGGTAACTGATGGTCATATTGAAATTGCTGCATTGATGAGTTTCTACATTATAACAATATGGCAATTCCTGAAACTCTAATAGTTCAACCTGTTATAATCAATATTGTCAGACTTTCAATAATTTAACAACTTCATTTGCAGATTGATTACAATGTTATATAATTAATTGTGTTTACCCTTTAAAAGACAGCAAGGGAATATTTACAACATGCATTTGTTTATTAATTTAGCATTATTGCATTTTTTAGAAAGGGAAGAGAAATATAAGGAGGTCACACATCAGAATGATGTGTGGCATGGAGCAAAGAACATTGCAAAGAAAATCACTACTGTAAGTGTTGAAGATATCAACCAGCAATTAGTTAAAAAACTTTCTTTATTTAGAATTGATTTTATTCTTTAGGCTGATAAATCTAAAGACAATGCAGATTTGACCTTGTGGGCACCATCAATAAGGAACCATTTTTGGTATTGTTCAAAAACATGTGCTAATGACTCAAAAAATCTCAAAGTAAGATTCACATTGAAGTACTACTGGTTTTTGCAGCAATACTTATCTAGTTCGTGCAAACTGTACATACATGTGTTAATATGTAGTCACTTTATGTTGTATTTTTTATATTTTTTTAATAGGATAAGTGGATTGGTATTTTACACCATGTTGTTGATGAGCATGAGTGGGTGTTGGAGGAAGGTGTAAATGGTGGAAAATGTGAACATGATCCTCTTAATGAAAGTGAGAGAAAGAAGCCATGGCTTAAGAAAGAGTCTTTTGCCCATAAAGCACGGGCAAAGATCATTCTGGACACTCGCTTTTTAAACACTTTGGTGTATTATGTTAACTTCAGGTAACAAATGAGATTGGATATTTGAAAATTTCAGATAAGTTATATCATCTCAAAGTTTGAAATATTTTTTAGGCACACAGGATTTTTAGAGTCCTTTCATAATGTAATTTTGATGTATGCTCCAAAGCGCCATGCCTATTCGTAAGTATATGACATATTATTACAAAGGTAACAGCTAATAAAACTCCTATCATGGTTGATTTCCATGCAAGGAAGCATTGTTAATAAAAGAATGTTGATGTTTGTTGTATCTTCAGATACTCAGTATACCAAGCTAGAAACCAGCTTGCTGCCTTGGACTTTAACCACCACAGAGGCCCGGCACCAGCAACTACAGCTGATGGGAAAGAAAGGTACTGGTATTGAAATTTTTGCCTTAGTGTTCCCATCCTAAGTGTGAACAACTTTTCAGGTCCTGTGCATTCTTATAGTGTAATGGTACTGTATGTATTGTATGGAATTGTAAAGTTGTTTTTTTTATTAGGTACGGTCGGAAGTTCAGTAAGCGTACACAACAGTGGTGCCGTGTTCGTGTTCTTGTACCAAAAGAATTTAGTTACATTCCTGAACTGATTGAGAAGGTTTTTATCAAGAGGATCACATCAGATTGTGGTTTATTTTGGTCTACTTTTTGGGGGCACCATTTATACTTTAAGTGCTAAATTATCTAAACACGTGCAGGCAAATATCCCCTGTACTGTCCATTAGGTGAAGGATAACGGTTACGAATAGCAACCACACAACAGGTTGGTACTACTCTCCTATTTCCTCTTCCTAATCTACCATGTTGCCATAGAACATACTGTCTATATGCAGCATGGCTAAAGTTTTCATTGTTCCTGACATTGTTCAACACCAAAACATCTTCTCTGTATCGCATTGAGATCTCCAAAACATTCCCATCAAGGATTAGTTGACTGAAAAGATTTGTTCTTGAGATACAAGGACGTCTTGATCGGGTGCAGCATTTGTTCTCATGCATAAATTATTTTTACACCTAATTTTTCATCTTATACATGTAAGAATTAAATACGGTCGTCTATAATCATGCTATTATTCTGGGAATTATTTTTACTGTCACATGCACTTGGAAAGTCAATTTCCCTAATTAGAACAATGTACTTTATGTTAAATTGTGGCATGCATAACTGGAATATTTCACAGCTAATTTTGGATCATACCTGTTAAAATACATCAACCACCTATAATTCATGCTATTATTTTGGCTATTTTCATTCGCACATGCACTTACAGAAATCAATCTTGTGGCGCATTACTGTAATATTTTGTTGCAAATTTTTTATGCCAATGCCTTATGTGCCAACAAACAAATACAATCATATGCATACCTGGTTCTTGTTCACAGTTACCTTTGTAAGAATTCCATTCTTCAAGTTGAGTTCATGCTTCATCATTTTTATCCGCACCGTTGGATACTTCAGTAATGTCATGCATTAATTTCACCAATTGCATTACACATTAAGTGATAAAACAGGAACATGCATTTTCAAAGAATCAAACATGCTGTATACATTAATTTAATTGTTCTGCATGCAATCCGGAATTTTTATTTATCATCAATGTCAAAATGGGAAATAGGAATTTCACTTAATGTATTACACATTCAGTGCAGACCACCAGGAAAACAAGCTGCATAGGATAGAATGCAAAGAAAACTGAATACCACCCATCAAGCTTCAGTCCATAATCTTCTGTCTTTGGCGCCTCATCATCATCTGCTGGTCATCTGTCATCGTCTGCTGGTCATCGTCATCGGGTGGTCCATCATCATCTGTCATCGTCGGCTGGTCCATCATCATCTGAAATGATTCATTTCTTAACATCTGAAATGATATGAAACAAGCTCACCTATGGTATGTTACCTGCATGAGCTCCACCAACATCATCTTCACCAGGATGCTCATTGTACATGCAAATACAAAATTTTCATGCATTTTCGAAATTACATGCAAATTTAGCAAGATTTAACACATGCATTCATTCAAAAATGGGACAGACATTTAACACTCGACCATTATACCCCCTTTTTAAGACCATATCTCAACATGCATCTCTTTTTTTGTGTGCTCCAAGAGCAATATTTTGCCTATGCCTGACTAGGTCAGTCGAGCATACAGAAGGTATAAATGATCCGGGCCCCTGATCACTTATACTTACTCATTACTCCTGACAAAACATGCAAGATATAACCAAGGGTTGGGATCTGAGCTGCATGCAATCCAAAAATTGAAAATTGAAAATTGAAAACTCGCTAGAAACACTGAAAATTTGGACGTAATTTTTCTGCAAATTTATACGAATTCTCAGACAGAACTACTTTATCTTTGCTTACAATATATGAAAGCTTTAAAAACTAAACAATATGATCTAAAAGTTGAACGGCAGCGACTACAAAGTTGAAAAACACCAGCGTTGCAAACACGCACGGAAACTCGCTAGAAACGCTGAAAATTTGGACCTATAATTCTTCTGCAAATTTATACGAATACTCAGACAGAACTAATTTATCTTTGCTTACAATATAAGAAAGCTTTAAAAACTAAACAAAATGTCCTAAAAGTTGAACGGCGGCGACCACAAAGTTGAAAAACACCGGCGTTGCAAACACACATGGAAACTCGCTAAAAACGCTGAAAATGTCGACCTAATTCTTCTACGAATTTATACGAATACTCAGACAGAACAACTTTATCTTTGCTTACAATATAAGAAAGCTGGAAAAACTAAACAATATGCTCTAAAAGTTAAACGGTGGCGACTACAAGTCTACAACAGTTTAATTAAAAAAGAACACCAGCACCGGCGTCGCAAAAACATGCACAAGTATAAATTCGCTAGAAACGCTGAAAATTTGGACCTAATTCTTCTGCAAATTGGTACGAATACTCAGGCAGAACTACTTTATCTTTGCTTACACTTTAAGAAAGCTTGAAAAACTAAACAATATGCTCTAAAACTAAAAGTTAAACGGCGGCAACTACAACAGTTAAAAAAGACACCGGCGTTGCAAACACGCACATGCATGCATGGAAACTCGCTAGAAACGCTGAAAATTTGGACGTAATTCTTCTGCAAATTTATACGAATCCTCAGACAGAACTACTTTATCTTTGCTTACAATATATGAAAGCTTTAAAAACTAAACAATATGATCTAAAAGTTGAACGGCGGCGGCGACTACAAAGTTGAAAACACCGGCGTTGCAAACCGCACGGAAACTCGCTAGAAACGCTGAAAATTTGGACCTAATTCTTCTGCAAATTAGTAGAAATCGTTACGAATACTATGCTGAAGCTATTCTAGCTTTGCTTACAACAAAGGAAACCTAAAAAATCAAAGCAATATGCTCTAAACGCGGCAGCGCCTTAAATACGCTGAAAATTGGACTTAATTTTCTGCACTTAATAATTGACACTTATTCATACGAATACCGAAGACAGAACCATTCTAGCTTGGCTGATAAACGTTTTACTTCAATAACTAACAGATAAGAGACTATTTAACACATACTGTACAATTCACGACCATTGAATCTAGCTTTCGTCGACGGATTTCGGCCTAAAATGAAACAGTAAAAGACAAAAAAGTGTTTAATAACTATTTAATTATTTGAAACATTGTTTGAATAATATCTGCGTTCTTTTTGTGCAGAGTATTCAGAGATATACACACCAGGGGCCGGTTGTTCAAAAGCCGGTTAGCTTAACCCTGGGTTAAAGCAAATCTTTACATCGATTTTTTAAATCGCTTGTTTACAAAGTTGAATATCTTTTTTCATAAATATTTCCTGTACCAATAGAAGTCATATTTTCTAAAGTTTCAAAACGAATAGTGGTTCAGAAGCACATAAACTAAAACACTGGATTAAAATTAACCCAGGGTTAACGCTAACCTAGCTTTGAACAACTAGCCCCTGGTTTTCTTTTCTTGCAACGAAGAGCGAATTTCCTTGCCACCGCATCGTCCACATGGTCTTGAAAACTGAGTCTTACTGTCAATCACTCAATCTGCCAAAAACTGTCACATGACCGAAACTACAGCTTGTGATTGGCTAATTTGGTCACACCACATTGCCCACAATGCAATAGACCACTGACCTGTATTTATTATGGACCAGTGAATTCGATTCTTCATCTGGACTATAATCTATTTTTGAGTGGGATAATGTTTCATATCTTTATTTCACTGTTTGGTAGTGTTTGCAACCTAAAACAGAACAAATTTAGGCAAATTCTTGATAAACCTCGCAATAATTGGTGCTCAGGCGGATCTGAAATATTAGGCCCTAGTACTAATAAAAATATAAAAATTAAAAAATTGAAGTGGAAACAACTCGTAGTTCGTTGCGTAGCAACGCACTCACTAATAAGTTTTGTCTTCGAGGAAGAAAGTTTTTCAATATTGTAAATTTTGTAAAATCTTTCTCAAGACAATACAGAAGTAAACAATACCAAAATGACCCAAGTTATTTCTCAAAACGGGGACGGTTCAAGAACATACACATTCGCTAGTCAACCGCGACCAGTTAAGCAAAGGAAAAAATACAGAGATCACGATGCATTTGAGTAAGTGTTTGCAAAGCCAAAGACGTATTAAAATTATTAAAACTAGAACTTCAAGTTGGTATAAATCTCCTTAACAGGGTAGCTATTGATAAAGGTTCTTGAAAAAAGTTTTGTTGTTTGGAAAGGTAGAAACAGAATTCTGATAATATTATTAAAACACAACTTTTCAGTCAGGACAAGTTTTCATCACACGAAAAATGTTTTGTGTATCACAAACAAAGATTTATTGCTGGAAAAATGGGCGTTCTTTAGATATGAACAAGAACAGTTCATTTGAAGAACTTTGATTTAATATACGGTTTAAAGATTTAATATTTGGTTTAGCATATGCGCGTATGCCGCGAAACGGCCTTAAATATAATATGATTATATATATTGATATGACTATATTCCTGTAATCCTGATTTAGCTTAACAATTTTCACCCCCATATTTTGTAAAACCTCAAGTTTTAACTTCAATGCACCTAGCCGAAAAACGCAAGGTACGTGTGGCATTGTTAATTGACTTATTTTAGAAATGAAGGTTCATTGCCATATGGTAATATCATGTATGACAGAAGAATTATCCGTGGGAATACATATGCACAACATACCTTGCCTGCTGTAAGTTTAACTTAAATTTTCTGATCATTTGCATTCATATTTGCTTATTTTGGATTTGGGAAAATCAAGCCATTCAAATAATTAAATGTATATAATGACTGAATGCGTATTCTTTCAGAGTGCCCAACCAGACCCAATAGATGTCCAGCGGCAGCAGGAAGCCAGACGACGTGCAATTGCCAGAAAGAGAGCTAAAAAACAACTAATCCCAAAATCACCAGAGCCAGTTGAAGGAAGAAAACATATTGATGTTCAAACTGAATTGTACCTTGAGGAACTCAGTGACAGAGTGGAAGAGGCGGATGTTGAAACACAGACTGATGAATTTCTTGATAGACCACCATCACCTCTATATATTCCAGCAAAAACTGGCACCGATGTTGCCACACAAATATTAGAAGGAGAGGTATGTTGTCATATATTTTCCTGTTAATTCATTTATATCCTTTTGAAATGCAGAATTGCTAGGATATGCTATTGCAGCATCAAGTTATTAAACTAAATAAATAGTGCTGCTTTTTTTTTAGCTATTTGATTTTAACATTGAAGTAAAGCCAATCCTGGAGGTTTTAGTTGGTAAAACAATTGAACAAGCCTTGTTGGAAGTCATGGAGGAAGAAGAACTTTCCAACCTTCGAGCACAACAACGACGCTTTGAGGAATTAAGAAATGCAGAGCTTGTTGAGACTCAAAGGTTGGAAGAACAGGAAAGAAGACATCAGGAAGAGAAAGAGAGAAGAATGAAGCAACAAACTGATGTTTTGAAAAAGGAGAAGGAAACAGCTGAAAAAATTGCAGCTAGAGCTTTTGCACAGGTAGTCATCTGCAATTGAATCCTTTTAATTAGGCATAACATGCAACAAATGCATTACGTTTTTTTCTGTACCCACCTTCTTGCTATTTTCAGAGTTATTTAGCAGATATGGTACCATCAGTATTTGGTTCTCTTAGTGAAAATGGATACTTCTATGACCCTGTTGAAAGAGGTATGTCAAAATGGTTCCTTATTTTATATCACCATATCCATGACCTTTAACTACTTTAACTGTATTGCTCTTTTTGTTTTTAGATGTAGAGACATATTTTATGCCATGGCTAGAAGAGCAAGTTGATAAGAATTTGAACCATTATGGAGTTGCCTGCCTTATGCTTGACTGTAAGTATAGAATACATTGAATTTATTACATACATATGATAAACCAATAAACTGTAATCTTTCATTAAAACAAAATGAGACATTGATAGAAGATATTCCTGCACTAACCTTTGTTTTTAGCATTGATAAGAAATGTTGTGAAGCAAAGAATCAATTCTTATGACCATTTGGAACAACAGCTGTTTAAAGCTATCCAAAGAGAGGCAGCTGTAACTGCAGCAGTTCAGGACAAACTCCAGGAAGAAGTAACTTCAGCAACAAATATTTTGCAAGGTACATCTGATTGATGGATTCATAATAGCAATTTAGTATGCATTTTTCTTGCAATAATTTATTTTACTCTCTGGCATGCATGATCTCTGGACAGTAGAATTTTGATTGTTGTGTTGCTAGGTGACAGTACAGATATTGTGGATGTGGAAGAGGATGCGAAAGTAGCAGCAGAAGAAACAACTATACAAGATGTACAAGATGTTCAAGATGTACAAGAAGCACAAGTAGAAAGTGCTGCTGAACAAATTGAGACTAAACCAGAAATGACTGAGGAACAAAAAGCAACTGATCAAACAGATGAACAATAAGACTTATGCTGGGTTGTATAAACCCTTTTCATACCACAATGTGAATAATCCAATTACATAACAAAATACTTATATCTTGAACAGTTGAGATTTTAAAATATAGTTTAATTACCCAACACATACCACATTACTTCCACATCACCTTTGTCACTTGATTTGGATTAATCTTTGGTTGTACCTATATGTTTCAGTTATCGATAAACATATGTATAAAATATACTACATTAAATAATAATAATCTCTCTAAATGTTTTTTCCTAACGGTCTGGTTGCACAAGATTTGCAGTTTGACCTTCAATGAGCAATTTCCACCTCAAAGTGAAGCCTTGTTATCCTTTGACATTTAAGGCACCAATTAAATCCCTGTCCTTCAGCAACAGGCAAAGAAATGCATATCAAACAAAAAGGGTCTATCTTTATGTTATGTTTCCTAATGTCCATAAAGCTAATAGGATATTTGAAACAAGGAAGAAGGTCCCAGCTGTCAAAATAACAGTACAAATGGTGTTCCTTGCTTGCACGTCAGGCAAATATTTACCTAAAGAGTAATCTACTAAAGCATATAATATCCATTGTCCATCTAGCCAATAACATGGTGCAGCATTCAAAAGTGCAAGAGCACTAGAGAGAGAGATTATATACCTGGTGTTTTGTTAAGGTCACTAGAAAACTGTACTACCAGACTGAAAGTTCCACAACTGAAAGTCCAACAGAATAAAAAATTAACTTGATATACAACCTATTGACTATGCTCTATAAAAAGATGTCGGATTTGCATTGCATTTTGTAGATCTAAAAATGAATTACTCTAGTTCTCTGTCACAAAAAGGATACATAAAAAGTGTTTCTAATATGACTGGCAATGAAAGTGGTAAAAATTTAAAAACTGGTAAATATGTTCCTACAAAAACTGAAAAGATAATTGAAAAAAGATTACATCATTCAAGAATCATATGAAAATCCAAATTTAGATCACTTGGGCATATGGAAATATGTAAATAATTGAATTATATACCTGAGAAATACAGAAGATGTGGATCACCAACATAGAGAACATCTTCTCCTCTATAATGAGAGATTTTGATCAGGCGGCTGGAGTTGTCTATTGATGGATGGATGCAAACTTTCTCACCTAAACAATTATAAAGAGAGTATATAGTAAAGAGTGAATATAATAAGAACAAAACAGTAAAATCTAAGTTAAAATACCTGTGCCCGGACATTCATTAGGGTCATTACACATTTTGTTAGACACCATAGTTCTTGCTGGTAAGCAAGATAAACCCTAAGAAGGCAATGTTTGTTTGGTAAAAAACATAAAAGATTCAATGTTCACTACAATAATAAATTATTTTGTAAAGGTAAAGGCAATTTTTTGTTAAATTGTAATTGTAACTGTAAATTGTATCATAAATAACATGTATGTAACATGTATTCTGATCTTTGGATCAGGCCATCCAAACACGGAAATTTCATTTGCGTATGGAAATTAAACTTGGAACACTACCTTATTATTGTTATTTTATAAAACAATTACTTAGTGGTTTTCTGTGTTTTGATGGCCTGATCCAAAATCTGGCCAGCCAAACAATGAAACCATCAAGTAATCATTTACATCAAAACATTACGGATGAACTGTACTTTTTGTCCTAAGCTTGAGTGGTATGAAAAACAAAGTCGTGATGCTTTTAGATTTCCACAGCAATCTAAATGTACATTACTCTCTTTTCCTAAAATACATTCATAAGTGTCACAATAAATTATAAAATTTATATTTCAATCTATCAAAGTTTTGTAATTGCAAATTGGCTGAAGGAACCTTTTTTGCTAAATACTGTAAAACTCTTACCTAAAAATATGTTCTTTCTAGTCATTGTCATCATATCAGTGCAAAAGCCATGTTGTGCTTCATATATTGTTCGTTTCAAACACAACTTCCAGTCTTCTGCATTTGTAACTTTGCATTTATCAACAGAGGTTATGTAATCACCTACTGTGAGACTGTTCTCCACTGCCGATCCCTAAGTTAGATGTACCATATATAGCATGAAAAAAGGACTTACCAAGGATTATCTTTTATAATCAGAAACAAAATCTATCTTTACTTATGTACTAAATGAGTCTGCAGTAACCTATAAGATACCTCAAACTTCAAAACTAATCTACTTTATCAGTTCTTCTTTCTAAAGGTCAATATGTATGGAGAACTTTATTGGTAATTTTTGTTTTGTAAAGATCATCTTGTTCTATTAATCCATTATCCATATACATCTAATTATGCACCTGCAAAATTACATGTGCTATGTGAACACATTTTTAAAGTAAGTAATTTCAAAGTACCTTCATAAGTTGCAACACAACAGCTCCTTGGTTAGAAACATAACCCAATGACAATATACTTGGTAGAAGCCACAAGAGACCAACAGCAATTAATACCAGTATAAAATTATGCCAGACACCAGCACAATATATTCTGAGTTGTCTTACAGCAGATATAACCGCAAGATGTTCTGTATAAAGATCAACAAATGCTCCTGGGTACAACACCATGAAAAAGATACCAAATCCATTTACCCGTACTTGCTCTCTAACAATAAATTTTAAAAGAATAATATTAAATCCCAGATTTGTGGAAACATGCCAGACATGCTGGTTTTAAAGACTAACCATTAAGAATGTGATTGCACAGTGTTTCCTCCAACTGTTTCATATTAAGTGACTACCAGCTTATCCACAAGTCTTTTTGATATTTCACAATCGGCAAGAAATTAATGATGTATTGATACACTAACAAGAAATGCACTGATGCTACATTTTTACATTGCTCTCTCAAGCTGTGCAAAATAATATGTAGTTTTGCTATTCTATTGTTATTAATTGACAGAACTGACATTGTATTGACTTAAAAGAACATCATGGAAGAAGGAGAAGATACTAGAATGAGTTTATGCTCACTACCTACTGGCCCATTCGTATGGGAATTAGGAATACATACCTAACTGCTGCCAATGCATGGCCAACTTCATGAACAATTCCAGCAAGTGTTAATGTAACCAAGTAATATACAATATGACTCCAAGGTAGATTGACTCCAGGCATCTAAATTTACATAGAGATATTGATCAGTTGTCAATCTCATAGTTGCCATATTACAGTCTAACTTATTTCTAATTGTCTGCTTAAAGTACCTATACCATGGTAGAGGTTTTGAATATTTTAAAAGTTTAAGGTATTTTAAAAAACTTTGCAATACCTTTTGTTATTGAAACATTTTGTCTTGATGGATTTATCAGCCTTTGAAATTACTGGACATGATGTCAAATCGGATTTTCGTGCAACTTAGTCAAAAGAAAACTGTTTGCAATTCCCAACTTGATGTCATGTCCGGTAGGCCAATAAAACCATCAAGATAAAATTTTCAATAACAAAATGTATTGCAAAGTTTTTAAAAATACCTTAAACTTTTGATACATTCAAAATCCGCAACCATGGTATGGGTACTTTAATTAACTTAATTGATGCTGCATTGATAGTTAGATTATCAGAACCCTTAGATAATAAAATAGTGATGAAAAATAGCAGCCAAAGGCTCTTAATAAACCCTTTCGATAATTACGTCACAACATTATCTTATAAATTTAGAACCACCTTAAATGAGATGGTTTTCAAGTTTTACTCTCACAAGCTATGCGGAAAGATGCAAAATATCCTTCTTCAAAGCATGCATGAAAAAGAATTTTTAATTTTGACCAGTAAATGTGGAAATAAGTTGTAACACTAAAACAAGGCTACCAGGCAAAAACTGCAAGCCTCGTTCTCGTGTTACTTCACACTAGTTTGTCAAAATGAAAATTTATTTTTCATGCATGTGTTGAAGAAGGATGTTTTGCATCTTTGCACATAGCTTGTGAGAGTAAAACTTGAAATCCATCTCAGATAAGGTGGTTCTAAAATCAAAACAATGTTGTGCATAATTATCGAAAGGGTCTATTAACTAAACCAGGGCTTTCGTAATGCAATTACACAAGGTCTGATATATTAAATTGAAAAAATAGATGCACACTAATTGCAACTTTGAACGTAGTTTTATTAACCTACCACAGGTGTGAGAAATTGTTCAGGAGAACTATTTCTGAAAGCTTTAGCCAGTGTCCACGACAATATTACCACAGAAATCGCCATCATAGACACTCCAAAATATGCACCAACTGAAAACCAAACTCGTGCCAAAGTAGGATGGTATTTGCCCCATCGGAAAAAGCAACGGTTAAACTTTGTTGTGTACCATCTAACATGACCAAAACTGAAAGATAACCCATTTTGATCCAGTAGCTCTCTGTATGCTCGTGATAGTCTACGAAATTTCTGAAAAATTAGAAATTGTAAAGACATAATAGGCCAACCTTTATTGCTGAGCATTAATTTACAGGAGAATTTGAATGTATTTATATGATTATATAGATTAATCTATGATAAACGTCCCCACTTGTTGAGGTAATTTTCACTATCTGTTTACTATATCGTTAATAGTGAAAATCAACATTACTTTTAATAGAGAATCTCCAAGATAGAGCAAAGACCAAAACAAAAAGAGAAGTATTACTGCAGGAATATGAGTCATATTTTCTTCCTTTCTGTATGTAGCTTTTTAGTAGCTATGTATTACTACATGAAGTATTCAACCAACTGATCTCATAAAATAAAATTAACAGTAACAATGGCGACGCAATTAAACATTTCTGGTCTTGGGGAAAACGACGATGGGGCACTTACAGTGGAGCAACAAACCAAACTGAATCATTTTAAGGTAGTTCCATTCAGAAAACTAGACGTCTCTTACGTAAGGTTAAATTACAGGTGAAAAACATCCGTATTAATTGTGTTATAATAGATAGAAACGAGGCTTGCAAATGAGAAATATTTACGAAGTCATGCTGAAATTTCACATGTTACACAAGCTTTCATAAAGTAAGTTGATTGATTGTTAATCTTGGGGCATGTTTTGACTTAAAAAGGGTTTTGTGCTAAGGAAAACGGACAAATATTGAGGACATAGGCATATTACCTTCACATCTGATGGTAAGATTAAAGATTTGCCCTAATCATTCTTGAAATATGATGTGAAATATCTTTTTAGGAAAGACAAAAACATTGTTAATATGGTCAACTGCCCAGGGGTGGAACTAGAACAATAATTGGGGGTGATTATTCATATATTTAGTTCTACCTGACAGATTTCTATTGGCCCCCTGTTCCATACGCCTATGACTGCCACATAGTGCAACTGATATATTTTAATGAATAATGAGACATAATTATGAAGGTAATAATTATTATTTGTTTTGCTAGGGAAGTCTTGAAAAAACGACCTGAAAATGTACGTGAATTTGCAGCAGGTATTAATATACATATTATATTGCTACTTGTACCTAGTTGGCCGGATCTCTAGTGTGGGCCTAACCTAACCGTAACCCTTAATGGCAATCAGATGTAAAGGAGGCAATGTAAGAAGTAATGCCTTAACTGTGTCCTCCATGTCAAATTAAGAGGCCTTGTTTAAAAGTAACTTTCATACAATATTTCTACTTTTAGGATATTTCTCTGATAAAGAACTTAAAGAGAAAATACAAGAGGAAAACCCAGAGAATTTTTTAAGAGAGTTTGACAAGGCAGCAATTAATTAGAAAACAGCAAAAAAGACTAAGCAACATTTACTGCAATGTAACAATGTCAATTGCTTACATTATAAATATAAAATCATTATGTCATAATCTATTTAAAGTTCACAGCAGCTGGCAGGTTTATTTCAGTGTGGTGGGTGCTAAGTCCACTAATACAATGCATTTATATAAATTTTTACCATGACATTGATGAAGATAATATTTCATCTATATATATTTTGAACTTAAGCTTCGAGCGATGAAAACCTTCCTCATTACGAAATGCATTTTTATACGGCATTTTGCTTGCCCTAGCATCTAGCCTGCATCTAGTCAAGCACTCCTAGATGTTTTACATTGTACAGATTACAGTACTATACATGACAGTACTAAGGCTATCAAACACTACCATACTGTACACACTGTACAGTACTGTATATACAATGCAATTAATTTGATACAGTACTACAGCACTCCTTCAAAGTACAGTTAGTACCAGTAGCGTAGCCAGCCTGTCGATTTGTCCAGCTATGCTAATATTTTAATGTTCACTGACTGTGAAAACAATAGATTTCTAAAGACATGAATAATTATAATGATTCAAAATTTACATAGCGAGACAAAATCCTCAGCAGGCTGGCACACTGGTTATAATTAGTACTAATACAGCTCTATACATTAGGACACTGTGGCATACATTATTACATACATTACTAGCAGTATGGTAAACTGTACAATATTGTATAGTGTTGTATGATGTATTAGCAATGTACAGTGAGATATGGCAGTGTATAGTGCCTATAGCAAAGTATAATCCTGTACAGTATTCTATAGTATTTTATAGTGCAGTGTAGTAGTGCTATATTGTGTTTGTTACCATAGTACTGCATTTTATAGTTGTACAGTGGTGTGTAGTGCTGTAAGTTTTGCACAATATTATATATTGCTGTATGATGAGGCTTAGACCACTGTGCTTAAACTTATTAACATAAATGGCGTGCTAAAACGACAACAGGGTGGGTCATGACGTGTATTCATTGTTCACCGCACATTGCCGCCGCTGAAATTCATTTATTTATTTGGCACAGATCCTGTAGGCAGTTAATTTAATAGTCACGAACATTGGAAAACGAATATAGTGATTAAATATAGCTAAATATGTAAATCATAATTCTGCAATTTCACTCCCGCGTCATGAAATAATTCAAGATAAAACGTCTTATGATTGAGGAGGAAATATAAATTATTCAATACTGGGTTTTACTTGTCGCTAAAGAGATGTAATGTTTATGAGCTTTTAAAGAACTGTGTGGGGTATCAAAAAACTGTCATTTTGCCAAAATGTCTGCCGCAGTTATCAACTTTAGTAGTAGTAGTTTGTAAGCGTGAGGCTTGGCAAAACCGATGACCTCAGAAACTGCTACTGGTGGTCATTAGAATGAATGAACAAATTCATTTTATGATGAATTTTTCATAAAATTATTTCGCGTGATATAATGGGGCGACACAATTCAGCAAACTTGACATTGGGAGAACGCTGCTGCATGTTATTCAAATGCTGATAATATTTTCTTGATAATTTAGACGAGGATATGTTAAAACAACGTTGAAGAGTAATGTCTATTTTAATAAAATAGATTATCGGATAAATTTGTTTTTTCCTATAATCATGATAATGTGTACCTCAGGAACGGACGTGGGCAGTGGAAATAACCCAGCCAAAGAATGCTCTGGTTGGTTGCTGGCTTCCTTACTCATATATAGAGATGAAGAATGGGCCTCATGCATGAAAAGCACCTTTAGGACATACTGCATGCACAGACAAAATCAAGTGGAATGATTATTCCTAAGGCAGTAAAAGTATCTTTCATCTGAATAATTAAATGCGAACTAACGAGAAAAGTTTATTATTTCTTCAAAAATGAAATGTATAAATCAATCATCTTTATCACGAAGAAAGACAACATGCAATGCAAATGGTTTTCAAACAGAGACTTGTCTAATTTATAAGCCAAACGGGTGAAACAATGATTTTAATCCTTTGCAGAAAAAAAATGGATCATTGGAATGAGTGACGTGTTTGTCAAAAAATGCCCGACGGATATGAGAATGCACTTTCGCCTCTCTTACGTATACTGTCTTGCATTACAAATATTCGTTATACAGTTTATGCAACGAGTGAAATTAATTAAAATCAATAGCATTAGTTATTATTCTTGGTAACCGCACAAGACAAACGTCTTGAGACTTGATAGACGCCGGTCAACCGGGCGTCATTCCACGCAAACTTTCTTATGAACTGCATGTATATTCTAAAACAATTTATTATTCCGCGGGTTAGTTTGTGTTGTCTAAAAATTCACTGATTGCTATTTATTTTATATCAACATTTATTTTCCATTTCAATTGTTTTGTGTCTCTTTTAAATCCTTCAAAGGTAAAGCAAAGCATGCCATTCGAAACAAAGTTGGCAACGTCATATAGCCGCCATATACATATTATTGGTATAGAGTTAGGTAAAACGGAGACAAATCTTATTCATTTGTGCTCCAATACATAATTGATCCGTTGTGTAATTTCATCTAGCCATGCATTTTTTAAACTGTTTTAATCGAAATCAGTGAAATTTCAATGACGTGAAAATCGCAGCACGAGATGCCGTGATAGACTATTACCACAGGAGTCAATCCTTAACTTACAACCTACTGAACAATTGAAAGAAAAATAAACCCTACTTCTATAATCCTCTGTTTAGTTCACCTAGAGAGAGTTGATATTCCCTGATTGAATGTTATTCAACAATCAAAACAAGAGCATTAAATAAAACCTGAAAGTTCTTGATATGACGTGAACTTGAAATAAACTCAAGAGTACTCAAGTGATTAAACCTTTATTATGATAACCTAGAATTACTTTGACCCAAAAACGATTCATAATCGGTTTTCATGCATTAATCATCTCATGACAGTGGTAGACCTTCTTTAAACTGTCGTGCATTAAACGATTAAAAAAGGTTTCTTGAAAGATTCTAGCAACAATGAAGAACCGCTAAATACGATTACACCTTGTCGATGCGCGCGTGTTCACTCAAATTTCACACAAATGATTTCAATGTGTCAAAAAGACACACAAAGTAATCTCCTATCTATTTAACCATAGACCAATGGTTCATATTTCTACAATCGTATTGAAATTTAACCTACATGCTATGTTAATAATAGTTTGTTCCTGGGAAGGGCGACATGTCAAGTTTCAACACTAAATGAGCTTGTTTTTATTCCCGCGCTGCAATGGCGACGCTATTAATGCAAATGTTTTAAACGGAGACCTAAATTTAAATGCATTTTCCGGTCGGTCTGTGCACAGTAAGATGTCGCGTACTTACGCCATAAAATCAACATCAACTCGATATTAACACAACATGAACCATTTTTTGCATTGCAAGAGTATTTAGACTATTTTCATGTGGTTTCCATGAGTTTGGGGTAATAATTTATATACTAAAGGTCATATACTGTTCAGTGCACACCTTAGACTCAGTGCAGATTTATATATACATATATACAACTTTCATAGATCATAAAATAATTTAAAGCAGTAAGAATGATAACATCCACCGCAAACATTCCGATGAAGCATATATTATATATCATATATATACTATGTGGGTGCTTCTGAAATATTGCCTGGGCCTCATGATAACAGTATACTAAATATTTTCATAGAATGTTTTCTTAAAAGGTTTGAATGTGTTTATTTGACATCAATTTGCATTTGGTCCATGTTAATTGATTTTAAACAACATTAATAGGACATACGTGATATGAATGCACTGGGAAGAACGAACTCAACGGTCATGAATATGAACTGAGAGAGACAAAACTCATTGTTGCAAGTGTAATCCTTCGCATCTACTAAAACTTCCTTGTTTAAGAGCGTGTAAAATCTGTCATGCTTATCTCAAGTAATTGGATAATTATTGTTACGGTGCGGATACACAAAATAATGGATTAGGTATGGCATTATCTGTCTTGTATTTTATAATAGTCTTGCAATCAAAGGTACTGCATACATCAGTGTTTAAAATAGTTTCCATTAAACCCTTATCTTAATGGACACTTTCATCCGCGCTAATTCCTAATATCATTACAGACTTTCCGTAGATAGGCGTGCCTCGCCATATTGTGTGTTATCAAACCCCCTGAGGTCTGAGTATCGCACTGAACGGGCCAATTAATTTCATTTATCAAGATTTAATTGTACAATTGATGTGATCACGACTTAATACGCAGCATTCAAAAGTGTTCAATGTGGGTGGTTGTTCAATCTTTCACATACTGTCACAAGTGAAGCACAGCTCTAGATCTGTTACCAGAACTACCCAGGGCGCGAGTTGTTTTGAGACAAATCAAGATATCAAAACAAAAAATGTCCGCTAGTGTGAAACGAAAGTTGGCAAAATCAACAAACGAAAAACCACCTCATTCTTATATTGCTTTGATTGCTACAGCGATATTGAAATCACCAGAGAGACGTCTCACGTTGTCCGAAATTAACGACTATCTCATTAAACACTACTCTTTCTTTCAAGGACCTTACAAAGGATGGAGGAACTCAGTGAGACACAATCTATCCTACAATAAATGTTTTACAAAGATTCTGAAAGATCCAAGTCGACCATGGGGAAAAGATAATTACTGGACTATAAGTTCATTGAATGATTATTTACAAGAGGACGGAAGCTTCAGACGTCGCCGCAGAAGAAGACCCAAAGGAAAGACAATTAAACAAGAAGGATTCGTCTTAGAAGATGACGCAAGCGATGTGGATTTAACAACAAAACAAGATTATGACATTAAAGAACTTAGCTCGGACTATAATAATTTAGGACATGATCTAAACTCGACAACAGAAACCTCTTCACAACCTCAAAGCTCGTCTGCAACATTCAACAGTTCATTTTCAATTTCAAGTATTCTTGAAGAAAAACAACCCAGGCGACAGTCTATACACGGTAAGCCAGATCAATTATTCCTTACCATAGACCTGTAATAATATTTATGAAACGGTGATTGGACGCGCAATATGGCAAGATACACTGAATATGACCTTTGCAAAACCAAACAGACCCTAGCTGATATTAATTTTCGTAGGAGATTCGAGCACTTCTTTGTGTGCTCCATACGCCAGATTCCTGTCCATTTAATCGTGTTTGATAAATAATATGTAAATTATGTTTACTTAAAACTAATCAATGTCTTATCTTGCGATTTACCTCGCGTTTGTGTGAGGAAGATACCCTCTAAATTGTTTACAAAGTTCCGATGTGTGACCTAGTGTGTATAAACATTGATAAACCCTATGTGTTTCAAGGGAAAACGTACACCTGTGATTTGATTTAATATTCACGTTGTTTAACTTCAATACGCCTGGGAGAATACTTGATAAAGAAACGTAATCTAGTTTGCCGTTATCGCGATTTATGCAAAATAACCCACCCACGCGCGCGAATGCGGTTACACTGACCAAAATAAGGTAGCGCAAATGACACAGCGCAAAGCAGTCGCGCGGAAACTGTGCCCAAAACAAACATTTTGTTTAAAAGTGCAAACACATCACGTATACGCCAAAAATAGGCGAAAATTGAAATAATAAAGTTGCGCAAATGAATTCAACAAATTATTTTGATCTAAGTCAAGCTTTCATCGCGTCTCAGTGAGATCAAATATGCTTGTCAGTTTATCGACATCTGTGCAATATATCAAGTATATCAACGAACAGTGAATATCCTCCAGCTTTTAGCATATAAAATTTGTATGGAACGTAATCATGTACATAGCTCCAGATCAGTCTTTTTGAAAGCACTAAATATCCTCAGCGAGTCAGCGTTTTCATGAATGAAGGTAGCTGGAATATCCGATTATCGTAATTTCTTCAGCTAAATCAACCTTTCACCAACAAATACAATAAGCATTGACAGTACGTCTAAGCTTTTACTTCTGTCGTTACGGTTAATTCCTAATAAGTAGCAAACATTCGCATATTGTGCGCAAAATATGTGTGTCTTTGATGAGGTCTGATTTTAATTCCCCAATATTCTCGTCACTAAATGCGAGAAAAACTAGTACAACAGAATTGCTATTGCTTTTTGTAAGTTATCAGAATATATACACGCAGGTTCGTGCAGAAAAACACACACAAGCAAACAGTGATTATTACACTATAAACATCTGTTCGGAGAAGATTTGTGGGGTAATAAATCATTCAGAATATATATACTTCAGGTTGTGATTATTGCCTTGGGCTGTGATTTAGTAAGTGGAAACCTGATTCTAAAGCTTTTAAGTTAAAGAGTCTGAAAACAGTAGCATATTTCAAAAGCAATAGAAATATCGCTAGTCATTTTGACTAGATTTTCCAATCAAATAGCACAAAAGAACAGGCGGCAATTGTCTAATGAGATTAAACAAAACTTTTCAGGATACAGTCGAAAGTGCTAACAGGATTAGATTGAGATAAAATTTGTAAAACAAGTCAGCATTATATTGCTGCACTTCCCGTGAAAAATAACCTTTTTAAGGATTAAATTTTATGATATTCTCATAATCAATTTCCTTCGCGTAATCACAAGCAAGCACAGCGCAAGAACTCTCTTCCCAAAACGGCACATGCAGAAGTATACCAAAGTCCTGCATGACAATATCAAGTAGCCTTCATTTTCGGCTCTATGGCTTGTTAACCAAATATTTGTCCAACTAAACAAGTGCATGGCTATTTAAAAAGAACAATTATCAACTATGTGCTAAATTCTGGTCATGCATGTTTTCTTGTTAGGATATTATTTCCGTCAGGGACGCATATGTTTCATATCTTTAGCGCTCGCTTTAAATCTGTAATCCATTCAATGAAGTCACATGAAATATTTTTTAAGATATTCAAGCAATCGAGCTGAAGTTGCAATGTTTCTCATAAATACGCAAAGATATAAGCGTTGAAGAGCTGCAGATGTAGTTATTATTTTATTATGTTATTCTTGGCTGCATATATGAAGAATATTCACTGACAGTCTGATATGTTTAGAATAAATCTTAACATGATGCTTCCGCTTTGATAAAGGCCTTCCTTCCGAATTGAAATATTTGTTATACCTCAACTTTATCAAGAAAATATTTTTAATCGCAATATTTTTCATTCCATTTTTTGGACTGTACAAAATTTACTTCTAAGCAAAAAATTCACTTTGTTCGCCCAATTTAATGTGGTGTTCATGTTGAAAAGAGCATCATATGTTGATGATTAGAGGACATCTGTGATAATTACCCTGAAAATATGGCACAATCACAGCAGCAAATGGTGTAAGAATACTTATTAAATACGACTCATTGTTATTTTGCCTTAAAGAGAGCTTTCTAATTTGTGCCGTCAACGGGATTTAGGGCTCACGTATCCCGTATGGCTACAAAACAGCTGAAAGTTGATTACATTGTGTGAGGTAAACGAGTGAACTTTGTGAGTTATCTGGCAAACACGTCAATAGCGTTATGTTGATGAGTGAATTTTATCAAGTTGTGCCAGCTGTTTGTGTTTGACTCCACAATGAGAGTATACAAAAGGTCAGACCAAATCATTAAGACCTAGCCAAGTATTAACACAATGGTCTTCACTAGTTATCGCACGCAATTTATACTCATCTTAATAACCGTGCACAAGAAAGCCAAAATTGACAATATTCTGCATATTCTTTTCTCCTAAACATGCAACAGCTTATAATATAAAGTCTACATATGTGGTCCCTTAGTAATCTCCCGTCTTGCCTACACGCGGTTCTGTGGCTAATCTGTAATCGAGTAGATTATTTATGATAGGATAACAGTTTTCAACTTAAGAGATAAGCATATTAACACAAGTACCTCAAAACATTGAGCAGTGTGATTTCCTGAACCAGAACGGAAATATTGACAAAGAAATATTCGTGTCTTTATATAAAGTATTGTAACTAGACTAAAAACATTTCAAATACTGGGAATCGTAAATACGCGCAAATTATGCAAATGTCACATTGATAGTTTACAAGCAAACGATACCGGCCCGTGTCTTAAAAGATTTTGAGCTGAAAGGTATTAGAATGCTTGATTATGATAGCAAATATTAATTGGTTAATGCTAGGCTATTGATGTTCCACATCTGTCAAAAAGATTAACTTTCAAATATAGACCATTGTGGGTTCAAATTAATTGATTGAAGGGTGTGTTCTGTTTGTTTTTCTCTCTAGGTAGTGTCTGTCGTAATATTGACCTCGGACCACCTGCTATGTACCTAAATCATCCCCCACATCAACAATCAAATGGGATACTTCATGTCACTACAGCATCATGTCCTACTATGTTTAATACTTACTATGGACACATGCCATCCTGGTTCTTCTCCTTAGGACCGTCTTCTCCAAATGTCGCAAATCGTCGCTGATATCAATTAACCTGCCTCTTGTTCAACCGTCGCTCTCTAAACCAGAACAGTTGTAGTTTAGTGAAATAGTAGCTACAATGAAATTGTAAAATGCAGTAAAATGGAACATACCATTTCCACAAATACAATTCCAACAATTTCTAAAGAGGACTACTTCGGTTATCACAATACAGTTTTAGGAAAAACTGTTGGCGGCATTAGCCGTGCATGGGGTTATTCCCAACATCATCTATATTTATTTAAAACCCAGCATGCTAGATAAGATCAGTTTTTACAGTTGAATATATAATCAATGTACATAATCCTTTGAGCTACTTACGTAGTGTGAAACCAAACACTATAACAGGTCGTTCGACGACATGCAAAATTTGTATGGTTTTCAATATATATATATATATACATAATTTGGTTTTCAATTAAATAGATAGGATAAATTATGTAAAATTATTCGTTTCCTCTTTTAATCATGTAACAATCTTCAATCCGCTATCAGGATTTGTTACTATCACAAATCCGCTACATCTGAAATCCTACTAGTATAACTTGGAACACCAAGAAAGACGTTGCTTTAAATTTGGATCGACACAAAGCACTTAATATTAGGGCGTTGTCAATGAACACAGACAGAAGTGTGTGCAAGATCTAATTGTTGAAATAGATTAGAAAGCAGCAGTCTAATGAATTTCGATTTTAGAAGAAGTTGATTTTTAGTCGAAATTAACAAAACCCTACGATACGAAGTTAAGACAAAAATATTCGCCTAAGCATGAAATGAAATTCGCCTAATTACAGGATGATAATTCTACAATTTAAAGCGCAAAGATCAGATCACAGGATGATACTTTACAATTTAAAGCGCAAAGAAGAATAATCCAACGGATTTTCAAGAGTTTTGGAACGCAAGCTAGAAAACAAACAAACAGAACAACCGGATCAAGTACAAATAAAATAAACAAACAAAATCCCTGATTTCTCAGCTTCATTGTTAAGGTTTAACTCTAGAGCTAACCAAACTATTATTTTGAGGTTTGCTTTTCCCCAGCGTCCGGCTTATCAACAAGTATTTCCTTATTTGTCGTACTAAACTACAAAGATTATTTTGCAATAAGACCACTTGTACTGGTGTCTTGTACAAAAGTAGCGCGTACTTGTATTGTTAAGGCTTGACTGAAGAAAGAAATATAATTGAAAATTCGCAGTGTCGCGATTGGACGTCTTAAAATTCAATAGGAGTAAAATTCTATTGTTACATTTCACCAAAAGTTGTCTTTGAAAAATGTCGGTATAATGAGATCAGGAAGCGTGCCGTGAAATGATAAGATGTATTGTCCATAGAAATAACAGGAAAAGAAACATCATTTCAACGACGTAATTTAATAACAAAAACCCTAAGGTTAAAAACGTTGCATGGTTGGGTAAAGTAATCAATATTGTCTCAATTAGACCATAAATCATGGCAAACGTCCAGATTTATAAAATCAGTGTTGATAGTTTACAAGTACAGCAGACTATAGTTGATATTCAAAAACATATCAGGGATAGTAACAAGCCAATATCGTATGCACCAACAGGAATATGAAAAAACCCATTGTCATTGCACGGGATTGTTTAGTTCTAATAATTCATCAAAGGAATTTCCATATAATTTAGCTATATTATGGTTAGTTGCATTACAAGATAGAATCTTGCCCTTTGGCTGACACCAAACTGTCTACACTGCACAAGACAGAAAGCTAACTTAAAGGGACACCCTTTGGGACATAGTCACCTTTTGTGTTCGAATATTTCTGTCCAATTTCTGTCAACATTGAACGCATTAACACTTGAAAAATTGGCAAAGTAATGAATGTTTATGTTGAAACAGGTTAAGCAGAAGGAAATAAATTGATTATATGCACCATCATGAACAATCTTTTGACACTTTTAATGATAATTAATGATGATTATAACAGATGTAGTACGAAGTCTTTGTGGTCAAAGTCCCATGTTCAGAAAAACCACAAAAAAAACATTGCATATACCCCAGAATACTAAAAAACCAACATAGTCCTTGCGTTTCTAATTTCAATATTTTTAGTTGTAAATTAGTAGTTTTCCCATGACAATAGCATAATACCTTTACACCTAAGTTAAAACAATGCTTTATTTTCGGCAAATGAATAATCTATTTCATAGGTTGGGTAGGACAGGTTTAACTCTAGGCAATTTGCAATTATCCATTAATCTTTGCAAGTACATGGTAAGATACTACTTACGAAGTGATACTTTAATTTGCTATTCTAACCCCCAGTGGAGAAAAAACAATCACTTCTAACCCATTCAATTGGATAGTTAACAGTCAATCTTTGAGGACAAAAAAGTTAAGCTTATGATACCCTTAAAGGATTTGTCTGTTTCCAAGTTAAGCTGCTCTGAAACTGATGCATAATTTTGCTTCAGGGTTATTGCTAAGTACCAGCACTAGACTTGTGAGATGACATTTACTTGCATACCATTAACTGTAGTACACTTACCAGGGTATTGCAAGATATTTGACTATCTGCCAGGGCTTCTTGTCAATCCATTAACTAGCAAGTATATATATCCACTTGTTCAGAAGCCAGTCCATTCAACTCTGAGATAAATCCTACAATAAATTAGAGACATTGAATTAAAGACTGCTGTTCCAGTTATATATTAGTTTTTATTTTACACTGGAAACACAAGTCAAGGTCATGGAATACAGGATAGCTCAGTCTTCACAGTAAATTAAATTTGTGAAATATTTACAAAGTTGGAATTCAACCTAAGAACCAGGCTCGCAATTTTCCTTTTACAACTTGCAATGCAATTCTACTCCTGAGCCATCTAAAGTCGACAAACACAAACATTTCTTATGTAGTTATGATCTGCTAACGAGAACACTCTTTGCAAATTAAGATTCCTCAAAACTCTAATTGCATTGCAAGTTGCAGGCTCCAAAAATCTAATCTCATTCACAGAGCCATTTAAGTTATGGGAAGAGATTGTTGTTGAAGTCTAGGTTCATGTGAAATAAGCAAGCTGACAATGCACGACTATACCAAGGCAAGGGGTCATGTGCTAGAACCAAATCAAGTTAATCAACCAATGAACAATATTACAAATCATATAAAACTAGGAATACATACAACATCCTACCAACAGATCAGTGGGATTTAAAGAGTATTTTTAATGATTAAATACATACCAGTTTTACGTAAATATATTTTTGAAGAGAGAATAAATTTCATACTTTACTAAAAGTCATAAAAAAGTACTATAAAATGACCATTGAAGTGATTGACCATGTAACTCGTCCCATACCTTTGACTGTTGCGCGGCATGACATGTGATCAGATTTTTGTTCGGACTTGTCGGGACTTGCCCGAGTATTTGAGTCAGGGAAATACCCTAGACGCCTTTTTCAACCAATCACGGAGCACCATTTCGCGTGTAATGTTTCTATATTCAGAGACATTAGTTGTCTTTTATTGGTCTTAGATTGTCTCAATCATGGCAAGCGTTCACTCATTTTTGAAGGATATTAATCTCGAAAATTACGCTTCCCTCTTAATTGGTCAAGGATATTTTGATGAACAAGATATTTTTTTACTTACCAGTGAAGATTTAGATGCCGTACATATAATGGACCATGCAGAGAGATCTACCATCTTAAACGCGGGTTAGTATACTGTAAATATTTCATACTATCAATTTGTATGCCCCTTGCCCCTAAAGAAGAAACGCGGCGATTGCATTTTCCTGCGTCTTATAGACTTATTCCTCAGTATCTTGAATATATAGGCGATCCAAATAGGAAAAGCTTCTTGCTTTTATCACACAATTCGTAAGTCCATGAGAACCAATTTTACGTTTCCTTTGTTTACTTTGGAATAAAGTATAAACGGATAAAATTATAAAAACAAACCGTTCCTGAATATTTTCTGTTTTTGTACGTGACTGTTCAACTCTATAAAGCGGTCAATTCCATTTACATTTTCAAAGTAGGGCCAGGGGAATCCTCAGGCGACGACACGATAGTAGAAATTTCTTTTCAGCTAATTTTAGTAATCACTAATCACATATCATTGTGCTTGGCGATCAATAGTGATTACGTGATTATTTAGTTGCGCAGATTGATATATCCACATGGCTGACATACTACAAACTAGAAGAGTACGAGAGATATTTCAGAAAACATAAAATAACAACAGTGAATGAACTAAAGAAATGTGTAATGTGCGACGATTTGATGGACGAACTGGAGGTGATGGTACCTGGTCATAGAAAGAGACTGAGAATGGCAGGTAAGTGAGAAATCCACTTCTACTCTTCAACTCCGTCAACGAGCCACCCAGATTATTTTATTGTATTTAGTTGCCGTGAACTTCGTCTGTGCAGCGAGGAAGGTTATAAATAACTAGTTTGGATATTTACGAGAAAAAGAACTCATAGCTATAGCTATAGCCATGGGAAGTCTAGTGATAAAACAACAGGATCCGAAAAACCTTTTCTTTGTCAGAATTACTGTAATTATTCTTCCTTGATTCGTTGCCGGGCGATACGAATGTTAGATTTGTCATACTTTTACTTCAGCAAGCCACATTTGCCTGTCAGCCAACAGCGAAGATACGGTGACGACAACGCGGCAACCGGTAGCGTACGGGTATTGGGGTAAGAACGACGCTGTTCCTACCTTTACCAGCGATTTTCTTTGGGTAAACGAGTGTAAAATCAAATCAAACGTAACAGGACACGACTCTGTTGAATTACTCAACTGTTTAGTGGACACAGGAAGTGAGGTGGTCACCATTAGTGAAAATATTTTACCTGAACTGGACCTAGAGTTTCTACAAACCATCAAAAGCAAAGGAATCCACAAAGTCGAGGAGAAACCTCTCTACCGTGGAGTGTTGTTGTTTGGAAACAAGGAAATTGAAGTCGATGTAAGTTTGAGTAAAAATCAAATCTGAAATTATTTGGATAATGATCAAATACAGGACAGGGAGGAAGTGGATAACATTGTACGTAAGAGGATTGTGATAGCTATTTAAATTGCAATGCAAATTCGTATTTCAGGTAATGCCAGACAGTTATAATTCAATTGGATGCAACGTATTTCAAAAGTTTTCCCACTTCATAAATGGGCGAAATCATATATGGTTAGATTCTCCTCGGCCTGTTTCATCAGCTGACTAACCCCGTTCTTCCTGGTGATAAGCGCGTTATACCCAAAGAAGAAACCTGGAAAACCAGTACCAAGACAAGTCATTACCATTGACTGCAGGCTCGACCAGGTGACGAACCTGTTCCACTGGAAAAGAATCTGCACAAGTTGGGTTTTAAAAAACAATGATATTCTAAGACAATCGTTTACATGAAACAGAGCATTGTTGGATTTTATTGTACATTTGTCATTTCTAAATTCGTTAGTTTTTGCATTTCAATTTTTTCAATTAAATCGTCAAGTTTAGAAAATGTATTCCGATAATAAATTATACTGGCCAAGTGAGATTGAAATATTCCTCTGTCTCCAATATTTCATAGAAATAATTCCCAGAGTAACAGAACTTCAATTCTGAATGCTAGATTTGAGACCATAATTAGACCAATACTTGCTAATGTTATGTTTGCCCAGTTATCCGTCCACTGATCTGAAAACAACAGAAAAATGACAGATTGAACACTCTAACTTCGTTTGAAACATTCTAACACTCTTTGCTTCGTTAAAAATCTCACCATGTCCATGACTATGACTATGTCATACAGTTCATTCATTCTTGAGGAAAATTATTTACATTACTCTACAGAAGTCTGTATAAGATAAACCCTAAGTATTCAAGCCAAAACTACTAACCTGGAACTTCCTGACAAACCAATCTACAATACGACATCTTTACCAACGTGGATAGCAACAATATAAAAATTTGGAAACACTTTCTCATTTTTAAGAAAAGACTTGACAAATCAGAACATCGCGTGGAAGCAATTATGACGTAAGCAACATGAGCAATTAACGCAAATTAGCTCAATAAACACTGCGTGCGCAATTTAGCCCGAGTAATTTGACACAATCTCTGAGTCTGGTCTAATCTCACATCAGTACCTCGAGATAGGTATGGAATGGCGCGGAAAAGGGGGTTGTGTATAAAGCGGCCGGGTTATGCATGCGGTAGAATGAACAACACGGCATCACCGAACGATATGATTAGAAATTGTTGACTACTTTATTTCAAATACTAAATGAATTATTGAAAAATTAAGTCTTATGGCTCTTTGTTTGGCGTGGCTCGTTATTCATTTTTAATTAACTTGAAAGAATTGCTTCATAGGCTTCTTGGACGCCTTTGACTACATCCATTGCTTGTGTCTTCAAAGCCAACTAAACAAGACAAACATGGCGACAATTATAGTCTTGTGAGGGTAAAGTGATCATAACAAGTCTCAATCTTACCTGAACATTGGTATTATTAGGCTCCATCTTCAGTTCAGCCAACACCCAGATGTTATTGGTAAATTTCAAGGATTGATACAACATGTCCTGTTATATTAAAGCATGAGATCACTGTAAGTCGCACATCCCCAAAAATAACTTTCACACCCCATGTACGCTAATATAGAGTCTGGCTTAGCACCAGTGTTTCATTACCTGACCATCCACTGTACGTTTGGCGACAGTGAACACATTGTTTGCAGCAAGTTTTTGCTGAGCCATTTCTGAATTAAAGAAAAACAACTGTCAGTACATTATTAAATAATTTAACACATTAAACCAATTTACAGCATGCTATCAAATGAAATGTAATGTGCTTTACCCGAAGTGATATTACAATGGAACTGTTTCTGGACTTCGTTCGATGCAGGAATCTCTTTCCACATCGCTAAAAATACTTTACGATCTAGAAATAGGAAAATGAAATACATTAAGGAAAACAAATAGATTGGTTGACATATAGATAAATATTAATCCAGCTACGTAAGATAACCAACCCATTTGACCAGTCTCGATGAAAAGAACGTGCATTGGAACAATGCAACTGAAGTAAAATACATCAATGTTGTTCTTAATTGCGACCTGAATGTTGGTGAGAGGATCCATCCGTTGAATTGGACCAGCTGAAAAAATAGAACAAGGTCAGGGAGGCCGTGTTTTGACATTTGAGATAAACTAGCGCTAGCCACAATGTTGATGAATGATTCGTGAATTATGTTAGATTTCTTACTTGTTGTAAGCAACAAAGATGTTTCAGCAGATTGGTTCGCAGGTAAAGGACTTGGAACATGTAATTGAGCTCCAGGGACGAGACCAAAACTTTAAATAATAAAGCATTATTCAACCTACTTTATTTCTTTATTTTAACCATTTCCTAACTTAAGTGCATATTAAACACCGTAAAAAACTGTCGTGTGGATTGTTTCATAACATCACTACCTCTGAATTAGACAGAACACGTGATAGAACACGTGATAGATGTAACGAAAATTTCGTGTAAAGCCATTCGTGATGAAGTTCGTAGGAATATTAGCGAGTCACCTGTTTTTATTGAATTGTATAGCAAAATTCCCAATAGCTTGCATTGCTCGATTGGCGATTGAGCATTCCATAAAGATTTGACCTTGACGTCGTGAGAAGGTTCCTAAGAACAAGAATGACGATGGCAAAAGGCAGAAACGACATTAGGGAGACAGGGATATCGAGGGATAGACAGAGATAATGAGAGACAGACACAGACATAGTATCTTACCAGAAATTTCAAGACCCTTTCCTTTCGCAGCTGGCAACCAAACCTTTGAAAGAAAATAAAGAACAATAATGCATAATTCCAGGAAGCTCTGTTCCAAAAGGCGATTTTAGAATGCCTAATTCAAACCATTAGTGACTTCTGCAGGATACAATGCTTGTTTGCTTGATATTTCTTTGACTTACCTCTTTGGAGGTAACATGACCAGCCGTGAGTCCAGCACCACCAGACAAACTGAATAAATCACCAAGACCACCTGATGATCCTGGTACCACGCCAGCATTGGGTGGGGCTGGAGCACCAGATACTCCACCGCCAAGCTATGAGAACACACAATTTTCCTTATGTAAACACAAGTTTGCTAAAACAGCACCCTCTGCCATTCTTTGTCTCTTGTTATGAAGTTTTAACACATGAAATAATCTTTGGAGAATATACCTGCAAACCTCCAAGATCAGCTCCCAACAGATCAATTCCACTATGGCTGTTACCTATATTAGAAGGCAGTCAATAGATCTCCCCTTCTCATTTCAACAACTTACAAAATAAAAAACTGGAAGAATCAGGTGCTTGGCGCAGTGGAGGAAATAAATTGCTTGCTTGGATATTAAAGAGAGGCACCAGGCATTTTGTCTCAATTGAGCTATATGATTTACAAATATATCATTCAACTTACTCATAGCTGCAGGTGGCATGGGTGCAGCAGGCTGAGCAGGCATACCACCTCCAAAGTCCATTCCAATGAGATCACCAATCAATGAATCTCCTTGTGGTGGATGTGAAGGAATGACAGTAGCTTGTTGAGCAACAGGTGGGGTTGATTCAGTCTGTGCACTAGGAGGGGTTGGTTCAGCTCTTGCAGGCAATGTAAAACGACGAGCACAAGTACGGCCCTCAACAAAGGCACTGGGTGGTTTATGATAGACTGAAGCCAATGATGAAATATGACATATGAGTTCATCCAGTAAGGTTGGCTCCAACAAGTCAGTGTCTTCAGAGATCAGTGGTTTCTCTGCCAACACAACTTCCTACAGTGAGAAGGAGAATATGACACCCAGCATAATTCAGGTCCAGCATATATCAATAATCAATACCTTTGCAGCAGCAGGGTCAGTTGAAAGCAATCTCCAGTATATGTAGCCTCTATCTCTAAGATCAGGATTATCACTGTCTTGTGTGGCAAGACTCAGCACTTGTTGAACCAACTCTTGAGTTTCAGATGGCCGTTTGAGAAACAGTTTTACAATTCCAGTCAACAGTTGTAATTGAACCTAGCAAAACAGATTACAATGTATATTCTACTTATTTATTATAATGTTGTAATGATTATCAAGATGAAACTCATGTCTTGATTTAAGTACAGCAAGTGACATGCACCTGGGTATTTTCATCTTGGAAACCTTCAAGGAAAGATTCAAGTAGTTCAGCTGCATTATCAATTCTCTCTGCATACTCTCCAATGATCCAAATCATTGATGCTCTAAAAACATTGTAATCATGATGCTTTTGTGGTGAAGCTGAAGGAAAGTGAATAAACTTTGAATTTTTTACAATGCCAAGTTGCAAATGTATGTCAACAGTGAAGAGGTCAGCATGGATAAAACTGGACTCTTGTCTGGCAGACTTTCCTTAATTTAGGAAACTATTTCAAACTTAAGGCATGATGAACTGCCTGCCATTATTTGAAGCTTCCAAAGATATTGAAAAGAATGAAAAATTGTGTAACACAGACATTTTTAAAGCACTTGTACCATACCTTGCTTCAGACTCATCAAGAGAGTCTAGGTTTTCACACAAGGTTGATATGATGCTCTCATACTTGTTTGGATATTTACGAAAAATATCCTGCAAGAACAATTATTTTATCACATGTAGCTTATATTCATGTGCGTATTATATCATTTTGCACATATGTTGCATGTATTTGAAGTAAATTTTTAAACTTAAGGGAATAGAATATACCTTGATAACCACAATGGCCTCCTGCACAACATAGTTAACTTTAGTCTGGATAAGATCCAGCAATGTGCTGACACACTTTTCTGCTGATTGCTAAAATACAGAAACACAATACATATATGAATGAATGTAAAGGGAATTATTTCAAAGATGATTAATAAACATATTTTAGTACCTCAACTTTGATGGCACAACGACCAATTGCCCTTACAGATTTCCTCACAAAATCAACATCTACTTCTGTAGCATATCTAAAATGATTTAATATTACTTGGAGATGATCTTTGGATTGTTAACAGGGCAGCTTACCAAGGGTTATACAGTTTACAATGCCTGCTCTTTAGTTGTGTAATGTAAACCAACTGCACAAATTTCTACTCACTCTTTCAGTTCAGCTAAGACTTGTGCGATGTTTTGTTGATTTGCAAGACGAATCATGATGTCCAACTTTTCCAGCTTCACATATATTGGATCATTGTACTTCACAAAAAACACTTTCATCTCATTCCGTAGAATATCAGGTCTAAAACACAGAAACCAAACAAATATAACAGCATAACATGACTTTAAGTTAACACGAAGTAAATCCAACACAAACTAACCTCTTTTGAACAATCAGGTTTATATTCCTCAAGGCCACATACTGAACTTCAGGCTCACTGGACAGTAATGTCACTAATATCAAAGATAAAATAAGTTCAGAGATAAATTTGTCATGTTACAGCATTTAAGGTCACAACACTTGAACTTACAATACAACTATATGATTAAATACACTGTAGCTAATCATTCTTTAAAGATTCATTCTTACCAAGTGGTGGCGCCAGTTTTTTTATCAGGCTTTGAGTGAATGGGGAACCCTCCAAGATTTCCATGTATTTCATGAGAACCTATGCAAAATATATCCATTTATATCTGTAGAACTAACAAAATCAGTTCATGAGTGGAGACCGTCAGAATATCATAGTTGATATATACCTTTACAGCCGAGAGAACAACAGCAGCATTAGCATGAGACAGTCTTGGTGTCACTCTTTCACATACACTAGAATATGAAATTTAATTACCACTGATGCCATAAAATATTGTGGTAAACAATCACTGTGATACCTTTGAGCTTCCTTGTCATCACGAGGATTGTAAGTTGCCAAACAATCCAGAATGAAGATTTGACCCCATCTACAAATATATTCAACAGAAATATTTTCTAAACTGAAAATACATACTGAAACATCAATTATAACAAGTGAGAAGTTTGTTATCAATACATACTCAGTGCATTTCATTTAATGCTGTGCATAATTTGTTCACTGTCTGTGAATTAAGTTCCAATGCTTCAGCAGCAGATGTTGACACATCACTAATCTCACTCAATGCAGCAACAGCATTTGCAACAACCTAGAATATAAAGAATACCATGTTTGATAGAAAATCTTGCAACATTCAAATGAATATTACTTATTGTGAAAGTGATTGATGGCCATGACTAATTACAGTAAAAATTTCAACATTACCATAGGATTAGAGTCAGAGAGCAGTTCTTTCAATTGGTCCAGAAATCCTTGATCTTCCACAAGCTGTGCATTAATATCATGAAGTTTTGCAACACAGACAGCAGCAGTTTTTCTGACATATGGATCTTCATCTTTCAAGCATTTTCTTAACGGCTCACACAAATACTCAGTGATCTTATCCACTCTGATACAACCCATAGTACGCACAGCTAAAGCTCTGATCAGTGGGTTTGGATCATCACAGTCCTGAAGATGAAAATAATTTTATCAGTGGTTGTTACTTCACAGTTTTTCAGAGCGAATCTCTGACTAAGCAGCCATCCATCCATCTCTACGTAGACTGTCGCACAAGCTTTTATAATTTAAAAAAGATTCTAATTTACCTTGACAAAGGTATTTACAGCCATGATAGCCATATCAGGTTGAGATTTAGCGTAATTCATGAGATAAAGATAGACTAATTTCTTTAACTCTAAGTTGTCAGTTTGCATACAGTTAACAACATCAGGAAATAATGAACTGAAAAAAATTAGAACAAGTTTAGTCAAAGTAAAAAAAACCCAGAACAGAATCCATGTTCATAGCAATATAGCTGAATCTATGTAAATGTTACTTTTTGCAATGTCAGCTTTTCTAGCTCTGTAAAAGACTTGCATGGTGTTTGTGAACATGTGAAAAAATTAATTCTACAAAAATCGAATTTTAAACCAATCCAGGCTTAGAGGTGGACCATTGATGTAAAAATAACATAGGTACCTGACATCTTTCCCTACAGTCATACTAGCGATCACTTTTTTAACAGCTTCTTTTTTTCTATCTTTTTTCTCACTGTTCAACTCAGCTTTCAGTTCAAATATTTCACCTGAAATGCATCCAATATTCCAATTGTGTTTGTTGATGGCAATGAAGAGGAAAAAGAACAAAATATTGTCATTACTATCATAATTTCACAAACTTGTCACCAAAATTATATGCTGTACACTGGACAACCCTCAATACAAGTTCTTTGGAATAAAGTTTAACATTCTTATTGCAGACTGCTTGTAATCAGGTGACTCTCAAGTGCCATTTTTACCCAATCAATTAATTTAGCCCCTAAAACCCAGAAAATATATATCATTTTATATTATCATAGCACCTTTCTTGGTTGTTGTAAAATACTTCGAGTCCGTCATTGTTGCAGCAGTCAGTGAATTCTATCAACGTAACTCTGAAATAATAAAACATAAAAGATAAATGCACACAATATTTCAACAATATGGAACTTTATAAATAATATTATGTTGTGTACTTGTGTATACAGTCAACACAAATAGGATAGAAGAAGAGATTATTCGAGGTAATTATTCTCTGTTATAAATTCATATACGATACATTCAGTGACCAAAAGGAAGTTTTACTTGCAAAATTGTAATATACATAATGTTGAAATCTGAGTTCCGCCTGGAGGCCATATTGTATTAAACATGAAATATTGCTAAGGTAAATGTGACAATCCAAGTGTTCTCCATCCAATTTCGTTAAGACCTACTATCCACAAACATTTAACTATCGTGAGAAAAGAAACAACTTACTTTGTGTTAAGATTTAAGAAGAAATATTTGATATTTCACAATATTTCGCCCAGAATTGAATCACCTTTGGAACGCCAGTACGACACCTCTGGCCGGAAATCCTCGAGGGTCATGCCCAGTCTTTTCATGGCAGAGGAGTCGCGAAAACGGAAGAACCATACAACCATAGAACCATAAAACAATAGAACCGTAGAACCATAGAACCATAGAACCATAGAACCATAGAACCGTAGAACCGTAGAACCATAGAACCATATAGAACCGTAGAACCATACAATCATAGAACTATAGAACCCTAGAACAGGACCTCTTTTAACCATAGACTGGGGGCTCAAGGTACCCCTATTCCCCATGTTGGTCCCCCTGTTGAAAGAAAAACATTGATAACAGTTCACAACAATTCGTCGAGAGAGGTCCCACTTTGGCAATCTCCCCTCCACTCGAAATCCCTTAAAAGAGTTCCTGCTATTGAACGACAGTTCTACCATATAACCTAGAACCATAAAATCATATTTCACATTTCACACCGTAGTTCATATTTCATCATAAAATAGGACAGTGCCGGAATAAATTTTAAATTCAAAACACCTTATTTATTGGTTATGGATTCAAAATAAAAATCTACCAATGCGATTGCGAAATTAAGCTGTAGTAAATTATTCTGACTACCCCTACAACCGCGACTGAAATAGAAGTATTTTTGATTTTAAAAATGCTATGGAAATTTTCATAAAAAATTGCACCTTTTTCACACGAAACAATCTCGCTTTTAAAAAAGTAGAATTTCAGTTCTTCCCCCCACTGGTCACTTTTATTTACCAGCTGAATGATGTCGCTGTCTCTAACTATGCTCTAACTCTGAAATGTCTTTCACGTTTCAGAAAAGTTTGTTTAGACACACTTCGTGCATTATCTTTGCCAGCCACAGTAACTGTTTGCCCGATCAATCTTACCAAGTTCCCCGTGTGGCCGTTTTTAACAAACGTGCTTAGTGCTAGTTTGTAAAAGAAGGGTGCATGGTAACGCATAGTTAGTGTTATTTATTGTTTCATTATATAAACACCATATTCTTACTGGTGTTCTGCCTCACTGGGCTCATGTTTGTTTTTTAAGCAAACTTAACAGCAAGTATCAGAAGCAACTTTTGGTGGGGTAAACAGCAAGTTAAGTTCAGAGATGTCATGTATTGCAGCACCCAGGTCGAAACTCCGTACGAAGTTCTTCGAGAAAAACAATCTGGGAGACAATTCACAACGGGTTGTCTTAAAAACCCAAAATTAGAAGAAAAAAAATTGTTGAAAATAATGAAGATGTGAGCGTTATTCTTTTGTCAAACCCAATCGATTTCTTTGAAGCAAACCTTTATAACTAAAAACTGCCTGAAAACGTATGAACTGATATCAGTGCTGTTCTATAGGTGTATGAAACTGCATGATGAAAATGCTAAGAATAATCGTACAACAGTTGGTGACCAACCTGCCAAAACACAAAAATTAAAATTATAATTGACCATTATTATATGTAGTATATTCTGGTAATTGAGACAAACGGATAATTTATTGTCAAAACATTCAGAAACCTAGAACTAGCTAACTGCCAAAATATAGTTAAACCAATTTGATCAGTTGTGTTTCAGGACAGTTCTGTTTTCCTCAATTACCAGGCACCAAGCTAATGATCTTCCTAGCCTTACGTGTGGGATACGACTTACACACAGTCTTTTGATTATATCTTTTAGCAAAATTAGCCTAATTTTAGCTTTTACAGCTATTTGCTAAATTGTTAGTTCCTAGCAAATGACTTATTATTACCAATCGATGTCGTCAGGCAAGCTGGAATACTTTCTTCTTCGTGGTGGAAGCCTACAGACTTTCATATATGATAAAGATTTAAATAATCGCTTGAGATGGTGTCCGGTTTTACAATGAGCTATTGACCTTTTTCTTAGTGCATGAAGCCTTCACACGAAGTCATATTAAACAGCAGGGTGGCATGAGACAGACTTGGCAGGAACATATGATCAGCTCTCAAACAATGCTAGGTATCCTATATAAATGCGTTCTTAAATAGCTGTTAATTGCGACAGTTAAATGTTCCAGAATATCACAAGGAGAAGAGTTGACAAAAAAGAAGATTATCACAAAGCAGAGAATGGCGAACTTCCAACACGTTCCAGGGCAAGATATGGGTTCTAGGACATTTTCAAACCAAAATCAAGTTGATTTCAATTGCAGAACGGAACACCATACCTGTCCTACAATGCATTACTCTTATTTTCCTTATGTTCCTACCCAGCCTCAGGAATATATCTGGTCCCCATGTAAATGTATTTCTGGTAATGAAGACAAGGTGAAACCGCCGTACAGTTATATTGCCCTAATAGCCATGGCGGTTGAAAGTCAACCAGATAAAAAGATTACACTGAACGGTATTTATCAGTTCATTATTGAACGATTTCCCTATTACAGGAAAAATCGTCATGGATGGCAAAACTCTATCAGACATAACCTAAGTCTAAATGATTGTTTTGAAAAAGTCCCTCGCGATGATAAGAAATCTGGCAAAGGATCTTACTGGACTCTGCACCCGGATAGTTACAACATGTTTGAAAATGGCAGTTACTTACGACGTGAGAATAAATTTAAAAAGAAACCAGGTCAAAACTCAGAAAGAAGTTACGGCGAAACTTCATCACGAAGCACCAGTCAGTCATCTCGTGACACAAGTCCTGTGTCAGCACAAAATGAAAACATAGAAGACGATACATGGCCATCTCGTGAAAGAACAAGCGTTATTAACAACACAGGGTATTTTCCTTCTGCTAACACGGTATCAACGCTTTCACCTCAAGACAACAACCCTTTCAGACAGCAAGGTGGAGAGCTTCCATTTCAAGCAGGAGAGAAAGATATCACACTTCCTTGTGAAAACCTAACACGATATCCAACTCACAGAACAGAGCAAAATATTTCCTCGTCAAATCCTACCCTTCCCTATTCAGAATTGTACTATCCACCAACACAAAATCCCCATGCTGTAATGCCATTAAACACAAACTCAACACAATACGCTTTCAACTCAAACGTTCTTCATGGCAAAGATAAAATTCAGCCAAGGTTTTGTCCAAACTATTCCTCTTTAGGAGAAGAAGTCTATCCTAGCCCACAAGTTTCTCCACCCTACAATGTTGTTCCACCCAGAACTAATCCTATCTTGCATAGGTCATGTAATGCTCCGACCAGAGCTTTATATGAAGAAGACAGACAGCCTAAACATTACACAGAAAAACACGCAAGAAATCATGCTAATAACTTTCAATCATCATTCCCAAATCATTCTGAGTACACGCCATTTGACGATATTCTCAACCAAAGATGTTTAGGAGACGGACAGAATTGAATGCGTCAAAAGTGTGTTCGTCAAATGAAGCTCAATGGAGTGGTTTCACTTCAGCAAGAACAGATCAAGGAACTAACTTTTTTGCGCGTCATCCTTTCAAGAACTGCTCATGGTCTTAGCTTTTAATCGACGGACGAGACCCTCAATTGTGTCAGCAAGTTTTGTTATTTTATTCATCTAATTAAACCGAGTTATTTGTCGGTGACTTGGTATAGTTAGAAAGTTAGTGTTTTCTGGTTTCAAGGTCCTTTCCTTGTCTGAAGGTTCATATATTGGGTATGTCGTGTATAATATTAATATAGATACTGCATGAGTCATGAATCCAAGTGAGATAATTTTTGTCTCCAAGAGTTGATGCTATTGTTATTTCTGACCAAACAATTTAATCAATATTGAAAAAAACGTACAAATAGTTTATAGTTCAGACTTCACAACTGCTTGTAGAAAAACCCGTTCATCTCGTTTCGAAGGCATTTGGCTATAGTCTTACTGATTGGTCTAATTTCAAAGAACTGACATTTTCACAGAAGTTGATTAAAGCCTCCGAACAACTCGCGTAAAGTTTGATGTAAATTATCCTTTAATTTCTGTGAGCTTCCATTGAAGAGAACCTGAGAACCTCATGGATAATTATAGCCAATATAACTTGTGACGAGATGAGATGGATTTTAATCACTTTAGAATAGTTGTGGTATATTTTACTCTTAAATAAAATTGTTGTTTAACTGATATTATGTAGAACACTAAAGATTCTGTATTCAATATCTTTAAATTGAACAACTGTAGTGGTGAAAATAAAAAGGGATCTATGTATCAAAACATTCGAGTCTTTGTAATGTGTCTGATCTATATTATTTGACTAATGAACGAAAATGATTTACTCCATCCGGTTGATTAGGCAGGTCAGTTCCAAAAGATTTGGCAGATTTTACGAGCTTACAGTAAGAAGAGAAGATCGACGTCAACGTTGTATAAACAAATATTATTAATCTACTGTATTGTGAAAGAATTGGCATTAATTTTCCATCTTAAGAACTGCAATCTGACCACCTTAGTTCAATCCAAAAAGACTTTCATATAAAGAATTTCAACTCGTTGTAATAGTTGAGGCCGCGAAGACAACTTCGAAATGAAATTACTTTCGAAATAAAGTTTTTATATGGTCCATTGATAACATAGGGAAGATGGTCACTTCGTCAGAGTGAAACCAATTATTTAGATTGAATTATTTCACTTCCAATGATATTTCGAGTAACCAAGAAAATCCGTTAAAATCCTTTCTATAGGAAAAGCGTCGTAATAAGGGAAATCTTAAAAGAGTAATCTGGTTATAAATAAGAGTTGTATCAACATGTTAGAACCTATACTGTGGCTTATACTAAACGTTGTGAGTTTGTACGTTGTGAACGTAAAATCCTGACGAAAACGCCAGTGATTCACGCAAGCCACTTCAACCTTACGATTAGTTTCTTTGTTTAGATTAAATGTGAATTCAATATTTTTGAACATAGCAAAAAAATGCAGGAATTCTATAGTCTGTCAAAATAAACGATTTACGAGTTATTGATTAAAAACAAAAAACAAGAGAGTTCCCGTTTACGTTTATTCAGAAAATACACAAACGCAGTAATAAAGCAAAGCCTTTTAGTCCAATTTTTTGCCATGTTATTCTATACACATATATAAACGAAGTTTATTGACAAGAACGCTTACTCAACGTTTAACTCAACAAAGTTTATGCTGAGCATGTTATGATAAAAAATTATCGGCAGCTAGATAAATTGTTTTGCTTCAAAGAAAATTTGTTCAGTCGTCGCAAACGTACGTTTGTCCGCTGTGAATGACTGAATTGCAGAACGTACACCTTGCCTTTCTTAACGTTTAATTGGGAAACAATTATTTCCAGAGCTAATATTAATGAAGTATGAAAGGGATAAGGAAGTATTTTCACACTCGGAGAGCGAAGGTCATACCTTGTACAGATGATGCATGGTCTCACACTTCATTACAGTAGCACAAGTTTCCTGCAGGCACTGTATAAAGATGCTTTTCTACAGCCTCGGTCAACTAAAGAGTTTTATATCTAAGAAATGGTTGACAAAGTGCTAACTTCATTGCTTCAGTAATATAATCTTATCTTTCAATGCTGCGAGCTTTTGCTGCTGGTGTTAATTCAGAAAAGATTTAGTTTCCATATGGTTGTCGGTGAACCTAGATCACCTCTGGAGTTCATGTTTAATTGGATATAAATGAATCCTTGCTGAACTGAGATGTGAATAAGATATCTATAAAGGTAAGAATGGGTATCACAACCTTAATCTTAGAAAAACCAAACTATATCTTCTCACCTTTTAAAATTCAGTTTAAATCGTAAACCTTTGACCTTATTCTAAGCTTTATGACGTAACGATTTTTATCATATATGATTCAATACCAGCCTCTTCCGAGCAGCAAAGCCTTCTAAAATTAAACTTAGTTTTCATTTTATAAATTGTTTGTCTGGAATCATTTTTCTCTAGCAATGTAAACTAATATAATGTGTTTCCTTGATAACACAACAATTCGTCGAGAGAGGTCCCTCTTTGTCAATCTCCCCTCCCCCGCTCGAAATCCCTTAAAAGAGTTGCTACTATTGAACGACAGAACCATAGAACCTAGAACCATAAAATCATATTTCACATTTCACACCGTAGTTCATATTTCATCATAAAATAGGACAGTGCCGGAATAAATTACACTGCTTAATTTTAAATTCAAAACACCTTATTTATTGGTTATAGATTGGAAATAAAAATCTACAAATGCGATTGCGAATTTAAGCTGTAGTAAATTATTTGACTACCCCTACAACCGCGACTGAAATAGGAGTATTTTTGATTTTAAAAATACTATGGAAATTTTCATAAAAAATTGCACTTTTTTCACACGAAACAATCTCGCTTTTAAATAAATAAGTAGAATTTCAGTTCTTCCCCCACCGGCCACTTTTATTTACCAGGGTCCGGTTGTTCGAAAGGCGTTTAGCTTAAACGGCGGATAAGCCAAAGTTTAAAAATACTCTCATAGATCTTGTGAATGACTGAACCTGCATCCTATGCATTAAATATGTACTTCCATTGAAAATTAAACTATTTACATCGAGAGATTTCAGCTCAGTTGTTCAATAAACAGATAATTTTGTTTTCCACTTTGAACTTATCCAACGTTTAAGCTAAACGCCTTTTGAACAACCGGACCCAGCTGAATGATGTCGCTGTCTCTAACTATGCTCTAACTCTGGAATGTCTTTCACGTTTCAATTCCGAAAAGTTTGTTTAGACACACTTCGTGCATTATCTTTGCCAGCCACAGTAACTGTTTGCCCGATCAATCTTACCTAGTTCCCGGTGTGGCCGTTTTTAACAAACGTGCCTAGTGCTAGTTTGTAAAAGAAGGGTGCATGGTAACGCATAGTTAGTGTTATTTATTGTTTCATTATATAAACACCATATTCTTACTGGTGTTCTGCCTCACTGGGCTCATGTTTGTTTTTTAAGCAAACTTAACAGCAAGTATCAGAAGCAACTTTTGGTGGGGTAAACAGCAAGTTAAGTTCAGAGATGTCATGTATTGCAGCACCCAGGTCGAAACTCCGTACGAAGTTCTTCGAGAAAAACAATCTGGGAGACAATTCACAACGGGTTGTCTCAAAAACTCAAAATTAGAAGAAAAAAAATTGTTGAAAATAATGAAGATGTGAGCGTTATTCTTTTGTCAAACCCAATCGATTTCTTTGAAGCAAACCTTTATAACTAAAAACTGCCTGAAAACGTAGGAACTAATATCAGTGTTGTTCTATAGGTATATGAAACTACATGATGAAAATGCTAAGAATAATCGTACAACAGTTGGTGACCAACCTGCCAAAACACAAGAATTAAAATTATAATTGACCATTATTATATGTGGTATATTCTGGTAATTGAGACAAACTGATAATTTATTGTCAATATATTCATTCAGAGACCTAGAACTAGCTAACTGCCAAGATATAGTGAAACCAATTTGATCAGTTGTGTTTCAGGACAGTTCTGTTTTCCTCAATTACCAGGCACCAAGCTAATGATCTTTTTAGCCTTAGGTGTGGGATACGACTCACACACAGTCTTTTGATTATATCTTTGAGCAAAATTAGCCTAATTTTAGCTTTTACAGCTATTTGCTAAATTGTTAGTTCCTAGCAAATGACTTATTATTACCAGTGGATGTCGTCAGGCAAGCTGGAATACTTTCTTCTTCGTGGTGGAAGCCTACAGACTTTCATATATGATAAAGATTTAAATAATCGCTTGAGATGGTGTCCGGTTTTACAATGAGCTATTGACCTTTTTCCTAGTGCATGAAGCCTTCACACGAAGTCATATTAAACAGCAGGGTGGCATGAGACAGACTTGGCAGGAACATATGATCAGCTCTCAAACAATGCTAGGTATCCTATATAAATGCGTTCTTAAATAGCTGTTAATTGCGACAGTTAAATGTTCCAGAATATCACAAGGAGAAGAGTTGACAAAAAAGAAGATTATCACAAAGCAGAGAATGGCGAACTTCCAACACGTTCCAGGGCAAGATATGGGTTCTAGGACATTTTCAAACACAAATCAAGTTGATTTCAATTGCAGAACCGGACACCATAACTGTCCTACAATGCATTATTCTTATTTTCCTTATGTTCCTACCCAGCCTCAGGAATATATCTGGTCCCCATGTAAATGTATTTCTGGTAATGAAGACAAGGTGAAACCGCCGTACAGTTATATTGCCTTAATAGCCATGGCGGTTGAAAGTCAACCAGATAAAAAGATTACACTGAACGGTATTTATCAGTTCATTATTGAACGATTTCCCTATTACAGGAAAAATCGTCATGGATGGCAAAACTCTATCAGACATAACTTAAGTCTAAATGATTGTTTTGAAAAAGTCCCTCGCGATGATAAGAAATCTGGCAAAGGATCCTACTGGACTCTGCACCCGGACAGTTACAACATGTTTGAAAATGGCAGTTACCTACGACGTCGGAAAAGATTTAAAAAGAAACCAGGTCAAAACTCAGAAAGAAGTTACGGCGAAACTTCATCACGAAGCACCAGTCAGTCATCTCGTGACACAAGTCCTGTGTCAGCACAAAATGAAAACATAGAAGACGATACATGGCCATCTCGTGAAAGAACAAGCGTTATTAACAACACAGGGTATTTTCCTTCTGCTAACACCGTATCAATGCTTTCACCTCAAGACAACAACCCTTTCAGACAGCAAGGTGGAGAGCTTCCATATCAAGCAGGAGAGAAAGATATCACACTTCCTTGTGAAAACCTAACACGATATCCAACTCACAGAACAGAGCAAAATATTTCCTCGTCAAATCCTACCCTTGCTGATTCAGAATTGTACTATCCACCAACACAAAATCCCCATGCTGTAATGCCATTAAACACAAACTCAACACAATACGCTTTCAACTCAAACGTTCTTCATGGCAAAGATAAAATTCAGCCAAGGTTTTGTCCAAACTATTCCTCTTTAGGAGAAGAAGTCTATCCTAGCCCACAAGTTTCTCCACCCTACAATGTTGTTCCACCCAGAACTAATCCTATCTTGCATAGGTCATGTAATGCTCCGACCAGAGCTTTATATGAAGAAGACAGACAGCCTAAACATTACACAGAAAGACACGCAAGAAATCATTCTAATAACTTTCAATCATCATTCCCAAATCATTCTGAGTACACGCCATTTGACGATATTCTCAACCAAAGATGTTTAGGAGACGGACAGAAATTGAATGCGTCAAAAGTGTGTTCGTCAAATGAAGCTCAATGGAGTGGTTTTACTTCAGCAAGAACAGATCAAGGAACTAACTTTTTTGCGCGTCAGCCTTTCAAGAACTGCTCATGGTCTTAACTTTTAATCGACGGACGAGACCCTCAGTTGTATCAGCAAGTTTTGTTATTTTATTCATTTAATTAAACCGAGTTATTTGTCGGTGACTTGGTATAGTTAGAAAGTTAGTGTTTCCTGGATTCAAGGTCCTTTCCTTGTCTGAAGGTTCATATATTGGGTATGTCGTGTATAATATTAATATAGATAGGCTACTGCATGAGTCATGAATCCAAGCGAGATAATTCTTGTTTCCAAGAATTGATGCTATTGTTATTTCTGACCAAACAATTTAATCGATATTGAAAAAAAAAACGTACAAATAGTTTATATTTCCGACCTCACAACTGCTTGTAGAAAAACCCGTTCATCTCGTTTCTAAGGCACTTGGTTATAGTCTTACTGATTGGTCTAATTTTAAAAAACTGACATTTTCACAGAAGTTGATTAAAGCCTCCGAACAACTCGCGTAAAGTTTGATGTAACTTACCCTTTAATTTCTGTAAGCTTCCATTGAAGAGAACCTGCATGAGAACCTCATAGACAATCATAGCCAATATAACTTGTTACGAGATGAGATGGATTTTAATCACTTTAGAATAGTTGTGGTATATTTTACTCTTAAATAAAATTGTTGTTTAACTGATATTATGTAGAACACTAAAGATTCTGTATTCAATATCTTGAAATTGAACAACTGTAGTGGTGAAAATAAAAAGGGATCTATGTATCAAAACATTCGAGTTTTTGTAATGTGTCTGATCTATATTATTTGACTAATGAACGAAGATGATTTACTCCATCCGGTTGATTAGGCAGGTCAGTTCCAAAAGATTTGGCAGATTTTACGAGCTTACAGTAAGAAGAGAAGATCGACGTCAACGTTGTATAAACAAATATTATTAATCTATTGTGTTGTGAAAGAATTGGCATTAATTTTCCATCTTAAGAACTGGAATCTGACCACCTTAGTTCAATCCAAAAAGACTTTCATATAAAGAATTTCAACTAGGGTTGTAATAGTTGAGACCGCAAAGACAACTTCGAAATGAAATTACTTTCGAAATAAAGTTTTAAAATGGTCCATTGATAACATAGGCAAGATGGTCACTTCGTCAGAGTGAAACCAACTATTCAGATTGAATAATTTCACTTCCAATGATATTTCGAGTAACCAAGAAAATCCGTTGAAATCCTTTCTATAGGAAAAGCGTCGTAATAAGGGAAATCTTAAAAGAGTAATCTGGTTATAAATAAGAGTTATATCAACATGTTAGAACCTATACTGTGGCTTATACTAAACGTTGTGAGCTTCAAGCAAGGCGGTAGGTTGAACAGCCTGGAGCCAAGCATGAAGTTTGGTGCAGCAACAATTTAAGACATTTCTGAGAGGGAACTGAGAATTCATTTTCAGTTTGAGCACAACTATGAATGATGTTTAAAAACGTTGTTAACTCATGATAATCTGCGGCGGTCCCATGCATCAACCGCCTTGGCATCGATATTATTCTCATCATTTGCGCGCGCATCGTATCATTCGTATGTTAATTTGCGCAGTGTGAAGTATTTCCAAATGTTATTTTAGCACGAAATTCTTTTTATATCCATTGCACTAAAATATCAACATGCAAAATATCTCAATGTCACCCCATTTTGACATACGTTTTGAATTTAGTTGGCCGGGCTGGATATTTATTACAGTGCTATTGTCCTTGCCTAGAAGTAAATCAGTTAAACACACTAAATTCGTAGGTAAATGCTAATGAAGACGCGATGTGGCAAAATACTTGAAGCAAAAAGGTTTCACTTCAAAATCCTGACGAAAACGCCAGTGATTCACCCAAGCCACTTCAATCTTACGATTAGTTTCTTTGTTTAGAATAAATGTGAATTCAATATTTTTGAACATAGCAAAAAAATGCAGGAATTCTATAGTCTGTCAAAATAAACGATTTACGAGTTATTGATTAACAACAAAAAACAAGAGAGTTCCCGTTTACGTTTATTCAGAAAATACACAAACGCAGTAATAAAGCAAAGCCTTTTAGTCCAATTTCTTGCCATGTTATTCTATACACATATATAAACGAAGTTTATTGACAAGAACGCTTACTCAACGTTTAACTCAACAAAGTTTATGCAGCATGTTATGATAAAAAATTATCGGCAGCTAGATAAAATGTTTTGCTTCAAAGAAAATTTGTTCAGTCGTCGCAAACGTACGTTTGTCCGCTGTGAATGACTGAATGGCAGAACGTACACCTTGCCTTTCTTAACGTTTAATTGTGAAACAATGATTTCCAGAGCTAATATTAATGATGTATGAAAGGGATAAAGAAGTATTTTCACACTCAGAGAGCGAAGGTCATACCTTGTACAGATGATGCATGGTCTCACACTTCATTACAGTAGCACAAGTTTCCTGCAGGCACTTGTATAAAGATGCTTTTCTGCAGCCTCGGTCAACTAAAGAGTTTTATATCTAAGAAATGGTTGACAAAGTGCTAACTTCATTGCTTCAGTAATATAATCTTATCCTTCAATGCTGCGAGCTTTTGCTGCTGGTGTTAATTCAGAAAAGATTTAGTTTCCATATGGTTGTCGGTGAACCTAGATCACCTCTGGAGTTCATGTTTAATTGGATATAAATGAATCCTCGCTGAACTGAGATGTGAATAAGATATCTATAAAGGTAAGAATGGGTATCACAACCTTAATCTTAGAAAAACCAAACTATAACTTCTCACCTTTTAAAATTCATTTTAAATCGTAAACCTTTGACCTAATTCTAAGCTTTATGACGTAACGATTTCTATCATATGATTCAACACCAGCCTCTTCCGAGCAGCAAAGCCTTCTAAAATTAAACTTAGTTTTCATTTTATAAATTGTTTGTCTGCAATTATTTTTCTCTAGCAATTCAAACTAATAATCCTGTGTTTCCTCGCAACAAACAAAACAAAACAATTAATTTAACATCCAACCGTACTTGGCTGGAGAGAGTTTCCTGTTCTCACTGCACTGCATAAATAACTTTTAAATCAAGCCAAGCGAAAAGTCTATTTTTGAAAAATGCTGTCTTCCTGTAAGATTATGAACGCAATTAAAAGAAAGGGAATTCAATTGTTTTCCCGACATGAAGCATTAAGACTGGAAGACCACCACGCTGAGAACTGACCCTATGAAAGACCAGTCAGCAAAATTCTATCGAGAGTTTTTCACAAGAAAATGCAATTAAAAACAAGAAATGTAGATATTGTTAGAACTTGCTAACAATCAGACGATAAGGCAAGTTAAGACTGCAATTGACATTTATGATCACTGACATATGATCAAATCTTTCTACAGCAATTTTTCACAAAAAACAATTGACAACTATTTTTTTATGTTAGTTTATAATGAGGAATTACTAGAGAAGGGTTGTGAATATCGCACAAGTCATTTTGAAGAGCAAATGTGCTTATTAAAACTATGACTTCCTATCCCAGTATGAATTTTATTGGCGTCCTGCATTGAGCTGGTTAACAGCTAGGGAGGTCTTTCTTTCACAGACATTCTCACAATATGATCAGCGTGAACTCACTTCATGAAACTCTTTGATTTAAAAGTTTAGAGAATAAACAATAGCATGTGGTAAGAAGGAACTAGTGTGTTAACTGCGCCGTGAAAGGTATTGTTTGGGACGAAATATATATAGCTACAAACATGTCTGATAGTTTACTGAACACTTCAGAGTTACTTCATAAATGTCATCTCTTACAGATAAACTAATCGATGGATTAAAGACTGACGTATTATACATATATATAACTTGCTATATTTAGCCTATTCGTTTGTGGGCCGGAATGATACAGGAGTCCAGATACATCATGAAGCTCAGAGCTGAGTTCTAATGTATAGTAAATTGATGAAATTTCCAAAGTTAATCCTAGCTATGTATACTGACTGTAAACCTAATCCAATCCCAATCTCTAACAGCAGCAATCCTAACCATTCCCATATAGTTCTAGCTCTATATGCCCGCTATGGGAGATTCGTTCCATGTCCTGTCATGTCGAGAGCTGATAGAAAACAATTTTTTTGATTGCGTGAGCAAGTATGGCAAAAAATACGTCTGACATTTTAACAACCAACTAATCGTTTGGTTTAAGAAGGATTAATCATTATATAAAACTTTATAGTTCTTGACGTTTTAAATATGACGTTAATCTGATGTGACAAAATGCATGTATTCATGCACTAGAAATTGATGAACACGAAACACTGTAAATAATTCAAGCGATTGATTCGTTAGGTCATAAATCATTCCTGAGTTTTTCATAAATCATTCTTCCTTTTATAACGGTTTTTTGTTTAGCAAAATTTAAGTGCTTTCTTATAGTTTGAACTTGCATGCATGGTGGTCAATCAGGCAATATAAGAAAATATCCGTCTGTGATTCTAAATGTTTGAACTGAAAGATAAGTCAAGTTTTTTACCAAGGATGCTTCGTTTTCCGACACTTGGCTTGGCGGCCGTTCATGTAATCATGAATTATAATTCATGATAAGCAGATTACAAGACAATTTAAATGTTCTTTCCATTAAAGAAATAAACCTGAGGCATTATAATAAACAAATAATCTCAGCGAATGAATAAGATGGATGGAGTGGAAAATTACAAAAAGCAAAATAATAAAAACGGATTTCTGGAACCAGATCCAGAGAAAATCAAAAGATTAGTCAGAAAATAGCGTTTAAGAAGATTGTAGGAAAAAGTCAAGAACAGGCTATTTTTGACTGGTTGGTAAAGATGGTGACAGATGTCTGTAAAACAATAGATACAAGATTTTTCAGAATAGGATGTAACAATGACCATTTGTAACCACTATTTTCCAACATAAAGAAAACACTAGATGTCCAATTAATAAAACCGTTTTTTAATGCTGCTGGTTGGCACAGAATGCCTGAAACAAACAATGGGTCTTTCACTCGTCCCAACCCGGATGAGATTAAACAACTAGCTCACAAAAGGCATGGTAAACCATTCTTAATCAGATAATAAGCATTGGTTTAAAATCCTTCCTGTCAAAAATGGAGTTAAGGCAGGAAATCACGCTCGCAATTTAATTAAGCTTTGCTTTGTCTTTTGTCGCAATCTAATTCTCTACAAAAGCTTGATGCATCTGCATGGTTCCATTATTCCATTTCAAGCATGGCTACTGCTTTATCAGCTGACATGATCACTTGATATTCTGCTATTAAACTACTTTGAAAAAGCTCTTGTGAAATGGGTTGAAATATGGAGGGAAAATTTGCGGGTTGAAAAATCAGTAAAATGATATCATGGCCAATCTCTTCTCTTATTCTCGGGATGAATAATATTTTTAGTAGCTACTGAAAATTACGTTAGAATATATCCCCCAGTCTCCATGGGATTCTCCGGTGAACATCCTCCAGGACATTATTGAAATTATTATAGAGTTTCATCAACAAAAGTGGAACTTCTATATTATCTTGTAAGAAGTGTTTGAAATCCTTTAATTCAATTTTAGTTTTTCATTTCTGCGGTAGATCTTCGTTCACTTCAACCTTGCAGCTCTTTATAGTCGCCTACGCCTGCGCTGTGACCAACGGTATATCACGTGGTTTCAACTATGGCAACTCCTATTCTAGGTTTTAGTGGCGCTTAAAATTGTAATAAATCATCTTCGTTTGTGAGTGTTGAAACGTTGTTAAGAATTGGTATTGTCTTCCCAAAGGCAAGCCTTTCTTTATAACATAAAAACACCGAAAGTTTTATAGCTCTATCTTTTCTGCATGCATCTAACCGTTTATCTTGAACGAAAAATCAGAATTCTGATATATTTTTCCAAGTTCCAACTATTACAAACAAGTTGTCAGAAATCGCAGATACACAAAAATACCAACCCTACGTTTATTCATGAAATTATTGTTTTGAATTAGGTGACAAGGAGAACGCTAGATGAACTGATCTTGCTGCAAATGTGAACAAGTTAAGCACCATCTGCTGTCCCTGTAATGCTTATTGAATTCCGCCATCACAGGCCACTAATCAAAAAATATGAAATGAAATTTGAAGCATATATTCCATGCACCACATGGTTACATGATGTCTTGTTTATGACACAGCTGCTTGGGTGGCCTGTAAACTTTACGAGCTTCAATTTCCTGAATCATGTCATTTAAGTAGAAGTGATGAAAGGTATGCAGAAGGTGGAGATCATCTTGGAGTTGTCACTTGGTTGCCTGGCCTGACATGAAATAAGATTGGCTTAATTAATCTTATTAGTAGCTTTTTGGCTTCTAGCCTGTCATAAAATACAAATGACCAGCGTTAAGGTGTTCTGCTGATTGAGCATTTTAATGAATTTCCCTGATAGTTGACAGGGTGTGAAGTTAGGCTGTGTCCTCTGTTGGGAAATCTTTAGACACAATTAAGCGTCTTGAAAATAATTTGTACAGAATGAATGCATTCGAAGTTGTGAATAAAAAACTGAGTTGCCTTTTTTGGGAATATATTCATTTAACACACAACTTTGTCAAGTCTATCAAATGCAAGCATATTTGGCAACTTAGAATAAGACAAACATTCTGGGAGGTGTATTTACTAAGCTTGTCTGCATCTGAAGTCCTTTTAAAGTGAATAAACATCAACATAGGAATTTATTCTATTTAAGTGTTCGTGACTGCTTGCTTGTGAAGTTTGCAGTAGTTTGCACAACGAAAATTATTCGAGTTTTTAGGCAAGTTCTCTGGAGTCTCAGTCACCATGGTGGGTTGCGGCACTTAAGATTACTAGTAATACTGATTCCATGCACATTTTTAATCTTTTCAAATTCTGCTTTCATACTATATAGCACCTCCCTTTTCCGTATCATGTATTTAAACCGTGCTAACGGCAGGTTTTTAACAAGCTTTAAAAACCAGGCAATTCATCTTATCTCGTGTTGGTCTATCATATCTTCAATACAATTTCAGAGCAAATTTCATTTCCTGGGTGGCCGCTTACTTGACACAGAACGATGGAGTTGAAACTGCAACACAATTAAATTATTCTGGTTTCTTTGAGAGGAACATTCAATTGCTTGTATATCATAAACAGTAAAACGTTAAACGGGTTTAACAATGTTGACCCTACCCTAACCTAAAATCTATTTTATGCATGTCATGACACACGATATGAAACAATTTTCATGACAATTCTTAGTGACCACCACTGAAGTGAATGAATGATCATATTTTGCCCAACAAGTGGAGACCTCCTCATGATATTGACCTTCAAAATCCGGGGCAAACAAAGTTAAATTTCTGTCAGTAATTTTTCACATATCCTTATCACAATGACCCAGCGAAAACCTAGACACCTTGGGAACCCGAACCCTTGTCAATGCTTAAGCTTATATTTTTCCTTTTTACTGTAACATTGTACATTAACTTTTTTAACCCTAATCCTTATTTAAACATGGTAGAAAACGAATATTTGTGGCGGCGAGGAAATGTAAAAATGATTGAGAGATTGATTGAAGCTCTGGACTTGTTATGATAAATATTTTCATATTTAGGAACAGAAATCTTCGTGTCAGCTAGGTTACCCAATAGGAAGCTTATCTATTCTTTACGACGGGACGTATAATATTCTTATAAAGCTTAACTCGTGTATATTAGCGTGGATATTATCTCCCGCATTGCCGCGAGTTAAAGAGGATATATTCTTCTAACATTGACCAGCTACGACAAACATGAAAAACACCAGTGCGCACGAAAATACGAATAATGTTTAGGTTCATGATCGACCTCTCGAATCATCCGCTGGTGTAAACATGAAGACAATGAGTTTGATTAGTGTATTTGGTTTAGCCTCGAGTAAGAAGATAACTCTGCGTTTATGCAGGATGCAATAACTGGGTTCTACCTCTAGTTTGACGAGAAACCTGAAAAAATTTGCTGGGTTTAGTTTTAAAAGTGAATGCCCTAGCAATACATAAAACAGAGCACTTGATTTTTCTATAAGTATGAACGCCCACACAAAATGAAGAAGCAATGCTTTGTTACTCAGTTGGTTTGTGTCCGTGCAAACACAGTTAATATGGTGCAACGCCCGGCTGACTTGAGCCATCTGAGTCACGCAAGGCCACAACCGAGTACTTTGATCAACTCCACTGCACTGATGCACGCACCGCCTCAAACTCTATTGAGCTTTATCGTACACGAGCTTAGATCCACATTAAGTAAGGGAGGAAAATTTTAGGTTGTCTCTTAGGTTGCCCAGCGTTGTCTCTTTATGAACTAATGCAGTTCAACCACAGTGTAATTCCTAAAAATTATTAACATTTTTCACGCATATGAACGCGTAAATTATGTTGATTTCTCCGCAGCTCGGAAATGAATATTTAGGGTCATGCAATGTTCGTGTGTATGATGGAGGTATTTAACAATATGTGTTGTGATTATTTCCAGGAAGGAACTAGTTCATCTGCGGAGTTTAAATTAACTTCTCAGTTTCATAATCTTCGGTCCTAGTGTGACTGTAAATTAGCCGTCATTCATGTTTCTATTTAACGCGCTGAAGTATGAATTGTTCCCCCGCAGCTCAGTCAAAATGAACGAGAATTTAATTTTGTCTTTATTTAAACGTTGCTGGCTTACCATTGAAACAATATCAGACTGAAATGACGAACGTAAAAAAATGAATGATTCATTTTTATGCTCTTATTATAGTAGCTATAACCGCCGGCAGGTGGAGCCCGGCCTCCTGCATAGTTGAACATTGTATTTACTTACTTATTCAAAAATCGAAACCACGAAGTCATATTTAGTAAAATCATCGAAGTCTGTTAAAATTACAATGCAATCGCGAAATACGCAGAGCCACAGTTTCATTTCTAGCAGTTGCGCGTGCGTAAGTAGCATTGTGAAATATATACATATAAATAAACACATCAAAGACGTTGCTTCAAAAGTTATTAAAGCCATCAAAGTGTGCCAGATGTTGAAAATGCAAGTGGTTTGAAACCATTCAATTGATTAGTAGAGGTTTAAACGCTTTGACGCAGAAACAACGAGAAATATTTAAACACCCAGTTAAATGCATGGATGTTTTTCAGTAGCATTGACCGCAGTCTGATCTTACACAAACAACATCAAGTTTTTTCGTCAATACTTCTGATTTGCAAAGAAAATTCAAATCCAGTATTCTATCTTTTCTAAAAGTACTCACATAAATGGTATTAAAACGATCAAGTGCATGGCAACAGAAGAGTTTTTAAATTGAGAGGAATACGAGATATCTTAACTCGGCAACGTTATTTGCAAATGAGTCGTACGTGCTTGTCTGCACTGAAACAAGAAGTTACTCATGATGGAATAGACAAAGATGGTTGGCTAATTTAACAACATTACGTTTTCACAGAAATAATTTCTATCGATTAACCACAGTTTATACAACAATCTATGATTCAAGCAAAACTTTATCAATTGACGCCCTTTTAAAGTTCGAGAAATTTTGAGGCCCAAACCTGTCACAACTGTGCATAATATAGTTAAAAAGAGAGTTTTCGTTGGCCACTTTCGATAGCCTTTTAATTTGGAACAAAATCACGGCACCCAACTTTGAGGCTAAAACTAATCCAACTGTGCCTTACTACAGTTGATTTCCTTTAGCTCAGTTCACCTGCGGTTGTCATTAAAGAACACAAGCAGTTTTTGTGGGAAACAATTATTCAGCACAAAATAGTGCGTGACTTGTTTGAAAACGCACGACTGAAGAACGCAAAACTGTTGCCACCTTGTTAGTAGCTTAGTCTTAAGAAAGCGGGCTTAACGGCTCTCCAAAGTTTATTTCGCAGACTGAATGATATTAAACAAGGCAGATCATTTCTAGTTTACTCCTTAAATAACAAGTCCGGCGGTATCGTTCAGCGACCATGCAAGGTATATATATATATATATATGCATGCATGTATATTTTCACTCGGCGAAACACAATTTTATACTGCCGCAGCGTAACTCCGTCGCTGATAGTAGCTACATACAAATAATAAGTATATTCATCTATTAATGTTTTATATCTTACAAATCCTATGCACAAAATAGCATTTTTACAACAGAATTAAATACTTACGCCAAATAACGGACTTATTTATAAACACGCATGAAGAAGCGAAGTTTAACTATAGTTGATTATCCCAAAGCGGATACGGGAGAAATTGTCAAATACTATCAGTTCAACCGTTCTTATATTATACTAAATATCAAGATACTTAAAACTATATTTTACCAACTATTGCTTGCTTGAAAATAACCTGATTCAATGTTACCGTAATTTGAGTTCATTAAATGTTCTGGGTTTTGTGAGTTTACTGCTAGACGTTGCGCTTCAAACATTTCCCGTACGTTAGGAAAGCCTGATGCCGCGGTGTTTTGCATAATTTGCGTGTTATCGGGGCTAGAATATGGCGGGGTTGTTTGTTCGCGTAGATACCACGAATTTGTTGTATTCATTTGTGTGTTAGCATTGCGTTGACTTTCGTTGTAATGATCTTGGCTAGGATATTGTGGTAAGTATGCATGTCTGGATGGCGCAGTTTCCGATTGTACGATGTGTGGGGAATGATTTGCCACACGAGGCGAATGTGGGATGTAACCATTGGCGTAATTTTGAGGAATTTGTTGTTGTGGGTATTCACATTGGGACTGGTAGTTATTTGTGACTTTTTCCATTTGGTGGTAAGGTGTTTGAGGATAATTGTAGGACGAGGCAGGGAAATTAAACTCGTTATAACCACCAGGTAGACTACACGAAGGATTGATGTGATTTCCTCGACTATCTTGGGCTGGCGATGAGCTGTTTGAATGAATAGGACTTTGTGCTTCTAGTTTTGGACTTTTCATAACTGGTGAAAGACTTGTGATATCTGCGTCTGTTCTGAGACAATGTTCTTTATCGTTTCTTAAAGTACAATGTTCCTGCTCATTTCTTATGCCACAATGATCTTGTTTCTTCATACAAGACGATTTCAGTTCTTCGTCTTTGTTATTATTTAATAAACTTTCATCATTTTCTTCGCTCTGCAGACTTTCAGCAGAGGTGCTGGCAGCTCTTTCGGTCTTATCTTCATTTTTACCCGCGTCGCTTCCCGTCTCAATTTCGTCCTTTTTCGCTTTTCTTTTAAAGCGTTTTCTTCTTCTTAAATAACTTCCATTCTCAAACATATTATAACTATCAGGATCTAGCGTCCAATAACTACCTTTCCCAGGCTTTTTGTCATCTCGAGCGACTTTGACAAAACATTCATTTAGACTGAGATTATGTCTAATAGAGTTCTGCCAGCCTTGTTTATTATCGCGGTAGTAAGGGAATCTATCCATAATCCATTGATATATTCCTGAGAGTGTGATGCGCTTGTCATGTTGATTTTGAATGGCCATGGCTATTAAAGCAATGTAGCTGTATGGTGGTTTAACCATATCTTTAGCGGCGGTACTTGCCCTAACCATAGTTGCATTATAATAAGGATCAGGTCTGTATTGAGAACCAGGGTATGTCATTGGATAATGCATACTAGGGTAAGGATGATTTGGACGATAGAAATCATAACCTTGGTAATGCATCATTCCGTTTGCGCCCGGTTGTGTTGATGAGTAAGGATACATCGCCATCATTCTCGCCTCTTTGACTGTTTTAATCAACTGCTCACTTCTCTACTCGCTGAAATATAAGTCACGCGCAAGCCCAGCTCAGATATATGATTAAGTTACATTGTTTTCACCCGTCTATTGTTAATGCCTTTAGATCTCAGCCAATCAGAGCTTCCCTCCCGCAGTGTGACCACACACATGCACAGAAGCCAGCAAAGGCAATGGCCGTTTTTCTGTGACTGTCATCAATTAAGTTCTTGTCAACACCATTGCTATGATAGCTGACCAACCACGAGAAAGATTCCTCCCACCCATCCGTCGAGAAACTTCAATGCATAATTACCAGCACAGAAGATTCAAGCAGTTCGAGAAATAAGATCTGGCTTGTTTTGTCCATGTTTAATCAGGGTTTAATCTGAGTCTTAGAAGCTTTTGAAATGACACTTATCTTACGATCATTCCCGTTGTCCCTGAAGTATGCATAAGACTCCACTTTGCGCATATTCACTTCTTGGCACTGATCAAAACCACGGCTCTATTCAGCAACTGTAACCTAAATACTTTAGTTTAAAAGAACTTCCCACTTCCCGCTAAACTTGATGTCACCTAATGTCTTGAACTATGCAGTTTGATCGGAAATTATTGAATCGTTTACTTCAATGGTCGTTCTCAGTTCATACGAGAGTGCAAGGTGTTTCAGTTGGCAAAGGTTTTTACCTTGATAACTGCTATTCATTGTTACGATATTGGTATATATTTTAGAATATTGCCATAGTTTAAACAACACTCGTGTGTTAATCCGGACACTAAACATACTTTAACAATCCCGCATGACATTTTGAAGAGAAACAGCTTATTCTCAATCTGACGTATGGATACAGCCCTCAGAGGCAGTGCTGTGGTAGAACTGATAACTTTCCTCACGACTGCGCTAACCGATGCCGTTAAATAACAAACTTTCTTTACGTATTACGTCTGCATGTTTAAATTGACAATACTCCAAGCGAGCGGAGACGTTTCTTCCTCTTTGAGAGGAAGGCGAACACGGCTGTTTTGCATAAAGATATAAAACAATAAATCGCAAATTATTAGGAAAAATCGCTGCTACGGTTAGGAATATTAAACGATTGGATTAAAGCTGACAACAGAAGAGACTGTGTGAGAAGATACAAGTATAGGATTCATTCAAATGATACGATTTCGAAGCAGTTTCAGAACTCACAGAAATTACATGAATAAACTTGGTTTCATTTTCAAACATTGCGCAAATTCTACTAATGTCTCGCCGGTCCGAATAAAATTTTTAAACGTGATAAGCGCAATTTCGCCCGCGCGCGGCTTCTTTACAACCGCAATTCAAGAAGTAGTTATCTTTCACAGTTCACCGACAAATTGCTGCTTCAAGTGCGTTATCATAAGACGCGCGACCGCCGCGTTGTGGTTGGTTAGGAACGAGATCTTATCAGGACATCCGAACATATCTCCAGGGCTTTTGAACATCAGTGTTCATTTCTCCTCTACTCCAAACTTGTCAGCAATATGTTTACAAATTCATAAAACCTATTAATGACTGCTCAGATGCAATTTATGCTTCGAAACCAAAATAAACAATCATTTTTCTTAATCATTCTATCGCTGTTTCACTTTAAGACTTTATGTTTTGCACTTCGAGTCATGTACATGCAATATCACCACGCGCAAAAACGTTTACCCTTAAACTGCTATTCCATTTAAGATCCGTGTTTGGAGCTGATAAGATGGTTTAATAGGTATAATGGACGGAGGTGTAAAATTACAAGTGCTATGCTATTTTTGACAAGGCGGGGTAGACGTGATCTTCTCACCTTCAATGATATAACATTACATTTGCTTCGAAGATAATTTAAGTGGAATTTTGCTATACTTCCTTAGTCCTGAAGTAGTTACAAGTATTCTCAAGTATTTTGTTAAATGTTGTGATATTTGATCAGTTAGATTTTCCTACACTGGCTAGTTCAGTCATGTTTTCATATCATTCACTAAAATAGTCGCGCACGATTTCTTCAATTATAACCTGAATTTTGAAATATTTTACAACAGGCAGTTAATACGACAACATGTAAGCAACGAAGAGCAACTCCGTAGACCGAACGAATAAACTATCAACGTTGTATATAAACACATGACATAGGGATATATATGACCTTGAGCTCTCAAAATCAAATTTCACCTATCGTCTGACATTAAATATATTGCGCAACTTTTAGTTAAATGACGCAGAAATTAGCATTAACTACGTAAGGCTGCGTGAATGTTTTAAACAATATTTTAATGCTTTACGATAATTGCCCTTTCGTTTTGGCCACAAAAATTTGATCAATTTACCGATTGTTTGAACATTTTACTAATTAGAATTTTTACTGTGCCGGTGATAAAACTAACAATGAAATTACAGCTGCTATCTTAGCTGCCAAAATAAAACAAAATTCCAAGGTAAAAAACAAAAGCATATTTTACAGCGCTGGGTGAATCTGTTCAATTATTTACTTGGTCAATAACAACCCTTTTAGCTTGGCAATTATTTACGTTTGTTTGCCAACATTCCAAGGGATGACTGATATAAATACCAATCTCTTTAAGAGAAAATACCTTCGCAATTCCTAAACAACGACACAACCTTTTTTTGGAAGGCTGGTTTCCGAATACACACAATCGCCACCTTTTACATTAAATCAGGGTTGACTTAGGACAATGGCAGGTGTAGCTTCCCCTAGTGTACTAGACTATGGTGATGTCGTTTTTGACTGAATCATTGTCAACGCTTTCTTAAGTGCGGTCCAGTCGGTGATTGTTATCTTACTTGCAGACACTTCAAACTTCAAGTTTTGTAAAGTTATCTCGACAATACAAATACCATCACGGTCGTGCGGAGATAAAATAGTGCGGAATTCCGAGGCTGGGGACATATGGTTACAACTTACACATCAGTACAGCAATACAATATTATATATAATAAATAGCAGACTATATGAATTTCCTTTCAGAAATAAGAAATTAAATCTTAATTCAGTAAATATCGAAAGATAAAGTCACACCAATAAGCCGACACTATACCAAACTATCATAAATCTTAAGATATCTATCAACTAAGGACATTTCATACCTTGGTTGTACCTTGGATATATATATGTATCAAACAGTTGATAGCTGACATTAGCTGTAATTCATAATGGTGAAGACAGGTTGAAGACAACAAATCTATTTATCGTAGAAAGGTAAGAAACAGATCAAATTAGTCATTTTGTGATACCTGGAGCAGGCTTATAAAAAATTAGTGTTTAGTATTATTTCCAGGCCCTAGCTTTACCTCTGAAATCTTGGGCGTTTTCTCCTTTATTCCACGTCTTATGAGAAAACTACCCTAGATAAAAACCAAAAACAAACTTAATGTTATGAACTTTTAATACAACAACATTATCCTAGCCGTTTCATATCTTTCCTTCGAATAATATCAATTCTAAAAAATGCTAAAATTGCAACCAATTTAATGTAATAGTGAAAACTGATTGAACTTCGTCAATCGTCATCTCGAGCACAGACAAAGGACCTACTTGGAAAGAGGGCACTCCGCCAAAAAAGCCTGTAACGCGCTGCCAAAAACTTCGTCATGTGCGCGTTTGAGGGGCATTCATTCCCCCATCCTCGCTCCCGAACTTAAATTTCAAGATGGTGAGATTTTAAACCATTTAGAGACTAGATGATCAGGAAAAAGATTTTTGCGGTATTTTTTCTTGTATAATCGCCCGCCATTTTTCACTGAAGTTTTCGGTTGGGTGCATGCTTCCCAAACGCGCATGCAGTGGCCAAACTTTTCGTTTGTACAACAATTACACCTCTGGCTCTGTCCAAGAAGGTCCTCTGTGTCCCTGGAATCCCGGCAGATATATTTTATTTTTCTGACAACAGCGACCAGATCGTAGAATAAGATTATTCCTTTTTAAAATACCCTCAATACCTTTCATAGTTTGAAGGATTTTTTAAATAACATTTTTTGTTTTTCCTCGCATCAAGTGTTATTATTTGCCACAAAATGATTGTTTTTAATCTAAACAGGTAAAACTTTTTGCAGACATATAAATCCTAAATATACAAACAACTTATTAAGGATTTATCTTACTTATAAAGTATACTAATCTAGGTCGTATTATACCGCACGATTGCACTCAGAGCAGCCGAAAAAACATCGATGGGGTGATTGGGATCATTGGATTAAGTTATTACTGGTTATTACCAACCTACCACGCCAAAATATTGAAAACATATTTGATACTGAATGCCATCATACGACATCGTCAATTAATGATGTTGTCAATAACATTGTCAAAAAGAAACGTGTGTTTAATTTGGGATTATAACAGTTCTCGTTCAGGGAACACAGCTTTTTCTTTGTTTCAGAGAAAAGTTAAGCCTATATTTCCCTACTTTTTTTTGAAAGTACTGCAAAATATTTTAGTTCGTAAAATTGTTTCTTACTGTTAAAAAAATAAAACAAAGAGACTACAAAGAAAGTTCCGAGGTTCTTTTTTTTATACCACTTGTAGACCATTGACCATTTTATTTTTTATCTTAATTTATAAATCAAATGGCAGCCATGTTTTTAATACTGATACCTGGAATAACTTCATCTTCGCCAAGGTCTTTGCTGTTTTCAAAGGTACGCAAAACACACTTTTTACATATACCCGAGAGGTTTGTGAAGGATATTTCTTCTTTAAAACTTTTCAAGCATTTAATTTTCGTGGGTTGTAGTAAAAAGACTAAAGTGTTTCAGTTCGGTGGTTCTTTTACTGTTTACTGTGTTTTTACTAGTCTCAGGCTACCAAAACAGTGACCGCGCATTAATAAAATTGCCAGGAACACAAGACAAACGTCTGTAAGAACAAGTTCATAAAATCACCTGATTCATTCGGTAAACGACAGTGATAAACTACTCTGATAGTTCGTATTGTGTTTATATACAAAGACTATCAGACGAACTCAGTTCTTTCCAAATTTTGACCTTCGCAGATGATTTATTCCGACCAACCTGTAACGACATCAATCACCCAATCTTTCCAGTTTACGGTACGATTCGTCTAGAATTCATCGATTAGATTGCTCCCCCCCTCAGAACGATTTTGTTAAAGCTTTCAGACTAGCACCTCGGCCTTTTAAAAACTAAAAATTGAGCTTTATAAGCGTGTTCTCTCAAAAGAGACTTAATATGAGTTATGAGGCTAGGTTTGGCAAAAAACTCATTACAAAGAAATTTAAATAACTTAGTGCATGTTAGTGTCTTTGATGATACCCTTGTGACAAATCACTTGACTTGCGCTGGCGGTAAGATTGTCGCATGGAGATTACCTTCTTCAACGTCACAATGAGTGGAAACAATACATTATTTCCATAAGGGATGTGTTTGGAAAAAAATTAATGAATTTTTTACTGCAGGATGGTCGAGACAACATAACATATGTTTCCTGTTAAAATTTCTAGATTCAATCTTTATGGAAAGCACAAAAGCATATGTTTTAAATGTTTGCGAATTCCTGCAAGCCAGTCAGAGACCACCCATACATACAAGACCTGTAGCGTTGAATTTTCTCTTAAACTACCCTGATCATTTTGACTTGTTTTAAATCGATTGAAGAACAACCTATACAGCTAAAGACGTATAAATATTGCACTTGTATTTGAGTGTCAATAACAATATATAGTGATGATTCGTAGCAGGATGCATTTTAACTACAGTATTGTATAAATTGGGGAAATCTATTTTTGTTCTGACGACTTGTTGAAAGTAGATTAAATTGATTTGATGCAATTAATTCACGTGAACATGTTTAAAAGTTCCCTATGCAGGTCAGATAAAAACTCAATCATTTCACTCTTTCTTAGCTGTTGAAAATAAAAAAAATTGCGTGGTGTTGTATTAAGAAGAGAAAATTAAAATGAACGTTGAATTCACCATAGCTGTAACTAATCTTTGAACTGGATGTGTTTCGTTTCACATTCACGGCTGTCGAAGAATTAAATGAATCCCACACAGGGTGAATTAAACGTAAAGCAATCCAATATCTCATTCTATAGTCTATGCCAGGCATTTACTAACTACGGAGTTTAAACAGACCAAACACGAAGAGAAGTTTCTCGAACGATTAACCAGTTCATTAGTCGAAATGAACGTTTTATCGTTAGTGTATGTTTGATACATGATTTTGATAACTTATCATACGAAATAAATATTCATTGTGATCTGAAAAGTGTTTCAAAAACGCGACAAGCATTAGGTACTATGGAAATGCCGCATTCATGTTTACTGCAAAATATCAGACTTATCAAGGCAATTGAAATCACTGAAAATTCTTCCCAGAATCGTTTTTTGTATACCTCGTTGCCTCTGACATTCTGTGAGAAAAATGAAGATGTAAAGGCTCATATAGGGGTAGTTCATGATCTGGAAATTCTCAATGATAGCTTGAAGTGCGCGGAAAATGTAAATTACTAATGAGGTTATGAGGTTATGAGGTCAACTACGCACCCAGCATGAAGCTAAACTGTGTTGACAATCTTGCACCACAGACCTCGCCTGCTTCTTATTTCAGCGCGTTTCTTCTCTGACGTCATGTCAACCAAATGCGATCTCCAAATAAACCAAATTTTACTGTGACACTGGAATGAATTAAGACCGCGCCATGAGCGTTCAATAATTTCTAAATGAAACATTTGGTGGCAGGAAATACTTTCGTAAAATCACGGAGTGATATTGAAATGAAAAAAGGAAATCCGCAAGATTGAACTCATAATTTTTTTGGACGTTTCGACTACGTTTTGGCCAACATGAGGAAATAATTGCGAAATAAGGTCTTTATTTAATGAGCTGGTGTTGATTGAATGACGGGCAGAATTTTCGATCACGCCTCCGGAATCATACGACATCCTCTCGCTCTAAGGAAACAAAAGACAAGATGAGACAAAATTTACCGCACGAGTATAGTAATAATAAACTATCTCAGCACAATCCTAAAACACGTTTTTAAATTCGCATCAGTTCACAAGATTGGTTTAAAATAAATTGTTTAAGACTTGCAAAATTGTTCCAACTTTGTAAGTTGTTAAATTACAGAATTATGACAAGAATATTAACTTTTTTAACAAACAACATAACAGCAAGAACACATTACAATACAGTGTTTCAGGTTAAATTCAAGCACATAAATGTTATCCATTTACCCATTAATATGAAAGTCTATGATTTAAAGGCAACTTTTAAGGTAGAAAATTGATCCAAGCATGTATTAATTGTTTCTAAGACATTAACATAGTTGACTGAATCAGTAAAATAAACAAAAATCGATATTATTTTGTGCCACTATTTCGTACGTTTCCAAAGCATGTGAAGCACTTGTCTTATTTGTCCAGAGTGCATTTAGCCTGCCTGATATTGAAAACGACGGATTTTATACGATGTGTGTTATATAAGTGATTGTAAATATCACCACAACTGTTAAAGAGAACATCATTCCTCATCATCTCCCCCCTGGGCTTCTGGTGCTGGATAAGGCAATACGGGGGCTCCAGGTAGAGGTATACGTTGTTTTATCCCCTGAGAAAAAAGAAAGAAAATAGACATGATATCAAAGGTAAACTTTCCATTTACGATGACAATAGCCAGTCTACTATTCTTTAGTCAAAGTAATTACCTGAAGAAGTCGTTGTTGGTAATTTTCATCAGCTTCACCTTGCTGTTGAGCCTCGACAACGACACCAGCTCTGCGAAATATTGCCTCCAATTCACGAGCATCCATTTTGTCTACAGGATCAACTCCATTTTTATTGATCAAATCCACCAAATACTCCTTGTAGTGTTTTCTAAAACAATTTAAGATTTTTAAACTTTCTTCGTGGTTGACGTGCGAGACAACAAGTTTTGAACAAAAAATATTTGATAATTTGGAAAAAAAACTCAAGTAATAGATTCGCGTGAGTTCTCATCTGGTATTGCAGGAAAAGAGACAAATATTGTAAAATATTTGATGGAATACTCACTCGCATAAGCCATCATGATCAGGTTGACAAAGACGTTCACATGGATGGTCTTCTCCAGTCTCCAATTGCAGCATAACATTACATATTTGAGCTGCCTCCACTGCGCCAGCGTTCTCATCACCATCTATACAGCGGAGAAACAAATATACCGTTAGTGAATTTATTTAAAAGCCACAGCGACCATTCAAATGAAACTGAATTGACCAAGGTCGGCTGAGTCGTAGGCTTTGGCCGTACCTTGCACATTTAATCGTCTTGCTTCGGCCTTATAATCCACTCCATTTTCTTGCAAGAGCTCCTGCAATGTCTGTATTTCCCAGTCCCTCAGATAAAACAGACAGGAGCGCGGATGATGAGCATGCATACCTTTTACTGTACAGTTTGGTATTACAGTACATCTCTGAAGACAAACAAAAAACAAATGTAAATAAGCTTTGTAAAGATAAAAAACCTTTGTTTCCATGTCACAGGTATGAGACGACCTCAGTCAGATATCGACATACCTCGCGTTTAAAGGGATTATAGCAGCCACTACAAAACTCGTGTCCACATTGATTACACTTGAAATGCATACAACCACCTCTCGCAAGATCATAACGAAATTTACAACCTGGACAATCTAAATTAAACAGTAGAATTATTATCCCCAAGGAACTATCAACGATGCCCTATGTCTCAAGAGGAACTACAGTATCTCGTGAGGGGGCATTGAGTTCTGCGATGATGCTTACCGATGCCATTTCGTGCAAGATGACCAGCAAGGCCTGCCATTTGATATTCCTCATCGTTTTCTTCTTTCCATCGAGCAAACTCTTGACAAGTGATTCCCTCATGTTGGTCCTCCCACTAGACAATGACGCAAAATGAATAAAACATACAATTTTATAGACTCGTTGTCAGACTGAAATTATTATCAAGAAACACAAAAACCTGTTTTTTGCACGTGAAGCATGTGTATTGTTGACAGTTTGGACACTGCATTTTGTTTACGTTTGGCAACTCGTTGATGAATCCGTAAGAACACTGAAAAGAAATGATATTAATCCCCTTAATTCCCCTACATTTCTTCTCTAAAACCCTCTCATACCCATTCTATTTTTTATTCCTCTCCTCATCATCCCTTTCCTCTTCATCTTCCTCACATTCTCCATTCACCTCCCCCATAATCCCCCATAATCCCCCCTCTTTTTCACTCCTTCCTATCTCTCCATCCTCTTCTCTTCTTCATTCACCTTACATTCTTCATTTCCTTCCTATTCTTCATTCCCCTTCAGTCCTCTTTAATCACCTTCTTTTTCGTCACCGTAATATCTCTCTATCACCTTCAATCCCTCGTCTTCCTCATACAGCCTTATACATGTATCAACAATTCTCGATGTACTTACATGTGCACACCATCTGAAGTTCTCTTCTTTTCTTAAGGCTCGATCGCGAAGCTTCTTTTGAAAGATATCGTGTGTTTCAGGATCCACAAGCTGTCGAATCTAATTGGAAAAATAAATTTTGGTTGATTGGTTCCATGTTATGATTGAACAAACGCTTGCTTCTTACCATAATATCGAGATTGTTGAAATAATCCGCCGCCGTAGCTTCGTCACTGAGGTCTGGTAAACTGCAGACAGGACAAGTGATTTGATGAATCTGCTTTTCTTTGATAAGACCCTTCAAGTATTCAGTCACACAATCTTTGCAGATTTTGTCCTGACAGTTGAGAAATGTTATCATCTAAAAATCGTAAAATCAACAGCAATTCATGGCATTGTCACAGACAACATCACTTTTCACACAAAACTTCAGCATGACATTAAATTAATACAACTGAAAATAGACTCCAGCATCACCAGGGTTACTGCTCTTGGGTGACACCAGATCAAAATTGAAATATCGTCATTCCACGCCCAGGAAAAACAGAATGTACAAGGGATAGTTGTACGAGAGCTTGATAGCGCTATTCATCGAAAAAACGTTTTTACAATCGCTCTAAAATCACCTTCGAGTAAACCTTCTCAGATGGTTATTACCTGACCCATTGGTTTCTGTTCAACACATATTGGACAATCTTGTTGTAAATAAGCAAGAGATCGCTCCATATCACCAGAAGCTTCAGCAGCCTCGATACAATCTTCAACATCGTAATCTCCAAAATCCACTAGTCTTACAGCCGTCTCAGCTCTTCCCCAGGACTTCATGTTTTTCTCCGTATAAACGATTCGTACACGACGCTGAAGATGGGTTTAAAAATATATTAACACATTATTGTGAAAGATTTAGAATGAATAACAATACCGAAACTTGCAGTTAATAATGTGAGAAAATGAGATGGTTTCAGTGGTACACTTGCAATTAATTGCAATTACCTCAAAACTGACATTTTTATTTCTAATAATTTTCTCACAGGCTTCACTTAGCCTGGAATTTCGCCTTCCCAAATCTTGAAGACGAAGAACTCGTTGTCTGATCGGTTCTAAAGCTTGGTTTTCAAGCTCAAGCAAAGCTTTCTCTAAATTTCCGTCGTTTCTGTCCAAGGCGTTCAAGCAATCAACTCGAGTGAAAAAAGAAGTTTGCCCCATTTTGGCAAGCTAAATAAAAACGGAACTTCAATTAAAATATAGTATTACTAAGTAATTTTCGGACATCAATGATCTTAGCCAGAATCAAGAATCTATAATGAGATTAACTTTACTATTCTCAACAAATGTACTTCAAGGTCACATAACTCGTATTGATTCCCCAACAATATCAGTCTTAATTGCTATACAAGAAAATCGTATCGAAATAACAGCGTACAAGATTTGAAAAATAAATTCTTACTTTTTCTCTTCGTGATTCAATACATGATTTACATGCACTTTCAACACTGCCATGATTCTCTAACAATGCTTGCTTCGCTTCGTCTGTGCTGAGATTACCAATACAATCATTTTCATTACTTGTCCGTTCAGTTACTTTACCAATAACCTCAGCGACCCGATCTGACCACTCATCTTTCAACCATTGTACGGGATTACGTTTTTTGGGATCTTGCCAGTTAAGGTGGTTTGCAAGATTCAACTCTTCTGGAGTGAAGCCATGTTTCTCTGCTTCCTGGTGACAAAACATGAATAAATTATGAACTATCTGAGAAAGATATCTCAAACGTGGTGGTCCAGTGTAGGTAGTATTCTACAATAAACTGTCGTAAGAAAGATATCTCAAATTGAAAAAGTGTCTAAACTACATGAAGGAGATATCTTATATATACTTCACTGTACCTTTATCCACTCGACGTAAAGTTTGCTTTGTTCATCAATATTTCTACTTGAAATAGTTTCCAACGGTGTCTGAGAATTCTAAAACAGAATGTATATTTAAGTTCAAATTTCATTACAAATTTCACGCTTTCTGCTGGCATTTACCCTTTCAAGCACTTACAAGATAACTGGAGAAATTGTCTTTTGATCCACTTTTGACAGGCATGCTATACATTCCCTTTGACGACCGCTTATCATAGAGTCCGTGTACCACTGGCGCGTCTCGTATGACATTATAATTTTGGAAGGTTTTATTCTTGAAACGATCGTAATTTTGTCCTTTTGTTCCTTGGTCACTGAGCAGATGAAACTCCGCCATCATTTGCTGAATATCATCAGGATTATAACCGGGGGGTTCATGCCTTGGAACATTGTATATTTGTTCCGGGGGGGATGATGATACACCTGCTTGAGCCAGAAGATTTCGTTCTTCATCAGAGAGCGCGCTTCCAGGACGAGCTTGATTGAACTGCTGAGGTGGATGGTTCCTTGGATTACAATTTTGGTTGGGTCCTGGTAAATGCCTGGGTGGTGACTTTCCTCGAGAAATCCCCCCTCTCTGAGCAGTTTTTGAAGTTGATCTTCACTCAAGGACAGGTCATTTTCGTGTTCATAAAATCTTTCATTTGCTCTGGGATTTTCATATAAAGGGTTACTAAATTGGTTCTAGTGAAAGAAAACACTTTGTTATTATTCTCCATAATATCATGGCAATAACCATTGGTGTACCAGACAATAGTGTTTAAAAGTCGAAACTGGAAGACAAACGGAAAGCGTGGAATGATGTGGCTACGTTTCCAAGCAAATTTTTCAAAATCACACTTAAAGAAATCTTTGTATTTTTATAAAAATAAAACCATGAAAGGTCGTTTCATGATTGTAGATGATCACTGTAATAAAGTTTTGGAAATAACGCTGAGTGGTACCTGTCTCGTCATTGTATCACGGGAATTACTCGGTACAACCTTCGTCTTGTTCACCAGGCCATTATTAATAAGATCTTGTTCAGTGAGAACTCCTGACTGCATTAATTGCCTCAACTGTTCATCATTGAGATCGTCAGCAGCACTTGTTCTAGGATATTCAGCCTGGCCATAATATCCCGACCGTTTTCTTTCTTCAACTATCCTATGCAACTGATCTTGACTGTCAATAGTTAACGTCTCCTTTTCACTTATCAATCCTTGCCTGTGGAATTCTTGTTTCTCCTCATCAAATGCAGCCGCTTTCTTTTTTTCTGATATTTCCTGTTCTCGGTTTTTTTGAGCATCGCGCACTCTCCCCCCGGGAGCAGAGTCATCACTGGGTTGTTTCTTTGCCGGTAAAGGGGGGGCATTGCTGTCATTTCTCGATACGAAGACGCCTCCATCAAGCGGATGATCTTTTGGAGTCATGTAGACAGCTCTGTGATCTTGCTGTCTTCCCGGGTTTGTTTGTGAACCATATGCCGCAGGTGGAGTCATTTGTTTTGCTGGTGGATACGAGGGTGGGGCTGGCTTTGATTGTGGTGGTGTTGACTTCTAGAATGAAATGTGCTGAAGAATTAATTAATTGAGACATCACCGCTGAATTATGACAGGTAATCACAGCCAATGTATTGAACAAAGCCAACTTTTGAAATAACCCGTGGGAATAAACGAAAGTTGATATTAAAAGATACGCCGTCTTTCGATTTCATAGTTATCCAAAGTGAAATTACTACAATTCGAGTTAGATACACAAGAGAAATTGGGAGTGGCTTACCTCAACAAGATTAGGGAACTTCTTAAGATCAGCTGGTGTTTTACAACAAACTTGACACACCTTTGTTGAAAGAGGATTTCTGCAGGTACAATGTTCACAAACCCACTCAAGCATCTCATCAATATCTTCATACATTTCTTCATTAGCTTCATTTACACGTGTTGCCAAACCTGGAGCTCGTGGGGGATCAGGCAGAGTTCTTGTCGCTAGTTCACTTGACTTGGCTAAATCTTTCAGCAATACTTGTTTTTCACTATCACCAAGCAACGTATCAAGTTGCACTTTACAACTTGGACATCGTTTTTCATATTCATTATGAAACAAAAATGAACAATTAGGACATGACAGGACCCGACGAAGAGTCTTTGCTTCGTTTTGATCCATGTTTTCTGATTGGTTGTAATCACGAGGCTCACTTCCTGGTTGGTTAAAACCTTGGTTATACACAGAATGTGGATTTCCTGGTGCAAAAGCTCCATATTTATCACTCAATCTTTGTTGTGAAGGATTAAGATTGATACCCTGGTTACCAGATGACATCCTTGGTGACGTCATGTTGCCAGGTGACATAGTTGATGATGTCATGTTGCCAGATGACATAGTTGGTGACATCATGTTGCCAGGTGACATCCTTGGTGACGTCATGTTGCCAGGTGACATAGTTGGTGACATCATGTTGCCAGGTGACATAGTTGGTGACATCATGTTGCCAGGTGACATCCTTGGTGACATCATGTTGCCAGGTGACATAGTTGATGACGTCATGTTGCCAGGTGACATAGTTGGTGACATCATGTTGCCAGGTGACATAGTTGGTGACATCATGTTGCCAGGTGACATAGTTGGTGACATCATGTTGCCAGGTGCCATAGTTGGTGATGCCATGTTGCTGGTCGATGTTATATTGCCAGGTGACCTTTGCGGAGTGTGCTTGCTTCCCCAGCCAACAGAATAATTATCTTAAAAATTCAGAACATCTTTTCAATATTTATTTCGACCTTTCAAAATGAATGGCTCATAATTGATATGAAAACATTTTACTTACATGATTCTGCAGGATTATTTCCTTCATTACGAACACCTTGGAGTAGGCTTTGATCTTCCATCTTTTGGCCTTTGCGTTGTCGTGGAACTGGAACAGGTCGGAATCTGCAAACATGACTTGAAGGCTTAAATGACTTACATACTGTATGATGGAAAGATCACTACCAGTGGAATACAATATCACGCTAGGTTCTTATTATAACTTGATGACTATGTGGCCACTAAAATGATGGCCACTAAAAGAATGATCAATAATTTTTTTTTCTTTACCTCTTTTCCTCTATAGTTTTATTTCTTGTTGGAGGAAGTGGGGTTCTGATATGATCTCTTCTTAATTTATGACAATGCCATCTTTCATCACACTGCAGACAAAATTGCATATCACATTCCTCACAGTTCCTAGCAAGATTCTGCTCACTGCAAACACCGCAGTATCCAGCATTAAAGAGAGCCTCTCCTTGGCAAGCTGTACCAGATTTGTCAAAAATCAGAAATGGATGATTATTTTTCATTAAAGCATCAGTTTCATGGCGAGCCACACAAAGGTCAGCTGTAAGGACTAATATAGTTTGGATGTTTGGTTCATCAACATCAGGGGGAAATGATAGAGCATTTTCTGTTTCCTAAAAAATTGAAATGAAGTTTGTACCACCAGCAACATTTCAAATATCAATTAAAAAAGATCAAATTTTATATCATCATAACTGATCAGTAATGTACCTGAGTGTAGCCCATTTTTTTCAGAACATTTAGAGCTCCATTGACTGGAAGGACCATGTTCTGAATGATGCTTATGTTATATTTGAGCACTTTCCATTGGGGAGGTTTGTCTTCTCGTAACAAATTGACAGCATACTTCTCTAAGATTGAAAGAGCCGCAGGAAGTAGGTCAATGTCATCCTGAAAAGAAAAGTTTATTCTCTCTCAGATCCCTGTAATACACAAACAACTTTGAAGAATTTATGGCTATAGCTTTTCCTAGGGTATATAAAATAAAAACTGTTATCCTTTTTTTCATATAAAATAGCTGACACACTAGCAAACATTTATCTACTATATGTACATGCAGTTCATATTATATACTGTACTATACCTTGTTATCCTCCAGCAGCTGAAAATATTCCAGTAATCTATATTTTCTGTTTGGTGAAGATGCAGCTTGTATACACAGGTTTGCAAGTTTTGATTTATCCTCATCATTTGAATATTTCTTGCATGCTTCATCCAGGAAAAACAGCAATTGAGGGAGTGTACCATCTTTGCTTTTTTGCTCAGCTGATACATTGATTTTCTTTAGTTGCACACAACTTGGCAATCCACTCTGGCCTGAGGAGAAATCTGAAAATTGCAAAGGGAAAATAAAGAAACATAGTTGGGCCATAATCATGTTTTCCTGTGGACTATAAATATAATATAATGTACCTGGCGGTAATAATATAATGTACCTGGTGGTAATAATATAATGTACCTGGTGGTATTCTGGGGGTTCTCTGAACATCTTGGCCACTGCCATATAGATCTAAAGTTGAGAAATCCCCACTTCCTGTTGCTCCAAGATGTGCTGATCTTTGCTTAGGTACTGGTCTATTCCTTTGATCTGCCATGTTAATCAAGCATCATATTTCATTTTTGTTACCTACAGTAAATAATAACAAAATCATCAGAGAGATTTTATCAAAATCTCTTGAATATTAAAGGTTTCCAAGCTTTCACTAGTCACAAGCAAGAGTTTAGTTTCTGTATTTATAATGTATTTTCAGTTCATAGATAATTTGAACAATATATTTCTGAAAACAATGCTAATAACTCTAACACCAAAATATTTTTCTGCATACAGCTTTTTAACAACTGGAACTACCTTTCTTAGGATTATTATCATTGCTAAAATATTCTACTGTTCATAGTCATACAATATTAAAACATGGTTTGGATTTTGTCAGACACTTCAATATGTAATCACTTCTTCCTGTCTGTTTGTGTGTTGTGTCGTGGTATCAAATTTAAAGCAAAATTTTCATGGAGAAAATTTAACACCAATTGTCAAAGCTTTTGAATCACAAATCACCTACGTTATACAGTATATCAAGGACTTAGACATAAATACTTAAATGTGTACAGTATTTACGACAAAAAAGAGGCAGAAGACTTTATCAATTTCCTTGATAATGATGAAATATGAAAAGAATTAGGACGTTTCGCATGTCATTGTGTAGACAATAACAAATTCATTGCAACGCATAAGCTCACGATTGCGAGTATAAGTAAAACAATTATATGAAAGAAAACCATACCTTTCTGTGTTTGCTGTTTTATCTAAACACATGAGGCTCTGCAATTTTACCAAGAAAAACATCGTTATTTCGGGAAAGGGAATAACCCTTCGATACATTCCACAAAACCATGTCGTAATACAATTTATGACGCCAGGGGAGGACAGGTATGCAAAAAAGAAAACATTTGTCCAAACTATTAAAATATCCTACTAAAGCGATATATTTTAATTCCAAAAAATTCCATTATATTTCTTTTACAAAAATTCCAACCAATAGCCAATTTAACACAGGAATATCACCGGAAAAAGTCAACCTCTTTTACCTACTAACCACTAGTAAGTAGTGTTTTGTCGTAAGTGTTGATTAAAGTCAAAGTGAAAGTATTACAAGCACCGGAAGTCACGAGTACAAACTTCTTAGAAACAAACCTGCATAGGCAGGCTAGATTCTAGAGAAGCATCGCCGATGATTTTCCCTATTTTTTTCTACCATAGAAAGATGAAGATTTACATTCAAAATTTAGGCTGCCCAGCACAAACTAAAACTCGGTTAACTCGCTAAAATTGAAGAGAAACTTCACAACAGCCTTGGCAATAAAGTGCTGACTCAGCAAGATTGTGGTGATTAGTGATTACGGTCAAGCACACAAGAACAACATGAGTTGGATATTTTGGTATTGTGTGATTTCTCATTGTGTTTTCACTCTGATTCTCTACAAACTCACTGAAAATTTAAATAATCCTTTAGTAAAACTAACAAAAAATACAGACAGAAACTGCGTGGAGAAGCATCAGAAAATACAAAACAATTCAAATTTGGTGCGAGAGTCAAGTGTATGGTGTTATGGTGAAACCAGAGACAATCGTATTTGTCAATTTAGAAACTTGTATTACTCACCTTTCGATAGGGAGTATATATTTTTTCATGGAGACTCTAGTATTATTCAAGGAGTGCCTGACAAACGTTGTTCTCCAGCCTTACTTGATCTGACTTCCATCAAAGACCATAATAAACAGTATTTTAATTTTCAAGATGCACCATTGTCCGCCTTAAAAAAATTCACAGATATTGTTAAAATTGATCAACCAAGCTTGCTATTTAATAGATTTAACCCAGAGAACATAATGCATGTAATCCATGACGATTTGTTGCCACTCTTCTATACATTAAGACATTATTTCCAAGATTTTCAAGGAAACAAACCATTTAACATGGACATACAACTTATATTTATGGAAGGAAGAGATGAGGGGCCTTACTTTGAACTATACGAATTATTTTCTAACAGGAATCCAATCTTGTTATCCAAACTTTTACAAAGAGCTATTGACACATTGGTATGTTTTCAAGAGGTGACTGTTGGTATTTCAAAATTTACAACATGGTATGAATATGGTTTCCACATGCCTCAAGCACCTTTGCCAAACCATACTGCTGATGGTACAATTATTCGTCAGTTTACAACATATATTACCAACAAACTTGGAGTAACACACAAGACGAAAGACTCAGACTATCTCATCTTATTTTCACGAGAATCCAACAGACTCATACTTAACGAGTTAGAGCTCACATTTACAATAGCAACAACCTTTAATCTACGCATTGTCCGGCTAAGTCTGGAAACAAATGAACTTGGTGAAATTATAAAACAGATCCAAGGTTCAGCAGGAATAATTGGCATGCATGGATCAATTCTAGTCTTATCCATGTTCCTTTCTCCTGGCACTTTTGTCATCGAGCTGTTTCCTTATGCCATTAATCCTCAAAACTACACACCTTATAAAACTCTTGCTGAGATCATGGATATTAGGTATAGATCGTGGCAAAATAAATTCAAGAACAACACTATTGTGTATCCTAACAGATCAAAAACTGAAGGTGGGATTATACATTTGGATAAAGAGACACAAACAGAGATCATAAACATGGACGATGTTCCTCCTCATTTGTGCTGTAATGACCCCTACTGGTTGTTTAGAATTTACCAAGACACTGCTGTTGATATTCCATCTTTTATTGGAGTTCTAAGAAATGCTTTAAATGAGGTGAAAAAAACACAAAAAAGGAAATACATAAAAAAGTATCCTGGCAAAATAAGAAGTATTCTCTGCAAATGTTTGATATCTAAGGATGGTGTTAGTTTATTTGTATCCTGGGAGGGTTCCTGGAATATGCAGTTTTACAACAATATTTCCTATGAAGTTTGGATTCAAGATACTTCAGACCAAAATTACATGGCATATTTATTGTCAGGGGTTACAGAACACACATTTCATGACAATATAACATATAATACAACATATAGTATCTGGATTCGTGGGGTTATAAATGACAACTATGGTCCATTTTCTAATTCATGTACCTGTTCACCATAATTCATTCCACTGATATATTCACATATTTAACAAAGAGTGCCCATAATTTTCCATTTATAATCCTCCATTCACTCTCCGTTGATTGAAAAGATTCAGTTTTTAAAGTTGTATATTCATAGCAATACACAGCTCCATAATCTGGTACCTCAGCAGCACAGAATATTAGACCAATGAACAATGTTTCATTCAAAGGAAATTCGGAATATGATTGGTTTGGGTGAGGTAGAATCAGCCACAGCAATTTCATGACCATCTGTTATACCAAGTTCTAAAAAAATTGATATAGTGCTGAACTCCACAACATGACAACTTTTTTTTGCACGAACCAGCACAATTTAAGACAAGCACCCCATTATCTAAAGTGGTCAGTACCTTGGAGTTTCTTTTCTAAGTTAGGTCTAGTCATTGCTTCAATTGATGGAACGCTCTAAGAAATATATTTTAAGGATTGATAAAAAACCAGCAGTTCATTAAATGGCAATATTTTTAAGACTTGAATATGCTGATGCTCACCTTCATGTATAATGTCTTATTTTTTCCATTTATGGATGTAGTAATACCTGGTGCTTTCATTTGACTAAAAAGCAGAATGATCAAGATTTTTTGAACACTTGGCTCAGAGTTGTTTGTTCTTCATTACCTAGCAACTGTTAAAATATTAATTTCAAAATATAAGTACAGTATATTAATTATTATACAATTTACTTACAATAATTGACTTTCTATGAGGTAATCTATAAGATTTTGTAGTGTATCATCCTGAGAGAATTTCAGACGTTGAGGTATTCGACCACATGCAGAACAGTCTTCCTAAAAACATTTATGATAAAAATCAATTAATGCATCATCAATTAATGCATCATAATCAATGCATTGATGTTTCTCCAGGCAAGACTGCAGTGAAAGGCATCAGCATTCATGTAGAACAAATTATAGCAATCAAATATCAACCAATTACCTTTTTCTCTGCTTCAAATGTATAAGTGTACAATCCATCAGAATCATTGAAAACCATATAATTATTAAGAGGCTTGCAGCAACTGGAAATGCATCAGAATGTTAACAATACATTTATTATACACTTCCTCCATTACATACTGTACATAATAATTTAAATGTTAACTTACTTGGTTGCTAATTTGAAAACTTCCAATGCACATGTAGCTAAAAAACAACAATTAACATTTTACATTACACACATATTGTGGATAAAAATTGAAGGCAGAAAGGCTCAAATCTGGTCAATTACCAGCAATAACTGCATTTGTTGATGCAACAGCAGGAATTATATGTTTGATAACACCTGAAAAAATCATAAAACATCATAATGTAGCTTTGGTTTTACTAACAATGACTTCATCATCAGTTATGTGTTACCTTGTGTCAGTCTGTAAGTGACTCCCCTGATATTATAGTCTTCAGACCGCTTTAGGGCTTGCTCATAAATCCAATGAACATGTTGGGGATTGTCACCATCAACTGGAGTATTATCTTAAAATTAAATATTAAAATACATCAAGGCATGTATGTCAATCAGTAGTGGCAGATTACAGAGAATAGAGAAAGACTTTAGACACAGATGAATTCTCCATCTCTGGTATAAATATGCTGTATGGTCAATACTCAGTTTCTGAACTACAAAAGAAAAAAACATTGTCCACCTCCAAATGGTTTTTCTTCTGACCACTGAAGAACTTTTGCATACTCAACACAATGTTCAGGCAGTCTTGGTGTGGAAGCAATTGTACACATGGGATAGTTTATCTAAAATTTACAGAAATATTTTTCCGTCGTTGATTATGCTTCATTATTTTCAGACTATTGATTTTTAGGAATACCTGGGAATACCGTTGCTGGGAATTACCTGGGGTGGAAAGAGATCCAAAGTGCATTCAATGCAAGCTGTGACACCAGGGATGACAACTCTTGCATTGCCCTTGAATGCTGCAACCAAAAGATTATTATTTGAATTGTGCAGCTAAGATTAACTACAAGATATGTCGCGACCACATATAAAATACCTTCAGTTCCACCATCCACCATAGGTATTATTGTACTGTGGTCAACATTACCATCATCATCATAGTCCAGTAAACTAACCTGCAAATAGAAAATGCCATTCCACATGTTATATTAAGAACCTATCTTGAATTTGCACCAATTTTATGCAAGGTAAATTACAAGTCTAAAAGTAGCATTAATTGTCAATTCAAATTTTGATTTTCACATAAAATTTAATTTCCACTCACCAACATTCCATTTATCCACCTTCTAGCAACTACAGAATCCAGACCACACACAATAATATGAAAACCTGCACACATTAAAAAAATAAAATTTACGAATACTGTTGCATGATATTGATATCAACATTGAATCAATTAACCTTTATAAAAATCATCATCTTTGTCTTGTATTTTACAGAAATGTCTTGTAAGAATTAAGACCAAAAATAAATATATTTCCTAATGCTTGGTCAGGATGCTATAATGATTTTAAAGGATACGGTGTAACCTGACATCCCTCAATACGGTTGTTTAAAAACTCAGCTGCCACTTTTGCTTTTGATTGACCAATATCCTTTGTTCTATTAAAATGAGTAGTGACCAGGGTTATTAAAGGTTGGGTTATTTGGTTGTATAACATACCTCATATAGTAGTCATTAAAAATAATTCTAACCTAAATAGGAACTGTCTGTTGAGATTAGAAAGGTCAATTGTGTCCATATCAATGACATCAATATTTTGAAAACCACAAAGTGCCTAAAAACATATATAATTGAATATTGGAGATCTTTCTGTCATATCAGAGAGAAGGCTTTATTAGAGAGGTAACAAAAGGTGACAATATCAAGCCAGGATAATTAACATGACCACCCTTATAAATTTGAGATATCTATTTCTGATATCAGAGGTCTTCATACCAAATCTTTAAGTAATTCACACCCCAAGCCACCAGCACCAATTACAAGAATTTTTATAACTTCTTTCACAAACTGGAAAACCTGCACAATGATGGAAATCTGCTGCAAATAATCACACAACCTCTGAGATATTATATAATTAGACGATTTAGATCTGGACAACATAGATTGTCACCAATTTTGGATCATAGCTAGATCTTACGTCAGGACCAGGCTCAAAGTCTGGGTGAGCCATTGGTCCGTTTCTGTTCAATATTCTTTCAACGTCAGCCCATCTTTCACCTTGCTCACTTTTATCAACAACCATTCTGAAGAAATATAACATAATTGGCTATATTAAGGTCTTTAATAGGTTTTAAAACATGATCTAGCATTTTAAATTTCCACCTGACGATTGTACAGAAATATTTCCAGATAAATTAGGTTTATCACTACCATGCATCACTTGTAAAACCTAAAAATTTCAAACTTACGGAGATTCAACACTATTTTCCGGATTAACAACTAAATTCTGGACTTCCACATTAGCAGCCATTATTGGATTTAAATGTTGACATTCAACCTGACCTTTCATGAAGTTCTCACACCGTATAGGTAAAATTGCAGGCGCCTAAATACAAGATGGAGAACGTCGAAGGAGTGAAAAAAAGAAAAGAACAGTATTTTTTTGGTTTTGGAAAGTTTTTCAGCTTTTCAAGAGAGCAAAACAGCTCAAGAGAGGAGAATGAGTGTTTGGGAAGTAAATTAAGTTATACCAGTCCAATAAAGATAAATTGCTCCCCAACTTTTGACACAACCTGTGTATGTTGGTCAACTATTTTTCATTTGTGTAAGAAGACTGGCAAAGTCCATGCTTATGGTTGGTTCAATGGGAAAAAAGTTGCTGCTATGGAAAACATGCTTTTACCAATTCCCAGCAAAATCCTAAATCTCCAAGCTGACTGGGAAAAAGTGATGTTAATTTGCAATGAAGGAAAGTGTCATGTCATCTCAAACTTGCATGGTGATTGGAAAACTAGTGTTTATGAGAATGAAACGAAATTTAAAAGTGCTGATGTTGGTCAAATGCATGCAATTACTGTTGATGAGAATGGCAAAGCATATTCATCAAAAACGGACATGAATATTGATAGTTCAAAGAGTTCACCTTTGCTTTTTTCACCAATACAAATGAAAGTAAAAGTTGATGAAGTCAGCTGTGGAAAAGAACATGTATTAATATTAAACAAAACATCTGGACATGTCTTTAGTTTTGGCATTGGTACTCGAGGGCAACTTGGTCATGGTGGTGTTGATGAAGAAACCATTCCTAGACTTATTGATGCATTAACTGGTGTTCATATGAACCAAGTGAGTGCTGGTGGCTGGCATTCACTTGCATTGAGTAATATTGGGGATATCTATGCATGGGGCTGGAACAATCATGGACAGTTGGGGATTACATGCCTTCCTCCAGAGGTTCCCGAAACATTTTACACATTACCCTATATTGTTGATTTTCCACAAGAGGTTAGTGTTAACCATGTTGCTTGTGGTGCAAGGCATTCTGGAGCTGTGATGTCAGAACCAAGACAAAGTGTATTGACATGGGGCTGGGGGAAATATGGTCAATTAGGTCATGGAGATGACCAAGATAGGAACAGACCCACTGTAGTTGAATATTTTGAAAACATTGATGGAAAAATATTGGATATGAATTGTGGCCCATGGCAGACTATTGTAACTTTAGAAAGAAAGATATAATGTAGTCAATGTGGTTGCATGTGGGTGTGATCTCATTTATTTCAGCCTTTCGGTAATTCTTACTACAACATCCAACATTCCAGATCAGCTTCATGCAAATATTATTATCACAGTGCATTAACATATGGTTTTATATTGTAAATGGTTATATACCTTAAATGTATATATTTTATATACTTTAAGTGTGATATATTCTAAATGGTTATATAATATGTTAAATGGTTGCATACAATAAAGATATTAGACACACATGCAATGCAAAGTAATTCTATCATATATTATAGCATACTTTGTTTTTTTTGTTTAGTTTTTGTTTCTTTAAAGTTTTTTTGTTTAGTTTGTTTAATATTTGCGCATACCTGAAATGTTCCACGTGATAGTGATGAAAATTGGGAATCATAAAACTGAAATTATTTCCTGAAAAAATGTAGCGTTTTTGACAAATAAGAAAGTTAAGTAAACCTTTAGTACTTTTTCAGTTTTAGAACAATAGTTACAAGGCCAATGAGGCCACGAGGATAAGAACAGATTTTAGAGATCAGAAAAAGATCTTGCGTCAGAAACTTGTCAGCTAGGATAAAAAATTTAAAAAGACATTGTAAAAATCTAAAACAACTGCAAATAGTTTCGATAAAATTCGCCTGCAAAAAAGGTGGGTGCTTTCAACGGCCATGCATCCGTTTAAAAGGATATATGCAATAAAAAAGAGTTTATGGTTATATATATAGTTTGTTACATAGCGCACGATAAGACTGTGCAAAATAATGAAAAAGATTGGACTACAAGGCCAGCGAGTTAATCCACATGAGGCAGCTCAGCTGTTTGACGAGGACTGGCTTGTCCTGAAGACCCTGCAAAGAAATAGCATAAAAAACCATCAATACATTGAGTTCACTTCCTGCAGTTGATTTTGTCTGATATAACCTCGATTAAACTGGGTTTTCTTCAGAGAGTGGACAACAAGGATGTCCTTGCTAAAGTATATAGCCTGTTTCCTATTTCGGTTTCTTCAACATTATTCTATAACGAAGGTTAGTTATAACCTGAAGAAAGGCGTGCTTCCAGTGGTGCAGCGTTCCCAGGAGTCTTGTCGACAGATCCCTGGTAGTTTTCATTCTGAGCGGTCATGGCAACGTCTTGTTGGATATTTCCATGTGAAACCTTCGTCTGCTGACTAAGATGACGTCGGAAGAGGAGAACTCCAATAATGACGACGATCAAAAGTACACAAAATACAACAACAAGAATGACAACCAAATTACTTTCAACTTCTTCAGACTTGGTCTTAGCACTCGTCTCATCCGGGGTCACGCCAGCCATGGTCGTGCGAACATACTTCATTGTTCCATTCTCGGCTAAGCAAGAAGAGAATAATTTGTTACAAACAAAACGTGGATGTCACCATTCCTGTAGAGTTCAATAAACTGTCTTTTGTAATAAGAGGAGTGTAGCAGTGTAGTATTAATTAACCGCACCTGTCAGTTGCTGATTGTTGAAGAAAATTGTAAATTTTCCATCGTTGACAGCGAATTGAAGTTTGGTCAAAGAATAATTCATACCAATGTCAGGATCTAAAAAGTTTTTTGATAAAATTCAGATTTTTGACGAGCGAGTGTTGCCAAGGACGTTAACGAAAGGTAATCCGTGTAAAACAACTCTGACAAGCAAATGATATCAGATCAGATTTGGCCATTATCAAGCAATCTAATCCTTTCAACTTACTTTTTTCAGGGGCCAAAAGAATAAATTTGACCAGGATACTTCCAGGAGTAATGGTAACGTTTAAGATCATGGAGCGATCAACCGTCATCGTATCAGCAAGTTCATCTTCAATGACGTTCAATAGTTTTTGTTTTGTCTCATCATCCCGAACAACAACCTTGTAATCTGCGTCAAATTTGAACTCAACTTTGGCAACACGGCGTTCTAGAGAACATAGAATCATATATATTAACATGGTTTTTCAACGGTTTTATTGAAATATACCACATAACGCACCATTAGCGGCTGTCACTCTATTTCCGTTAGTTGGCTGTGATGTTGGAGCCTGGGTAGTATTAGGTTGTTGGGTAGTTGGTTTTTTGGTGGTTGTAATAAACTGTTCGTCACTCTCATGAATTGTGATATAACCAAGTTTTGTGCAGCTGCATTCAACAAAGACAACGCCATCTTTAGTAAAAGATCGTGTTCTTTGGCATCCTGATGTTGACCACTGATCTTCGCTCTCACTCCAGATCACACACTGAAATTACAAAATGATCCATTTTCGATGACCATTCTGCTTTGTACAATTTATCACTCGTGAAATGATAGACAGAATAACGACAAATCTCTTAAATCCTAACTTAAATCCTAACCCCATCCTGAATAGCCAATCATACCTTGTGTCCGCTGCTTTCAGAAAACCCAGCGTGCAATGGTACTTGGAAGAGAATGGGTTGCGAGATATTGACTGGAATAAAGTCCTGGGTCTCCGGGTTCTTCAACTCAAGAAACAAGACATCACTCATTCGCACAGGAGATTTTACAGCCGTGATGAAATCATGAGGGTACTGGACCATCGCTGCACACAGACCATTGCAGAGTTCATCCGTTCCAGAACAGTTCCATTCGTTGTACATCTGTTTTATCTATTTGTGCAATGGAGAAGCGGTATTTTCACCAAAATAGAGATTCGGGTAATTGAATCAGGGCTGGGCGGGACAACGATTACTGTGTTAGAAATATTCAATTTGGAGCATTTGTACAGCTGTATATTAAAGTGTGGAATTTTACCTCACTGCCAAACTTAACAAGTGCGCTTTGGTTTAACATTGAGCAGTTGGTACACGACATATTTATGAATGTTCCGTCTGCATTATCCAAGTAATTCATATCGGTCTTGAGGATGGCAATATTCGACAACGCCACAGACGTGTCTCCCAAAGGCAGATCTTTACACATGTTAATCAAGAGACTATCAACTGATTGTAAAAAGTTTTCAGTGTTGTTGTTTACAACTGATGTATCAATGAGATTCTCAAATGTTGCTAAAGTGTCTTCGATCTGAAAATTCATAAAAAAAATTATTAATTAGGAATTATTAATTCAATATAATAACACTTAAAAACCAATAATCAATTGGTTCAATCACATCTTCCGGACCGTATTTTATTCACCTCATCAATGGACATTCCTGCATCGTCATCGTCATCATCACCACTCTCTTCTTCAACGGCACGTCTTCGTCGCGACTTGCCACCAGTCTTCTCAAAATCATCTCGGCGTTTCACTGTTTTAGAGACTGTCTCCTCGACGGCACCACTCACTTCATCCGCCAAAGCTTTTTTTGTGTCTTCGTTTTGAGGTTTGGTATTTCTGGCGAGGGCAAACAGGACTTTTACATCCGCGGTCCCTTCTTTGCGTTTTTCAGCCAAAAGAACGACCAGCACTTGCGCAGTGTTTTCTTGAAGTTCATTCACTTTGTCTGCGAAACATGAATAAGTCAAATTAAAGACACAATAAAACACTTTTCTTCCTGAAGGTCGAAAATAAGGCAAAAAATGAACTAGTTTTACCTTTAACTTTTTCTTGACCCTAAAAATGAAAAATATATAAGACTAATGTATAAGAGATAAGACATAAAAAATATACTTACTTTTTATTATAATTTGAGGTCGGTATCTTGCATAATACAAAACACTAATATCATGATTATTTGAAAAATAATTTACTTACTTTAGCAGTGGATGCAACACTAAGGGCAAACACGACAAGAGCTGTCTTGTCGCCCTCGTTCTCGTAGTTCGTCATCGTCTCCTCAAAACTCTCGAAATCGCTCGTGTTAAGTTGTTTAGGACGGCTTTTAATATTGGTTCTAGACTCAGATTTTCCAAACTCGTTTGAGGCAACAACAACAATAATAAGATCATAATCATCATTATCTTCTCCTGGTGGCATTTGAAACTCTACTGAAGCTTCGGTGTTTGATACTAATTAACAAATGAGAAAGATTATTAAATCGCTTCTTCAAAGTACTGCTTAATTAATAGAGGCCATCTCACAATGAGAAGATATTTCTAAATATTCTAAATAAGTCGTCACAAGGACATTTAGTAGAACTTACCGAGCAACATACGTTCTCCTTTTTTGTTTTCGGTGTAAAAACTGTAGGAAATGGATGAATTGCTAATGAATTCTTCTGCAACAATACTGAATGATGTTTCTGAAGAAATACCCTCAGCAGGTTCGGCTGTCAGTAAGCCTAAAAACACAGAGTGATAATTATTATAGCGCAGTTAATATATTATAATTAATATATGACAGTTAGTATATGACTTTTAATACATGACAGTTAGTTTACGATAGTTAACATATGATGGTTAATATATGATAGTTAATATATGCTAGTTAATATAGGACTATCACAAATTTGCTGTAATCTCACCTCCCTGAGGTGGACTGGGAGTATCAATCAATGACGTGCTCTCTCCAACTTCATCAGGGGCGTCAATGTGATATGCGCGACATCTTATTTTATACGTCACACCAGGTGCTAAGTCTTTCAATGCCAATTTCAATCTTCGTCGTCTAAAAACCATATTCTCCCCGCGTGAATTTCCTCGAACTTTGCTCTTGTCTTGGAAATCAATGAAGCCATATCCTGTAAGAATAAATAAAGAATTCCATTTTTCCTGTTCTATTTTCAGCTTATTTCTTTGCAAAGTGAGGTGAAATATTGCGATTAATCCTTGAACAAATGTATTTATGTTACCACATTCTCAGTCATTCTCAGTCATTCTCAGCCACAACCACAGCGAACGAGAGTGAAATACTCACCTGACTCAACAACACCTTCACAGTTGAACGATATTGGTGAATTTGAAGACGACTTGATAAAAACAATGACGATAGGCTTTTTTCCATCCTTGGGTTTTTTAATCGTAACTGTGGGTGGAGTTCCCGGAGCAATTGTGACTTTTACTGATGACTCACTTTTATAAGTTCCTCCGAAGACGGCAAGCTTGAAGGTGTAGCTGAATATTATAGAAAAAAAAGAAAAATCATGCTTCAAGTTCATGAATAGTTTTACTGTTTGTCGCAGGAAGACACAATCATATTGGTTAGTAAGACGTTCTGTTTGGGATCACACTGCATATTTCAGCAGTTTCTCCGCAGTTTACATGATCTATTAGTTATATTATTCATACTTACGTTTTGTTTGATTCAAATAGGTTTGCCTTCATGTTAAGAGTATCACGATCAGTGTCATTCATTAATTCATATTTTCCATCCTTGGTTTTCACCAGACACGGCATGTCATCGTCATCAACACATGAGAAAATGTATCTCAATTTCCCAACACATTCCGGTTTACTTATTTTTCTGTAAAGAAAGAACGCATCTTTCGAGGTTGGAAGATGATAGAATGACAAAAAAAAAATATAAATACCTGGCTTTTAGTTTGAAATCACCACCAGAGGGAACAGTTCGGTCACCTCCTCTTATTGTGTACACCAAATCTGAAGCTTTCGTTGTGATGTTGTAGGTCAATTCAACTAAAGAAATGAATAAAAGAGATTTGAAACTAAGCAGAGATAACAGAAGAGATTATACGAGATGGGAGGAGGGAAGTTATAGAAACAGGTACCTTGCAAATCCGGATTGCTGTCAGGATAAACGCTAATAGAACATCGGTATTGTACACCGCAATCCAAATCCCTGAAATATATTAAACAAACTAATTTAATACGTTAAAACAAACATTTTATGTTGCATCAATGCAATTACTACAATAAAAACTTTCACTAACCTGGATAATAGTATTAGTTCCGGTTTATTACTAATTAATAATTCGACCATAGGATCACAACTCCAAGAGTATTGTAGTTTTGAATCTTTAATACCCTCTGGTATTTTGGCTACAACCTTTATGCGAAACTTTGCTCGTCTCATATCAAAAACAGTGGCTTTGGTGATAAATCTTACAGAAGGAATTTCCTTGTTTGAACGTCGTATGCTATGTTGTGCCTCAGGACTTGAGACTTGTCCGTTTGACACAACAAGTGTCAATACATACGTATACCCTGCAAGAACGTTGGTCTTTGAAATCTTGAACATACATCGATCTTTAAATAGAACTCGGAGCGAACGCAAGTCGGCTTTAACCTCACTGCTCAAGCTACTTTCATCATCAACTCCTTCAATACTGAACTGCCAACTGCAATTATAACGTTTGCCGGTGTTTTTCGAGTTTTTGGCAGTGATTCTAATCCCATGACTTGAGCCAACTTCTTCCGGGCCTGTTATAACTGCAGTCGGGATCTCTTTCGGTGGAGCTTTAACAGTGACAGTGAGTTCCCCTGAAGGTCGGCTGAATCCCTTTCCCGCCTTGATGACGTCATTTTTGAAAACGAGTCGAAGGTCTGAAAAAGAAAATAATCGTGATATCTTGATAAAAGAGTGCGCACTATATTGTCGTCAGCGGTAAGCATTGCATTAACGCTGAATAAAGCTAAACTAGAGTAGATTACCTTCATCAATTGCAGCCCCAGGTATACGAATATACAGCTCGTTTGCTTTCTTGAAATTACAAGAAATTTTCCGCTTCCCTGCCAAATCTTTTAGCTTTTTCATCGTAGCTTCATTAAAGATTTTCTCACATCCACGGATATTTTTCACTTCTCTTTCAAAGATTATAGAAATCGTCTTGGCTCGATTGTTTAGTGTGTACCTCATGATATTTACGGCTTCGTCTTGCACTATAACTTCCACGTAAGACTTCGAAATACCTTCGTTTCGGTCAAATGTGATAGAAATTTTAATTTTTCGGCTTTGTTTTCTGCTAACATTACATTTGCATTCAGTAGGACTGACAAATATTGCTGGAAGTGACTCGTGTTTTCGGCCAGAACCATCGCTGTATATACAAGAAAGTGCCTGAGAATCCATAAAACCCTGTCCAGTTATTGTAACTTGTTTAATTTCCTCACTATCAACGTCGACTTCTCTTGGATCAACCCTGGAGACAATGATTTTTTCACGAAGAACAGTGACTGCTTTCTGCAAAGCATATTCCTTCCCAGAGATCGTACATACTAGGTCATAAACTCCAGGTTTATCAACTTTTTCAGCTGTTAGTTGCAAAGATTTCACCGATACTTGTAATGGAACGCGGACGTCGCCAAGACGGAGCTCACAAGTTGCGCCACTTTCTGAGAAACCACTTGCTTTAATTTTGTAAACTATCTTTTTGCCAGTTTCATGAGATTTTGGTGAAATTGCTCCCAACTTAATACAACCTATGAATATAAATACGGATGTGCATGTTGTTATGTTACAGTATATCATCATTGTGGTGTATGTTAGGGATGCATGGTATGCGGTTGATGGTATACAGTATGATGTGTTGATGGTATACAGTATGATGTGTTGATGGTATACAGTATGATGTGTTGATGGTATACAGTATGATGTGTTGATGGTATACAGTATGATGTGTTGATGGTATACAGTATGATGTGTTGATGGTATGAATGGTATGATGTTTGATATTATGCACATCCAATGCGCTCTGTACATCCGAGGATATCCGAGTTCCGGACGACATGATGAAGACTTCATGTACGGAAATCATATAGCAAATTATTTTTTACCTTTGTTAAACTGTGGTGATTCTGGATCCAAGCAATTATTGCATCTATCCCATTTTTTCTTACTATTAGGCACATTATCACATCCAACACATGTTGAATTATCTCCCCCACACACGCCACAGGCATCTTCACCCGCCTTCTTGTCATGTGAACATACTTTACAACGTTGCATTCTCTTTGTGCCAAGACACGTTCCACTGCAATCAGTTACCTAAAATAGATTTCAAAACAATATTCTTATTCTAGTTTTCATGCTGACGAAATACACCAGGGGCAAGTGAGTGCATTGATCGCAGACTACCTGGGATAATCAGAGATATATTAGGACGTTAATCACCTGCTTTCCTTTGGATACACATTTCTTGCATTTTTTATGCATGATGAAGGATCCCTTACAAATTCCTCGGCAATCTTTCCCAGCAGATATATTTTTGCCTGTGCTACCAAGCACACATATTTTACATTCGTTCCAAACCGCATCAGAGTCGGTACGACCATCACATTTCACACAAGTTTTCTTCCCACATTCACCACATTCATTCTCAGTCAAACCAGAACCGGGACGACCGTCACAGCCTTTTATCTTCATAAATGTAGTTAAGAGTTGAGAACTGAGAGAACTGCTTCCTGCAATAAAATTGAACATGACTTCATTTATTTGTTAAAAAAGCGTTCTTAAAATAAATTAATCAAGTTTCTGTTCGTGTCATATTTCGCTATCTTGCATACGGTCGTCAATAGAGGTCTTAAGATGTTAACAACGGGCTATGGACTTAGATTGAAACGTTTTCATCGACTTGCAACTGCTGAGTATTTGTCTTGGTTATCAGACACAAACCTTTCCAAGAGATGTTATGAAGTCCAGATTCCAAACCGTCAGATTGATCCCACAAAAGAAAACGTAACATAGTCCTCAATGCTTCACGTTCGCGCCAAACTGAATTGTTTTTTGCTGGTTTAAATCTTATCTTTCGAGCAGGTGTCAAAAAAAGCAGTTCTGCTTGGTCGCCTTCAATTGTTCCTTTATTGTTAACATTTACAGCCATCTGAATGTTCTGCCAAACGTCATTTTTATCACGATATTGCCATTGTCCGATTTCAGATCTTCCTCCCTTCACCACAGCAATCCCGAGGCTATCACCGTCTGCGTCAGTGCCAGCTAAAATATTTATGCACTTTGCGTTAAAAAAATAGATCGGTGCAGTCGCACCATCATTAATTTAGTAATGATTGCATTGGTGTCGTTATATAGTCAAATTTTATAAAATTTATACCTTTCCCTGCGAATTTTCCAACCGGAAATCCTTCATTTGCCAAATCGTTTTCCAGTTTATGAGGCAGGGGGGGTGCATCAACAATAATCCTTAGTTTCTTTGGGTTTCTAGGATCGATGGGACGAGGCATTGGTCTGTCATTCACATTGGCAATGTTGATAATAAGCTCCACTCCTTTTCCAACACCACAAGAATTTCTAAGAAAAATTATGATATGAACTGAATAACGTCATTTATATACCTTCAGCAAATTGAAGCTCTTGCTTCTTACGTCAGTACAATTGCTGGGTTTTTTTCAAAATCTAATATTCTCAACTCACTTGAATTCTTTGCTCTCTGGCGGTAAATCAACAGGGAAGACAATGATTTTGACTATACCAGTTTCATCTTTTGCAGGTCGAAACGCCAGCTTACTTCCAACATCAAATCTCTTTGGACTGAAGAGAAATAAACATAATCATTTGGTTGCCCACTTAAGTTCCATCGAGGAGCTGGGTGGAGCTCTTGGTTGTAAATACGACTAATTTTTGCCGCAACTGTTGTGTAAATACTTACAATATTGGTAGTAGTCGTTTATCAGAAAACCCGTCTTTATCAAGTTCCTCTTTCTGTTCCATTAACATATGTTTACTATTCAACATGACCATAATGCCGAGGTTTGAGCCAACAGAGGAAGCTTTCAACATCTTGGCGTATTCATCAAGTGTTTTATTAGGCACAAACTCGTTGTATTCATCAACAAGGTTTGATACAAGATTTTTGAGTGGCTTTCGAGTGACAGAAAAAACATCATCAAAATTGAATTTCAAAAGCTCTTCCTCCGTCGCTAGAAAGAAAATAAGTTTAGCATAAATTGTGTTTATTAATTGCTTAAGAATGGCTGAGAGTTGTTATAAAGTTTTTCTACAGGCTAGTTGACACATATTTTATGAAATTATACGAATCAAATCGATTAAAATCACCGAATCATACCTGATAATTCTTTCTTCACTTGAAGTTTTGGAACAATGCAGGGGAGGATTATTATACCAAAGTATTTTGATTGATCGTTAATTTTCACTTCCACACCTTCAAAACCATGAACTGAAAAGTTGGCCGGAAGAAACCTGATGCTGTCTCTTAGAGAGATCTTGACTCCTGGGGAGAAAAAATATTGTAAATATATTGTAAAAAATTACACAACAAATACTGAGAAATAAAGCAAAGATTAATATAGATAAAACTAAATAAAAACTGGAGTAGTAAAACAGTTGATTTATTGAATCAACCTTAGATCTCAGACAAGACCGTCTGCTAAAACAGATCTCTACATGGCGAAGCTTTTAGCATGACCACGAATATCAATCATCACAATAACAATTTACCTTTCTTAACAGAACTCCAGGTTGCTTTTGCACGACTTCCTACGGTACTCTTCTTCATCTGCCAACGACCATCGACATTACCTAGTGTTCCTTCAAATAAAGCCTCCTTAAATTTCAGACGCTCTCCAAGGACAAAACCACGATTATGCTCTTCAGCAATGTTGCCATGTATGGTACCAAGAAAGAAGTAATTATTTTTGTCTTTGGGAGGTTTTTTAGAGATCGGAAGAGGTTTTTCAGAGATCGGGAGAGGTTTTATAGAGATCGGGAGAGGTTTTCTAGAGATCGGGAGAGGTTTTATAGAGATCGGGAGAGGTTTTCTAGAGATCGGGAGAGGTTTCTTAGAGATCGGGGGACGTTTTGAAGATTTTGGCACGCAAGACGCCTAAAATCGAAAAAAAACATTCATAGTATTTGAAAATAAACACATGCACAGCACTAGCGTGTGTAATATCAATTTGATTAAAAGTTACATCAATTATTGTTTTGTGTCATTTATTCCAGGATATTTGCACAGAACAACGTGATTAAAATAACCAACCTCTCCTTTTGGACACGGATCACTCGATAAACTGGGTTGACGTGTTAACGGACCTTCATTTGCGCATTTCTTAGCTGTTGTACAAACTCTTAATGCTTTGCAAAATATCTAAACAAAAGAAAAACATTTTTTAGTAGACCTATCCTTTGCAATTCTCGTTGAAATCAGCATGAAATCAACGTTAAACGCAAGACGCTGTTATGAAAAATAAATAATTCCAAATATCTTTAGCTACGAACTGTCTTGGCCACCTTATCACGATTCAATTAATTTTCGAGAAAGAATATAACATAACCATCCTTACTTCGCCTTTTTTACAGTTCGGGGGTGGTCCAGACGGACGAAGGGTTGGAGGACCAGGACATTTCTCCCGCGTTGTACATTCTCCAGTCGCCTTGCAAAATATCTAAACATTCAACACAAGTATAAAAATAAGCTTTTTCGACATGCGTCTCGACCGAGCTACATTAGTCCTTCTACAGGGTTATCAATGATAAACGAATATTTTAAAACAATATTTCTCGGAATACGCAGTGATTATTATGCATAGTTTTTTTATGTTATCAGTAAACAACCTCATCTTCAGAACAATCATCTTTGCGGCAACCTCCAGCTGCACATTCTCCATTCCTTGGACAATATTCTTGACCTTCTGGACACGCGCATGTCTCGTCTTTGTCAATACATCGCATTTGAGTCAAACATTTTTTCTAAGGAAAAAATTAAAAAACAAACAATCACTATCGTGTTAAAAGATGTCTTCAGTGAGACTGAAGCAAACTCTTGTTATACTGACCTTGGTATCCGAACAGTCACATGCGTCTTCATCAACGGTAATGTTTGCGCAAGCTGGCATCTTAGGATCGCGTCGAAATGGACAGAATTTCTAGGAGAACGACCCAAGTATGAGAAAAACATTCTAAGTTTCCAACTACTGGACTCGTGGTAAGCAAAACTGAGTATTAAACATTTAGTTTTTCATATATCATGACAAGCTGTGACTGTTGCATGATCTCCAAAGATACTCACAGTGTCTGCCGGGCATCCACAATCTTTTTCACCAGAAATACAACGATCACGGAAAAGACAGTATTTCTAAGAAAAATAAGCATGTTCTATGAGATACTTCAACCCGTTATTGGGCTGATAATCAACACAAATGACTCAGTTTAATTTATTATGCTTGATACTATAACAAAGTAAGACTTCTTCAAAATTTGAGTATTCCTCCCACCTCTCCTTTCTCACATAAAGGACATTTCTCTCCCTTTGGTAAACATCCCCAGATATTTTTACAGAAGGTGTGGTCTTTAGGACAAGGGCATGTTTCTGTGCTATTAATGCATGTTTTCAGTACTCCACAAGCGACCTGAAATTCAATTATACATTAGATTATCCATCTGCATCCGGAAAGACCAGAAACGTGTCCTATAAGCTGATATTTTGTCATCTAAAAGACGTCCTTGGAATTGCAGCAAAAAGATCGCGACTTACTGGTTTGTCGTCTGGACATTTGCATAACTCGTCTCTTCCAATACATTTTTCTGAGAACGGACAGTAACGCTAGGAAGAATAATAGTTATTGAGCTTAAAGTCAGCTAACATACGGTCAATAGAGACGGGGGTATAGCAAAGACTAAATTATCTTCGATTGGGCATGGTCTTACTACATTAAGAAACCGTGGACCTGCACCATTTTTAGCGTTAAATAAATGAAGATATCGTGATAATGAACTGAATGAAACAAACCTCCGCTTTCCCACGACACACAGGTGGACATTCAAATCTGTCTTTCAACTTCCATTTTGGCATACATCTTTCTTTTGAATCACAATAAGTCATATTCTCCCCACAATCACATTTTTCTTTTATCTCAATACATTTGTCTTTGCATCTTTTCTGCCAAGAGAAGAAACCAATCATCGAAAATAAGGAAGACGTCGATTATGAATAAGATTTTGTTCAGTATTACCTGATCATGCAGTTACCCATTGTTTATTCATGCACCCTTACCATGGATCATTTTACTCCAAAGCAGATATTACCTGGTCATCTCCACAATCAGGACGTATATCGTACCAAGGGACTTCTCGACAATTCTTTGGGGCTGAACAATTTTTGTAGAGGAGGCAATAGATCTATAAATTTAACAAAATATTTTTTTTCTCAAAACAAAATTACCCAAACCAGATATTATGTTTCTTTTTATTCAACTCCAGTTGTTTTTAGTTGTCGCTGTCTTGGTAAATGAAAGTTGAAGAAAACTTACGAGATTTTTCTTTTCACAATCCTTTTTCTTTTGTTCTAAATCTGCCAATGCTGCGTCGCATTTTTGTTTAGTTGTACAACCGCGAATAACTTTGCAAAATATCTGAAATAAATTTTAGAAATGTGTTCAGAATATTCACATTACTTTTCTATACTCTGAGAGTTCCTTGCACACAGACCTGGCCATCTGGACAAGCTTTATCGCACATCTCTTTCGTAGTACAAGATTTATTCATGGGACAGAAGATCTAGATACGAATTCGACAAAAGAAAGTTAGTCGATCCAACAATGAAAATCGTAGCCTGAAAGTTATTTCTCCGATGACTTTTCAAAATCTCTATTGTCTCTATTTTGTAGTACAACAAATGAAGATTATTGTTTCAAAATCAATCTTACCTGGTCATCTCCACAATAAGGACGTATATCGTCCCAAGAGCCTTCTCGACAATTCTTTGGGGCTGAACAATTTTTGTAGAGGGGGCAATAGATCTATAAATTTAACAAAATATTTTTTTTCTCAAAACAAAATTACCCAAACCAGATATTATGTTTGTTGTTAGTCAACTCCAGTTGTTTTTAGTCATCGCTGTCTTGGTAAATGAAAGTTGAAGAAAACTTACGAGACTTTTCTTTTCACAATCCTTTTTCTTTTGTTCCAAATCTGCCAATTCTGCGTCGCATTTTTGTTTAGTTGTACATCCGCGAATAACTTTGCAAAATATCTGAAATTAATTTTAGAAATGGGTTTAGAATATTCACATTACTTTTTTTATACTCTGAGAGTTCCTCGCATACAGACCTGGCCATCTGGACAAGCTTTATCGCACATCTCTTTCGTAGTACAAGATTTATTCATAGGACAGAAGATCTAGATACGAATTCGACAAAAGAAAGTTTGTTGATCCAACAATGAAAATCATAGCCTGAAAGTTATTTCTCCGATGACTTTTCAAAATCTCTATTGTCTCTATTTTGTAGTACAACAAATGATGATTATTGTTTCCAAATCAATCTTACCTGGTCATCTCCACAATAAGGATGTATATCGTCCCAAGAGCCTTCTCGACAATTCTTTGGGGCTGAACAATTTTTGTAGAGAGGGCAATAGATCTATAAGTTTAACAAAATATTTTTATCCTTAAAACAAAATTACCCAAACCAGATAAGATATTATGTTTGTTGTTAGTCAACTCCAGATGTTTTTAGTCATCGCTGTCTTGGTAAATGAAAGTTGAGGAAATTAAACTTACGAGACTTTTCTTTTCACAATCCTTTTTCTTTTGTTCCAAATCTGCCAATGCTGCGTCGCATTTTTGTTTAGTTGTACAACCGCGAATAACTTTACAGAACATCTAAAATCAATTTTAGAAATGGGTTTAGAATATTCACATTACTTTTTTTATACTTTGAGAGTTCCTCGCATACAGACCTGGCCATCTGGACAAGCTTTATCGCACATCTCTTTCGAAGTACAAGATTTATTCATGGGACAGAAGATCTAGATACGAATTCAACAAAAGAAAGTTAGTGGGGAATATTAACCATGAATAGAAATGATTTCACTTTTAGTTATCCGTACTTGGCCGGTTTCACAGCTCGGAGGTGTTCCAGACGGACGAAGAGTTGGGCCAAAACATTTCTCCTGAGTTGTACATCCTCCAGTTGCCTTGCAAAACATCTAATAAATAAATAAATTCAAAGATTAAATAAAATCATAATTAACACTTCGAAACATCTTCATTTAATAGTTCTGTATAGCGGCCAATACATTACATCAAATATTGTTTAGCGTTATTTTTTTTCAGGATGATATATTTTTATTTCACGAGAAACCAACCTCTCCATTTTGACACTGATTATGACGTGGTTGACTTGGTCGTTGTGACGTTGGAACCCCCTCCGCGCATTTCTCAGCTGTTGTACAATTTTTCAATGCTTCACAAAATATCTAAACAACAGAGCAAAATTTTAACAGATCATATCTCCTTCGTAATTCTCGTTCTAATACTAACGCATTAAAACATGAATTATGAAGAATGAGGTTTAAAACTAGATTTGGCCATCTTACCACAGACCGACAACATTTCCTTTAAGATTATTTCAGAAATGTATTTTAGAAGAAGTGTATATATGAAAGTCACGCATTTTTCAGATAGCTTTCTTAAATAATTGACTTTGTCATGCAGTAACTGCTTACCAGACTTTTCGCTACACAATCCTTTTTCTTTTGTTCTAAATCTGCCAATGCTACGTCGCATTTTTTTTTAGTTGTACATCCGCGAATAACTTTACAGAACATCTAAAATTAATTTTAGAAAATGTATTTAGAATATTCACATCACTTTTTCATATTGACTTGACTGCGATACTTCCTAGCAGCATCTTTTTCGTAGAATGGTTTATTAGACAGAAGATCTAAGGATTTACAATTTTACGTGCATGAATTATGTGTATACGTGCAAACACAACCGTATATAAAATGTGTAAATTAAAACTTATGCAAGCGAAGGAAACTTGCAGTTGGACAGGTCATACTGAGTTTTTATGCAATATAAGGAAAAAGATTGAAACAAACCTCTCCGTCTTTACAATTTTGTAAGGAAAACACCCAGGCGTCATAGACACAAACTACAAAAAAAAAGTTATAGCTATTGCAAAAGACAGATCCATTCAGGACTTATTGAGTGATCAGGAAATCTGTGTTTAGCAAGCTATCGTTGCACCTCCATCCTTTTTGGGTCAGTCAAAGTCGTCCTCAACTGACCAGCTCAATTGTTTACCGTCACTTTCAGACAAAGCATCTTCGCATGTAACTTTATTTATACTAGATGGATAACTCTATCAGTAATTCTAAACTGTTCTTTCTACGACTTTCAACAAGCATTTTTATATCAACTTATTTCTTTCTACACTTGTGAAAGAACCACTTTTTCGCTCTACGCAAGAAGATTGCAAGCTTGCCATCTGCATGGAATAAAATGCCTGCGGAACGCGATGGGACACATTTTTAAATATAGTTACAAATCACATGCCAAATAATTTTACTCACCAAGAATTAGCAGAAACGTCGGGCTCAAGAACCAGCCCATTTCTGCGACTCTTTTTCAAGTCAAGGAACTCTATTTTTTCAAAATTTTGTCCGGTTGCATGAGAGACAGTTGCCAAGAAGATTGCTTCGTTGAAGTGCCCGCAGGATATTAACCGGTGTTAATAATTAATATCCGCACGATAAATCGAATATCATTGGTTAACTAATCTTTGTTGTAGCGACAATGACAGGTATATGAGAAAACAGAGAACCCACATAGAAAATCACTCAAGACGTATCTTGTCTTATCTGAGTAATTGAAAGAATTTTAAAGGCTGATGTATGCATTCAGTTAGATATCTGATAAAATCTTTTTGAGAAAATTAATCTGCTTTGTTTGTCCATGTTGAGGATAAAATATTTTATATAAAAACACCTGCCTGTCTAAACCTCGTTTTAAATTAAGCTTAACTTCCTCCTCCGTGAGAAAAAAACCCCGTCAGGTGGAATTCCCTCTAGGATATATTTTAATTGATGTCAAACATATATTGAAGGAATATGGGATAATCTATGCACATGTTACAATAAAGAAAATTATTTATAAAATAACATGTGTGTAACATGCGTTCTGATTGGTTGAAGCCGCCAATGTTTGGATCAGTCCATCTAAACACGGAAATTTAATTCGCGTATGGAAATTAAACTTGGAACAGTACACCTTGTTGTTGTTATTTTTTTGATGGCCTAATTTAAACACTTGAGAATGATTCTTGAGTTAAGAACAGCTCGCAAAATCCCTCGCCTTCGTTTTGTGCTTTGCGCTTTTCTAAACTGTCGCAACACTCCCGCGTGTTTGGATCAGGCCATCAGACACGGAAACCATTAAGTAATTGTTTATTAAATTAGATCATTTCTATGTTACTATGGTATCATCATCGCCAACCTGACATTTATTATTTATTAAGTAAGACCAATTAGTAGCCAAAAGCTTATCAAAATATTTTTTTGTCAGTGAACGTGTCCTATTAGGATACGTAATTTACCTGATAATGTTTCATCCACACTTTCAAAATGTACATATACACTTTCAACGTATTTTTTGGTATCTAAGATAAGATATTTCCACATAACAGACATGAATCATTATCAAAAATACGCGAGTTTTTATATATTTCTTCTTTCAGAGTTCTACCAACCATCAATGATATTTGCTGTCCACTCCACCACAGTCTTAATTGGTTCTTCTAAGTACACAATCTTTTATATTTGTACACATCATGGCATGGAAAAGAATGTTTCTTTCACTAAACTACATTCTTCCTAAGCTGCATTACCTATCTTCCTGGCTGTCTTCTACATAATTTCTGTATTCTAACATTTCTTTCGGAAATTCTTTACTAAGTTCACTCATTAACTCTGTCTTGAAATTCTAAATAATTCAAGATATTCTAATTACAACACATCAATAAATGAGAAAATGAAAATTGCACATTTAAAGAAAATAGGACACAGAGCTAGCAACTAGCCATTTGTAATACTGGAACAATTTTTTTACCTTGTAAGAGTCAATTTTTCCCTTAACTTCTTTATTCTGTGCCAGAGCTTTTTCTAAACAGTCTTTTGTATATAACTGTGGGTTTTTTCCTTCATCAATGTATCTGTGAAACACATAATCAATGCTTTCATTAAAGCTGCAATACAACCCTGATTGATAATAAGTCAACCAGCAGCAGTACTTTGTTTGTTTACATTTTGAACTTACGAGAAAACATCCATGGGAACTTCAACATTTTGAAAATCATCTTTGCACTTCTCAATTTCTCTTAGGTTTTCAACCACGGATGTTCTGTCAAAGTTATAGAAACTGACTGTAAATATTTCAGTTCCAATATAACCAAGGAGCAGTGTGGACAAAGCGACAAAAGAGACAGTCAGACAGCCAGGTTTAACAGCTCAGTGACCTGGTCAGAACATCATTTTGAACCAATAATCTGATTAGACAATCATATTCAATCAATAATATAATCAATTAATTGTGTTCAACCAATCAATTATGCCAAGAGGACTGGGGGCAGGTAGATGCAGTGCTATATCAGTTTGTTTCTGGATATGGTCAGATCACTATATTATACTGTACAAAGGATGATGTACAAAATGTATAAAGACGTAATAACGAAAATAACACTTGAAAAAATATTGTCTATTTTTAATTAAATAATACTAAATACTGTACAAGTAGTACAACTAATAACTAATGTTTCTTACATTTTTTGGTTCAAGACACCTTGACTGCCAGTCTGAAAGTCACTCACGATAATCCCAATTTGTCTTGTCGTTTCAATGAACTGTTCAATGGACTGTTCCAAAGCTTCAAAGCGATTTAATCCAGTCTTTCCTTCATCTTCAGCGGCAGCCATATTAGAAAATCCTTTCTTTAACTATGCTTCCACATTCAAGCACTTGATCTCTTTGGAAAATACGGTGACAACTTAATATGAATATCTAAAATGTTTTCTTTATCGTTGCTTTTTAACGGTCTCGTCGCGTGTTTATTAATTTCTCGGTTCAAATACTTACCCTTTTGGCCAAACCTGTATAAAACGTGTTCTTTGTTTTAGATATAGCAACAGTAACATCGTAGGCAAAATTTTCCCCTAAAATTTCCTTACAACTCTGGTGTAGTTGTCATGCGCAAAATGCAAAAACTGGCGTTCTTTTTTTCTTTTTTATTTTCAAGCATATTCGAGTCTTCGAAACTTTCATTTTCTTTTTTTCATTCAAAATAAATCAGAATGTCTTTAAAGACAATATATGAAGGCGAGTAGAGTTCATTTAGAGCTGTTTTGAAACTGAACTTCCTTTTCGCAAAAAAGATAACGCTAAAGTCTTTACTTTCTGGCTTATTTTTCTCGTGTTTTTTTACTGTACGATTGATAAAAGTTTTTTGTTTATTTAGGAGCTGTCTCGTCGTAAGTGACTGATGCCAATAAGAAATTCAGGCAGTGTTAAGTTTATGTAGAATTTTAGATCAGTAATGATGTTTTTTATAAGTATTAAATGCAGCAGTCTTAAGTTGAGAAACTATAATTTTCAGGATAGAGGATGCTGCAAGCGAATGTCAGAAAACAGAAAATGTTGATATCAATAAACTTATTTCAAACTGTACCGATTGTATGAACAGCATTGACGCGTTGTTATCTATGGAGCATGATTCAATAAGATTGGTAAACAAACTTTGGTTTTCTCAACTGTTTCATAGCGGTCGTTATATTATTAACCCTGCTGAGATTGAAAACTCTCTTTCAGACAGCTTTAGAACAAGTGAACAATTCATTACATCACCACACGAAACTGCTGGTCAAGAAAAAAGAACAGTTAGCTTCTGGCTTGAAAATCTCTTCTGAAAGTAAGGAAATATACGATTATCAAATAAAAATGACTACTCGAGATTTATTTCTGTTCCATTTTACTTGATACAAAGGGGATGATGCTAGTTCAAATGAAAAGGATGGAAGCAGTCATGAACGAAGGTTCGCTTAAATCACAAAGTTCAAACAGTCTAGAAACAAGACACAATGTTTGAGTGTTACATTATATCACGCTTTTTTATATGTATAAATCTCGTATAGTCGTCGTATTGCCATAGAAGACACCATCATAAGCAAGGGTCACATCAGCTTTGCAGATGTCGCTGGATTGGAACAAGCCAAGAACACATTGAGAGAAGCGATTGTTTTACCACTCCAGTATCCCCATTTCTTTACAGGTCTGAGAGAATATTTTATTGATATATACTCAGTTGTACATGATCTAGATCCATCCTTGTCTATCCAGTAATACCCATCCTTGTCCATCCAGTAATACCACTCATATCCCAGTATTTATATCAAATGATTCCCCCCAATCCAGGTGGCCGTAAACCTTGGAAACGAATTCTACTTTATGGTCCACCAGGCACAGGTACAGGAGTGGTAATGTTGGATGTACTTCCATTCAGAGTTGTGGTGAAGTTTACTGATCAAAATTTCATTTTTTTCATAGGGAAAACACGTCTAGCACAAGGTGAAGATCTGATGTGCAAGTTATGTGGAACCAACCAAGTCATTTTTTCATTTTTTTTCCTTTTATCATTTGCAGCTGTTGCATCTGAAATTGACTCGACATTTTATTGTGTCTCAAGTGCTGATCTAGTTTCTAGTTGGGTCGGAGAGAGCGAAAGGTGTGAAGGTGGTTGTAAATTACCAAGATTCAGTGATGATTCTGTATAGAAAACACTTTCTTTCATCCTCCTAGATTGATAAAGGAACTGTTCAACCACGCGAGAAAGAGGGATGGGAAATCAGTGAGTTATCGTCAGTATGAACACGATTTTTCGTCAACGTTCCACGGCGCCTGATTAACTTCTAATTCTATTTAGAATGTCAATTTTCATTCTCGAATATTTCAGCTGATCTTCATCGATGAGATCGACAGCATTTGCAGAAAAAGAAACCTGAGAGAGGAGGAACACACGAGGAGAATAAAGACTGAGCTTCTGAAACAGATGGAAGGAGTGGATAGTTCTTTCTCTAAAGATGAAAGAATCTTTTTCCTCTGTGCAACAAACTGTCCGTGGGAATTAGACACCGCGTTCTTGAGACGCTTTCAGAAACGAGTCTACATTCCTTTACCAGACAGGTAGAAGTTTTGAGTAGATTTTTAGTTTTCCTTCGTGGTAACCCTTGATCAATAAGAACTGATGTTTTACCAGGATCTCTTGGAAGAAAATGAGCGTTTATTTGTTGTAGAGAAGCGAGGAGAGCGTTGATAAAACTTCATGTAAAGGAAACTGTGACATCATTGAGTGAATCAGATTGGGAGAAGCTGGCTGGTGAAACTGAAGGATTCTCTGGAAGTGATCTCGCCTCGTGTGTCTCTGATGCCATGTTTGAACCATTACGAGAACTGCGAGATGCACATTTCTGGGAAATGACAACAGGTACATAAAACAATACAGTTTCTGGTAACTAGGTAAGATATGATATCCGTCACCGAGTACCTCACATCTTCACAAATGGAAGTTCTACGGAACGATGTTTATCTTCAATAGGAACGAGACAATTTTCATCCTCCTGTGAAAACTTCATTGATAATTATGGTGGTTTTTTATAGCTAAGATTGACACAAGATTTGACCAGGTTTTACCTCATCTTTGTTTCAGATGGACACTATATTCCATCGCCCAAGAAGACAAAAGGTTCTGTTGAACTTGACATTGGGAAAATGTCCCCAGCGATGGTAAATGAAAAATTAAGTTTAATGATCCAGTTCGTTTACTGTTGACCTACAACGTTATTTACGTTTCTTTGAAGGTTCAACCACGAGCAATATGTCTGAAAGACTTTCTTAAAGTGATAAGCAATAATCACAGGACAGTTACACAAAAAGATTTGGAGAAATTTGAAGAATTCACAGCCCATATGGGGCAAACTGGTTGACATACTGCTCTAAAACAGGGAAAATATTTGCACATCAACATGTCTCTTTTAATATTAATGTTAAAAGTTTTAGTTAAAACATTTTAAATAAATAATTTACCTTCACAAAGAAGAACTATGATAAGTCTATGACAAACTATGACAAAGACGTTTAAAGGCAAAATTGGCCAGGAAACACCAGCACCCTGTAAGTTCATGTCTGTTGAATTCAGGGTGAAAGCCCCTGACTGTGTATTACTGGTTATGTTAGTAATAAAATAATGTTAAATTAATCCACATTTATACTGAGTTCATGGCTCAGTTTTTAAATGTCCTATGAAAACTCCTGACTTCTTTCCCATCCTATTGCTTCAAGAGAAAAATACCACCAACAGCACCCATCCACACTTTTGGCATCATCTAAATTACTTCCAAAGTACTGTGCAAACGGCCCTAAACATGCTCTTTGGTATACATTCTTCATTCTTTAATTCTGTCATGAAGTAGACTGTTCACAAAATGCTGTATTTATCCTTGCTGCTTGTTCCAACCCATTTTTAGCACCCTGTGCAATATCATTTAGCTCAGAGTTTATGACAGCTGTTGCATGTTCAAATTCTGTATTAAGTTTTGTTGTAGCCTGTTCAAAACCTGCAGCTAAATCAGATATTTCTTGATTTATCACTCCAATAACATGCTCCATTGCTTGCCTGCCCTGGAGGAAAAATGATAGGAGTGTTAAGGGTGTGCCATGCAAATAGGTACACAAACACTAATGAAAAAATATATACAAAAAAGAGAAAGGCTCTTACTTTTCTGGAATTATTCTCATATGTGTCTGTGATTAGTTTTTCACAATAACTACTAAAACTTAAACCAAAAACAGTCACAACTGCTTCTTGTTTCATTAAAGTTCTGAAATGAGAAAGATTAGAAAGATTATAATTTTGAGATAATGATTTAGACACAAGTTGAGAGATAATCATCTCGTTAGATTGATAATTATCTTGGATTATTGTGTAATTATCATGGATTATTGTGTAAATAAGAATAACTATTGCAAAATGGAAATATCTTACGCATTCTCATCATCCGGATGCTGTGAATACTCTAGATTTTCTTCAATCCCCACAAGTCCTGAGAATGTTAAATTTCTGCCTTTTAAGGTCATTGTTTTGGCCGTTGGGTCAATAACTGAGTGTTCAATGCCATAACACATGTCTTGCAGGCCCAGTATGTATATAGCCCATGAGGGTAAGTTCCATTGAGTACCCATAACTCGTTTAGTAACAAGACGCCCCTCATTATCTACATGTCGGTCAATGACATCAATAGCTTTTACATGAGGATTATAATCGTTAGGATATTTCCTCCAAACAGCTTGCGTCACTGTCTCCCAAGCATGTCTGGAAAGAAGAAATGTGAATGAATTTTTTAAATTTATTTTCTAACTTTGCAGTATGTTGTATCATGAATAGTTAGTGATTTTATTATCCATGGTTGTATATATATGTATATTCTCTCTAAACTACTGTTACATTTTAAATTGATTAGGACATTGAAAAGTAGAATAATTTTACATATTTCTAAGGAGGATTTAATGAGTAAGATTTTTAAGCTATAAGTGTTTTATAATTTTGAACGTGGCAGTCCAAAGTTCACCCACAGATAATTTCAAAATGATAAAAATTATGTTAGACGCATTCCCAATTTTTTGTATGTTGTAGAGAAAACAATCTCTTAAATGCACATCACGACGTTATATTCAGTAGTCATATGTACAAATTACATTACACTTCGGCGTTTAAAAGTTTACCTAACCATAAAATTTCTGTCAAGTGTAAAATACCTAAGCAGCATGGTCCACTGACAAGTGTTAAATTCACTAACCTCTAGTGTGCATAAAACCTTTTTTGCTTAACAAGGTAAACAAAAAGATAACGTAGTATTATTTACCTGAACGTGTGAGTTGTAGACCAAAGTTTCATGTCTTTTATAAAGGTTTTTTCGGCAGAAATTCCTATCCCACCGTCTTCTTATATAATTTCCTGCCAGCTGGGGTGACGCAATAGTCACATCCACTGACCTCATGCTGTTACCTGGATAATGCACGGAATAATCGACATTCATCGGAAGCTCACGCTAACTCATTTCCGGTGAGGTTGTTGATTGTTGAACTTTGTTGTTGTTTATTTACAAACAAAATTCATCATGTTTCGAGAGAAAGATCGAGTGTAAAATAGAGCAAAAATGCTTTAGAATATTGTGACTAAACATGGATGATTATGGAGAGGACGGTTGGGAAGAAGAGCCTGTAAGTTACCAATAAATGATTGGGCTTTTGTAGTTTTGTAGTTTTGGAAATTGGAACATAATTGTGGCATTCATGGTCTTGCAAAAGTCATAGTAAAATCTCTATACATTTCTATATACATCTCTATACAAGCTCTATACAAGCTCTATACGTTTTACAATAGCCAAGAAGTCCACAAATAGTTCCCCAGTTGGAAGAAAAGGATGATGAGCTTGTCCTGCAAGATTGTCTTGAACCTTTCAAAAATAAAGATTACGTCATGGAACCAGAGATATTTACAAGTATAAAAAGGTGACATGAGTTTTGTAGTCACATTTTCAAACATGTAGACAGGCAGAAAAACTGGACCAAGGATGATAATAAACTGATTGAATTCTATCATTGCACATACGTCAGTTGCATCACTTGTCCTAATTATTTGGTTTGTATGTTCCATAACTTCTATCAGATTTTTCCAAGCTGGTGGTGAAACAGAATCCCTGATTGATCTTCTTGCTGATAATTACATTGGAACAGCTCAGTCAGCAAACCTGCTGGCAAACTGGCTTATCTTTACAGGTAATTACCTTTACCACATGAGTTTACAGATAATATCAGCATCATATCTCATTCTTATTGTGCACCATTCACCAATATTGTTGGTAAATTTTAAAATTTTCTTCATCAAAACCCAGGAGCTGATGTTCATGATGTTGAACAAATTGTTGAAGACCATCTCAAAACATTGATTGTTCAAAATTTTGATGTCAAGAAAGCTGACTCAATATTTACAGAGGAAGGAGGAGTAAGATTTATAAAACACAGTTATTTTGCATGGACTGGGGTGTTTAAAACCCATCTCTAGTGAAACTAGATAAATTTGAAGGCAAACTACAATGGAGAAAAATTGGTGATTTAAATACCTTATGTTTTTAGACCCCTCCATGGTTAGAGCAGATGATTCAGCACCCTACGTGGAGATCAATGATTTATAAATTGGCTGAACAGTATCCAGATTGTCTGATGCTTAATTTTACTATCAAGGTTAATAGTTAACAACTGACCTTACTAGAATAAGGATCAAAAGAATTGCAATTGAAATATTTTGAATATTTAGTTGATCTCAGACGTCGGCTATCAAGATGAAATAGCCAGAGTTTCATCAGCTTGCCATCAAATTGATGTATTCTCACGAGTTTTGAAGACATCTATTGGGACCTTCCTGGATGATGGAACAGATTTCATGCAAAAACGATTAGAAGAATTTACAGTGAGGCTTCTTGAACATTTTAGACTTTAAAACAATCAATCACAATTCCCCCTTTCTACATGGAAATATATCAACGAGTGGGTTATTTTTCTTTTTCTTTTCAGAAAATGGTATCACATGGTTATCACACATTTCTTTACACTCAATGTGTACTTCATTTACTCTCACAAAGCAGCGAAGGTGGGACTGGAACCCGTAGATTGGGACAAGAAATTTGTGTTGGCGCACAAAAAGTGTAAGTTGATCATTTTGAAGACGTGCATGTCGTATTTTTCACCTTCAACTTCATATACAACTTGCCTTTGGAATAAGTGTTTTCTAGGTTGTCCTGTCTTGTCCACCCTTTGAAAAAGCAGCAATATTGCAAGTTAAACGTCAATTTAATCCTAGCATCGCTGTTTTGTGTAGGGGGCATGATGTCGTTCAAATCTTACTGGCTCTAAACGGTTCATCGAAATACCCCAGAGCAAATTCAGCTCTTTCTTCAATACTGACTCGCAACGCTTTAAATCCTGGTGATATTACTGTGCTTTACAAACTATATTCCAGTCAAGACCCTCCGCCTATTGAACTCATTCGACTGTCCCAGTTCATGGGTAAGTGACGTATTCAATGACGTGTCAATGACGTGTTCAATGACGTGTCAATGACGTGTTCAATGACGTTATTAATACTGGTATATAATAATCGTTCTAATGAATGAATGCGAGAAATAAGTTCCAAACATGAATATTTCTACACCGAAAACTACTAAACAGGTTCTACATTATCACAATTTTCATTCCTCTTCAGAGGAACTGTCAGCTAACATTTTTTTCATATCTGGCTCAAGGACTTTAGTTCTAGATGCAGCGCCTTGCTTGTAGTTCCCCACCATCGTCGTAATGCAACCAACTAAACAAAATAACACAAGCAATGCCGTAATAGCCACGAGAATCCAGAACAAGACCCTCACATCTTCTGACATTTCCATCTCGTCTGTGATTGGCTTAGGTGAGATCTCAGTAGTGTGTGCGTCATCAGTGGTGACGTGAGAGGTTGTCGTGTCAACAGCAAATGATGTCATATCGTTAAACATGGATTTGACTACGTCATATGACCCATTATTAGGCCTGGGAGTTAGTCCTAAGATATGGCAAAGCACGCCATATATATCGACATTCCTGATCGCTTGAAATTTTAAACCACGTTTGAAAGAAGGACCATATCCTATAAATACCCCACGCATCACCTTGAACCCTGGATGGTACCCTGTAGCACCCTTGTGTTCCCCTGCGGACACACTATGTACACGTTTACTCGACCTTACGACAGCACCAAGAGGAAGGAAAGCAACAATTGGCGGAATTCTAGGATTGTTTGAAAAATGAAATCTTTCTGGTAAATCTTCCTTTAAGTAAACTTTCACGTGCTCGCATCTTGTAAGATTCTTGTAAATTTCCTGGACAGTATAACCACGCTTAGGGTAGATCAGCAGAGTAGCCTGGGGTCGGATTAAGACATAAGAGGTCGGATTGAGACATCGGTCCAGGTTTACAATGTAACTATTAAGTTCAGACACTCCACTATCTGACATAAACAGAATATTCACATTTAGATCACGAGTCTTTTCAAGAAGATATTTCATGAGTGAATCAAGGTTTTTAACTTCATTGATGACCTGTTGTGAGAAGGGCCCCCATTTTACAGCAGCTTTTTTAATATCATCAGAGTAAAGTAGAACCAGTTTTACACCGTTTTTGAACCACTTCGCTGCCTGATCGATGTCTGATTTGAGCGATTTTCTTTGCCCACAGCGCAATGTAGGAACCATTGGACCATAAACACCAGGCCAGCGACACACAGCACCCAGTCCTTGTCCTTGGTTCTCAATCTCCTGCCAGATTGGATGCACGTTGCTCCACCATTCAGGCTCTTCGCGTGTTTCACTATTAAATACACGGTTCAAAATCGGGTCGAACATGGTGTGAGATATAATCCCATGACTCTCAGGAAACAAGCCAGTGACCATGCTATAATGGTCAACTATATCAATCACGTTCACCGAATTTTGAATATATTTTGCCATTGTAGCATTCTGAATCATCTCAGCAATATTCGTGTTATTGAGCAAATACTCTTCACGAAGTCCACCAATTGAGAACAATAATACATTGGGTTTTGATTCCTTCATTCCACTGCTTGGTTTCACAGTGACTGCGTCTGTGCTATGTCCAAATAACAACAACAGCAGCAAAGTTGCACGGAGAAAATACAGCGCAACATTCATTGTTCGTTTATAAGAAGTACTTAATTAATATAGAGTACGTTCGTGAGTATGACTGGTATTTAGTTCTGTACAAATATCTTGAAATACCTGAAGCCTTGTAAGGAATGAAAGCTCTCCGCTGTTCGGCTGGCGCTGTTCCGTGTGAATGATCGCGTAATGTGTGGCAGTTTCAGACGAGAGGTCGAGAAGTCTTTATAAAGAAATCATAAATGTCTTTTGATAAATGATAGAGGCATCGATGCCTTTCACCAGGAGATATCAGATTACTGCCAAATGGCCACCCGATGTTGTGATATCAGGAAATGGCAATAATGTTCATTAATTGCAGCTAAACTGAAATTTGCATATAGATATGTATATATGTAGATTATCTTGCAGAGGGCTTCGCTTGATAGATTCTGCACAATTCTGTCAACTCGTACAATTATTATGTGGCTGTTGAACGCCTGAACCTAACGTGACCTCGCTAGATAAAAATGTATAACAAAACATTGAAACATGGCACGTAATTTTTTGGCAAAGCGTATAAATATTTGATCGTTTTTTTTTAATTATCTCATTCGAAACGATTATTTATTTGCACGGACGTTGCCTGTCTGTTGAAATCGACCGGAACGAACAAGACCACTTAACAAGGCTGAATGCCATTAATCCAATTCGTCATATCATCTTGTTTTTCAGATTTGCTGTTAAATTCCTTATTCAAGCCAGGTTATACACCTCACCAAGATCATAAACACAAATACGTATTCCTCTTGGCTTATGCAACAAGTGTTCACGAAATATGGGGAGAGGTAATACAGAAGCAACTATGATGCGTGCTATCGACCACCATACGTTTAATGAATTACTTTTGCTCTTGTAGAGTTCCAGAGAATCTTTGAATAAAGATGATTTAAAATCGACAAGACAAGCTGTAGAAAGAGTTCATTCAGTTTGCTCACGAGAAATAGCAGTAGCCTCACAAGCTTCATCTGAGATCACCATGTTATATCAATGTGCCAGGTGAGTGCATGACCTAACTATTTGCTTGCTCGGGTTAACGACATCTAAATTACTAAGAGTTTCTCCACACTTTTTCCAGGTTCCCAGTGGTAGCAATGGGAATACTGAAATGGGTCGACTACACTTTGTCCGAACCAAGTTTTTTCAAACTGATGACAGACTCGACTCCACTACATCTGGCATTGTTAGATGAGGTAATGGTTCAAAACACTCAGCTATTTAGTCAGATTCTTCATTCTGAAGACGATTCATTTTATTACCTTAGATAAGCACCTGCCATCCATTGCAACATTCACAAGTCTTGTCATTATTAATAAGAATATTTGAATCACCGACACACTTAGACACCTTGGTCGAGGTAAAGTCTTTTTAACTTCTTGCATGCGCTAATTGCTGAAGATAGGTCCACCAGATCACACAGAATTTGAACTGACGCCTCTAGTTTTTTTGTAGCTTGGCTTTAAAAAGACAATTTTAGATCGTATGGTTCACTTGGTCAGTCGAGGATACGTTGTGGCCGTTGTTAGTTATATAAGAAAATGTTTGGATACTCAAAAAGTGGACAATTCCTTGATAAGGCATTTCGTCACTGAGGTAAGCTGTCATGGGCATCAAATATCAATCTGGTACCACAAAAATGAGGGTGCGAGATCTGACCGTTATGTTTTTAACTGAATTAACCATGCCTTGCTTCTTGTGTTCTCCAGGTGCTCGATATAATCGCTCCGCCATATTCTGACGAGTTTGTGGATCTGTTTTTACCCGTTGTTCAAAATGAAGAGATCACGGGTTCGTTGAGAAATGCCGAGAAGAGTGATGATGTCTCGATATTTATAGGTATACGATCTTTCTTAAACGTCATAGTGTTTTAATGCTCATAAACAATGTCAATACTCGTTACTTTTTATATTTTAGATCACTGTAGTCAACATCATAACTAGCCGTAGCTGTCTTGGCGTTCTGAAAATCAAGAGTCAAATTGACCAGAGACTATTACATCTTCAGTGTTAACTTGAGTGACAGAGTAACGAATTTGTTAACAATAAGAAATGCCTTTCAAAAAAATGTCAATTTTACCAACTAGAATTAAATTTGCTCACGTTGATTCAAGTGTCCTCATTTCATGCATTTTAAACTATATAAGGTTTCTGACAAAATAATACTGAAACATAAAAAAACTTTAAAATGTTAACCGGTAAATATTCTTCATATAAAATCCTTTTGGCTCCAGGAAGTGTGTTAAAACAAGCATCGTTATATCATCGAGGTTCTGTAAAAGGAAAACACAACACTATAACATCGCTATTAAACAATGTGTGATAATAAAATATGTTCAATAATGGCTCATGACTTACCATCTTGTGTACTGTATCTTAGAAAAATCGGAGTTCTTCGAGATCATAATTCGCTAGGTTTGCTTGATTCGACCAAGCTGGGTGTAAAGCACCATCCATCTCCGGGGCAAACTGGTTGCTTGCTTCTAATGTGTGATGTTCACCTCCTATAACCTCGTGACACTCCGGGCATACTCCCCTTTCCGTTGCCCCGCCACACTCACCAATGGCGTAGAAATGACCATTAGGACATTTAAACCAATGACCCTTGGTTAAACCAACAGCTCTAACAATCGCAGCCCTCTCCTCAGCTGTGATGGCCCCCAGACCAAGATCTTTACAGATCTTATCCAAATCTTTGATCGCTTTTTCTCTGACTTCGTTCTTTATCTTACTCTTGAATTGAAACAACGCTGAGATTTCATCAATGTTTGACTGTATCTCACGTGGAACAGACTTTCCTGATGCGGCAATATCGTGTTGGACCATTCTCAACTTGCAAGCAAGACCAATCCGTTGAACTTCTTCATATAAATCCGACATAAGTTGGCTGCTAAACTTCGTAATCGCCATCAGGAAGGTTTCTAAGTTTGTCAACTTCTGACGAAGATCATCAAACTTGGAGTTACCTTCCATTCGTTCCAAGAACTTTGTCTTGATTTCGTAAATGGAAGGTAAGAGTTGTACTTGAAACATCAAAAGATCAAGTTCCTGGTTGCTAGCAGAGTCCATCTTGGACACAATAGTGGAATAAGGCGAGTTCTTTTGTGGTAATTGTGCCGCCACACGGAGATTTACTTTTCTACGTCGTAAGCCAAGATTTTCTTCGGCAGTATCATCACTTGATTTCGTAACGAGTGGATACTTGGATCGTAAATCACTCAATTTGCTATTCAACTCTGTTATCTTTTTCTTGCTGTCTTCACCATTTTCCCGTACTTTCTTTTTTATCTCTTCAATGTCGCGGAGGACTTTCTTGATTACGTTTCCATAACGGAAACTTTTTCGTATCGGGGTTTTACACTTCGGGCAGGACTTGAGTTGAATGTTGGTGACATCATCTTCTTCACGAGCCATCCACTTGTCAAGGTTTTCTACTTCAAACACATGTCCGCAGTCCAAGAGTTCGACAAATCGTGCACGGTAGTTGTCTTCATCTCCGAAGAAAATTTCGGTTAGCTCTTCTTTATTGCAAACACGACAGAGTCGTGGGCACTTCTCGCCACAGAGACCAACGCATTTGTGGCCACAGAGGGGCAACTTTTTCTTGCAATGCACGTTGCATGGCTTACGTTCACAAATCTCTGAGCAAAGCTTCTTGCATTTCTTATGCTTGCACTCCCAACTGCACGGCTCTTGGCATGGAGCACAGGCTTCACCACAGGTTTTACGACATTTACTGTGGAGACATTGGTTTTGGCAGTCCTGCTGGCAGGGGGGGCAGTCCCTAGTGCATGGCTCTTTGCAGGAATGTGAACAGATCAAAGTACGACCACAAGGATATTGACAAGGCAAATGGATTCTTCCTTGTTTACATTTATGACAGTTTCCTGCGCACTTGTGTTCACAATCTAAGTGGCTTTCACAAGGTTCTTCGCACTTGTAAGTTTCAATCGGAGTTGAGCAGGAAATTTTTACTTTATGGCCACATTGGAGGGTCTTCATGACTTTCTCTTCGCATTTTTTTACGTTACAATCTTGACCACAAAGACTATGACATGGGTGACCACATTCGAGATATCTTTCACAAGGTCGGGTGCATTCAAAAGTACGAACATCATCACTGCATCGCATGGCCACCTCGTGGTTACAGAAAGGAAGGATCTTGGTAACCAAGTATCGGCAAGGCCCACATGTCTCTCCATGGTGGCATTCTCTTGTACAGCGGTGTTTAAAGGTACAAACTTCCTTGTTACAGGGTTTGATACACACGTACTGTTTGTGATCACGATCTACCGGGTGACACGCCATCTCACATTTATGCCCGCAATCCAGGCGAAAATCACACGGGAGGGTACAGCCGCCTTCTGGAGCTTTCTTAAAATCTTGTGCAGTAACCATCTCGACTTTTGTGTCCTTGTGATTCTGACAGTAGGTTGGTAGAGCAGATCCGATTGCTTGTTGTTGTTCTAACTCGTTCTTAATCTTCTGCCAAAGCTCATTCTTTCCGGCCATCATTGAGATATTACCAATACAGAAGAATCCCATACGTGCTCTTGATAAGGCAACACAGACGCGGTTTGAGATTCCAAGAAATCCAATCTTACTCTCCTCGTTACTGCGAACTAAAGACAACAAAATAATATCATTTTCTTCTCCTTGGAAGTTATCTACAGTGCATAACCGAACTCCTTGAAACTGCGCCTTGGGCATTAGCCGTTTTAGTTGCAACAACTGTCCAGTGTATGTTGTCAGAACTGTAATTCGTGTTCTGTCGTAACCCTGTCGTAGTAAGTACCCACATAATGCCACGATATACTTCGCTTCGTGTTCATTCGAGTGACTTCGTAACTCATCGTCGCTTTTCTCTGGCTTTTGATGATCGATGAAGAAAATGTTCTTAGAAATTCCTAAGATGTCTTCAAAATTTTCAACGCTGACGTGATTCTTGAGATCGTCATAAATGAACTTCATCAGACGAGCAATCTCGGGTCTCATGCGATGCTGGGTGTCCAAAGTGTGACATTTCATCCCATTTCGTACCATCCTCTCAAATAAAGAAACTTCTAGATTATATTTCTTTGCCAAGGTGTAAACACTTGGATTTGGTTTCAGTTGTTTGTGATCACCGATGAGAATCAAATGCTCAGCTCCTTGCGATAACGCGGTGACGATATGAGCTTCAAGAACTTCAGCAGCTTCTTCAACAACAATGATTTTCGGTCGAATCTTTTGCAAGACATTTCTATATTTTGCTGCGCCAGTTGTGGTCATACCAATCACAGTTGCTCGGCGTAAGGCGTCCTCTTCTTGTCCATGTTTTATCTCCGTCATTTGGTGACAAGATACTTCGTATTCTTGATAAAGTTCTTCCAATTCCCTCAAATGAGTTTCTTGGTAGCGTCTCACCCAGTGTTGGTATAATTGTCGACGTGTGTTGAAATCGAGACGCCACAAACTGATATCTGGTGGAGCGAAGTTTTCTTGATTTCTCTGTTCTTCCTCGAGTTCAGCAATTCTTCTTCTGAGGTTGACAAAATTGAAGTGATCCTGCGTCATTCCTTGTCCTGCGTCTTCTTCATCCCGTTGTATAGCCGCGAAGTCGTCCCCAAGCTTCCGCTCATTTTGTAAGCGTTCTGCATCTTTTTCAACATCCACCGTTGCTTCCTCTTTGTCTCCTTCATCCTCTCTTACTCCTTCGTATCCTGCTTGATCCACATCATTCTCCCCCAATTCTTCACTATCATCACTATCTGATCTAACATCATCATCATCATCATCCTCTTCCACTGTATCACCCTCTACGTCCCATCTATCACCCTCCTGTTCTAATCTATTCATCTCGTCTTTCTCGAGACTCACATGGGCATAGAAAGGCAAGGGCTGCATATTGAGCCACGCTTGAAGAACAGTAGTGTTAATAAACGCAGCAACATTAACATAAGGCAACAATTGATTCATTTCACTCTCGCCGATGACTGGAAACAAATCTTCGAGCTTTAGATTAAAAAAGTTAGCCTTCTTGAGACAATTTTTCTCTTCTTGTATTTGATTAGACAAATCCTTAAGCCGATCTTGTATATTGTACCAGGCAACAGTACGTCGCGCTTTATTCCACAGATTATATTCTTTGAGACGTTCACTGTCACTTCGTCCGCCAACCCGAACGATGCCTTCCTCATCAAAGTCGAGGATACCTGAAAAAAACAAGCACAAATAACTTAAATAAATAATAACACAACATTGGTTTACGAAACCGATATATTTCTCATTTGATTGGACGGAAATCAAAGTATTTACTGCAAAGGATATTGAATGGCTTCGTAAGCGAATGTTTGCAATCTTTACAAACGGGATCCTTCACTTACCCTCGAGAAATTGATCCAAAGCATGATTTGTGTAACAAACGACAAGCATTGGGGAACCGACTGTTTCGGAAGCAAATCTTTCATAGAACCCCATTTCTCTACGATCAATGTTTCGTGGTTCGATTCCAGATAAACGCCAGTGCTTCTGATTGTTTAACAAAACTTGAACAATTTTTAATCCCACGTACGTTTTCCCAGTCCCTGGCGGACCTTGGATGACCACAAACTCTTTAGTCAACGCGGCTTGAATAGCATCGAGCTGTGATTGGTTCAATTCGACATCATCCACCTTTGGCCAAGCTGATGGCGATAGAATATTCACTGGAGGAAGCCACTGTTTACTACTCAATATATCTTCAAAATCGTACCTTGAAGAATAAAGAAGTTCGTCTTTGAAACAACGTTATTACGTAATTCATACGGCAAAAAGTAGGGATTAAAAGTCGATGAAAAAAGACAAACCTTGCTGATAAAGGTAGGTGTGGATTGTCAACCATATCATCATCATCTTCATCATCATGCTTGTCTTTAGACAGATATTTTGGTGGATGGACATCTGTTTCGCAATACACCAAATATCTGGCGAAGGGCATTTTATCATCAGACAATTCTTGCAATCCTTGCAAATTATGACAATAAGATTCGTAGTATCCTGGGGACTCGACCATTTGAAAGTGATCACCGCGGTGAATGTCAGGAAGTTCGCCAAGAAAGCGCACCTGAAGCTCGCCATTCAACAATTGCTCGGGTTTGCGTTCAGTAACGGTGGCAAAAACAAGCGTCTTGAAGTTATCTTTTGACAGACAAAGAAACGTGCCAAATATCAATCTTTTCGAGTTCTCCCAGTTCACTCTACGCAATGGACGTATGTCGAATCCTATGCTGTAAACTATGCCAGAGTTCGTGCAAACGGTATCAATTATCTCAATATTTCTGTAAATACGAAGATTTTGATTACGTTCATCTCGAGTAACACCTCCAGCTATCTCGTTCACGCCGTCACGGAGCGGTCCGACAAAATCTTCGCGTAGAAGTCGGAACTGGACGTCAAGATAGTGCGTTACATCTTCATATTTTCCTTCAACGATGTTCTTTCTCAGAAATACAACTTTGTTTTCCTGAAGATCGTCTGTGGTCGGATACACCGAAATTTCTCGGAAGTCATCAGGGGGTTTTGGTTCAGGCTGGGGCTCTTTCATTTTGGAACGGGGCTTCGATTTTTTTTCAATAATACGTTGCCTCATACTAACCAGATTCTATGGAGACAGGAGGAGCTTCACTTGAATATAGAGGAATGCGAAGTAAAGGGATTTCTACAACAAACTCCAGCGTGCAGCTCAAGATTAGTAATTACTATTTATCAATAAGATCCAACACTAAATTTATTGACTTTTTTTGAGATTTATTGCAACTGTTTTAAAACCTGGAGGAACATTACTGTCAGGCACAAGTCTTATTCTTATGTCGTTTATGGGTCGAAAACAGATTAATATATATTTCTTTGACAGGGGAATATTTGTGCTTCAACATGCATGCACAGTATTTTTTTATTCACAGACGTTAATAGTACTGCAATATGGAACCGAGATTTAACTGTCATTTTTTACCAACCTGTACTTGTGTTGAGACTTGAGACTGCATCTCTGAACCAAGGCTCATCGTGGCTACCACAAGCGAATCTAAGGGAATCTCCGAATAATTATCAGGAAACCTTCGTAATAATTGATCAAAAAACAGAATGATATTTTTGACATGTTTTTGTGGCGTTCGTCTTCCTTTCATTGGTAATTGCATGACGTAGCGAGGAAGAGAACTGCGTATAAATACTGTGTTAGGAAAAAGAGCCATAATTTTGATCAAATTTTCTTTCATATGCGTCTCATACACCTGTTTAAAAAAACCCGAAGTGTTGAACATGAGGGAAATAAGCATTTACAAGTGTTTGCAAGTGTTATATGTGTCTTAAATTCTGTGTACAGTGTGTCCTGCAATAAAGTTTACCTTTGCCAGGATCTCAAGAAGCAGTTCTACGAAATCATCCCTGATACGCGGGTCTTCCAGAACATTCTGAAGTTGTTCTTCATGTTTAAGCAAATCTAAGACGACATCCGTTGGATCCGCAGTCAACATTCGCTTCAACTTTTGAAGATGAAGAGGCGATGGTTTGTGAGATTTTGCGCTGCTCTTTTCATTCGCAGCTGGATTTCTTGGAGATTTACCAACATCTTTCCTGGCTCCTTGCAGCTCAGCGTTTTGACCATTCCAACCAGCCCTACCACCTGCTCTCTCGTCGTTATTTCTGCGTTCATCAGTCCCTGCAAACCGACCACTTCCTATTCTGTTTCGCTGGTTTCCATCACGTCTCTGTCCTCCTCTTCTGCTCTGCCCTCTACTGTTACTGCCTGATGGAACAAATTGAGCCTAAAATTAATTCATTTTCTTTCTGAACGGTAAATACATTCAGCATCGTAATTTCCTGGCGCGAGTCGTTAGCGAGAATGCTTGTATAACATTCTTCGTTCCTAGGCACTCATAACTGGGAGGGAGCGATCCGCTAAGAAAGAATCTGGGAACGAGAATACATGGGAGTCTACTCTGATGCCTACTCCAGTACAAGTTGTATCTCGAAGTGACGAACACACTAACATTTAAAATGATTTCTTAATGCAATTCAAAATGCAGTCAGTTGTAAAATATTTTCCGACAGGGGGCGACGTATTTCGCATATTGACACATATGTCAATACATGAATAACGCAACTAACAATCTTTCAACGATCAGAAGTTATAAATAATTAAATCAAATTGTCTGTAATTTCTTCCTCCACTTTTAAAAACCTCTAAAATAAGTCCCCTTGCATCGCTTAGAAATGTCACTTAGAAATGGCTTATATTCAGTATTTTAGAGCTCAGACAAGCAGCAATATTTACTTTCACTTTGTTATATTAGCATATACATTTCTGAGCGGTTTCATTCTCTGAATCTGCTTGACAATTCTTAAACATCCAACAATGATATCAAAAGAACTATGTCATAATTTGCAAAATTACCAGGAGAAAGTTCCATACAGTGGCTTGTCAAAATTCACTGTCTAATATTAAACCACATGTTTACACAGTGAAAACATTGAAATCCCTCGTCCTACTATCATTCAAACCAAATACATGTAAACTCACCAAAGCCTCTAGTAGATGCAAATGCCATAGTTTTTCTTCTACTTTAGCTTTCCTTTTGCAAGTCTTATTTATGCTCTGACTACTGTGAAGCCATTAAAGGCTTTCCTAGAATTAAACCGGAAAAGGAGTTGCTTGCAACACGTGACCACTTCAAACACAATGTTGAAATATAGCGGCGTCTGAGCACGGTTATTTACATACGCACATCTGTGGGATTAATTTCCAAACATCAACAGAATAATTTTTTGATCCAGTGCTCACAGTCGATCACGGTAAGGCACCACACAGCGATCAAGGGTCGAGCCCGGTTTCAAAGAACCAACGTCAATAACTGCGCTGCCCTCATTCCTCGCCCCAATTCCCGCAATTTCAGCAAACCCCAATTAACCTCCTCAAAACAGTTTTTCTCCCATCCGGCATAAAATCTACTTTTTGAAGGGATGTGTTGAATGTTTTTTTTACGATTTTATTATATGTCAAATTTCAGTTTTCCGTCCTACCTTTTCGGCCCTGAATCATTTGTTCCATAATTTATCTGCATGTTGCAATTCAACCGCAATTTCATCAACGTACATAACAAGTAATTTTAAGCATTGTCGTGACTGCATTCCTCGCATACCCTAATTACCCTAATCTATCCATTCTTCCTCCTCATCACTCCCACCTTCCTCAATGTCCTCACGATATGTCATAGTATTCAATAATTCTCTCATTGCAGTCATTAAATGTTCAACACCTCGTGTTAAATCATCTCGCGTCAAATTACCCCTAGCGCCCCCTTCTTCTCCTGCATTCTCCTCATGTACAACATCGTCCAGGATGTTCTCCAAGCCAGTGTTAGGAGGCTGAAAAATATTAAGTATACTTGTGAGTTTTTAGTAAAGCCATCACGACCATAGATGAATGTTGAACCTTAGACTGATGGACTTGCGTTTAGTTTAGTTTTTATAAACAGTGATTATAATCATTTACTGATGATAAAAACTTACATTGAGAGAATAGGATGGCCAAAGTGATCTTAAAAATTCTGTCATCATACTCGTTTCTGCAGTTCCTCTTGGTCTTTCGGAAAAAAAATAAACTGCTTTGAATTTACGTTCATGTTTAACTTAGCATCGCTCTTAGAGAGAGGGTTGGTTCTAGCATATGATGTTGTTTCATTATGATATTATCGGCTCGTCACTCCTGGAGGAGCTCTTCTATTCTCGTTTTTTTCAAAATGTCTAGTCTTCAAAAACTAGTTCTCCGCCAGAACAGCCTTTATAGCGCTTTGTCGTAAATATATTTTGCACTGGAAGAGCTATTATGCAGCGTACTCATTAAGTATAGAATTTCTCAATAAAACAGTTTGTTCTACCTTCCAGGTCTTGAATAGCCAGCCACAGAATCTGCAGGAGGTAGTGGATCATACGACATCACTGGAGAAACTGTCAATTCCTTTGCAACGAGAAGATATTTTATTATCCTCTTAAACACCTGACACAACAAAGAAAAGCCAAAGTGAAAGTGACATACCATAGGAAGCGACGTGGAAGCCTCCTTTATGTCTACAATAAACATTTATAAAGTTTACTGAAAAAGGAAGATGGACAGAGTGTGTTGTTCATGCAATGGTCAGGAAGACAACACTCAAAATAACATGTTCTATCGCTGATTTTCACCTGATAAAATGATATGTCTGTAAATATTTCTCGGTGTTCCTTGATAGCGAATTTTACGGCTGGAAAAAGAAAAGACGATTATTTTTATTTCAGAAAGAAGCTAAGAGTCAATGTAGTTCAACTTACTTCTTTTCACACTCATTTACGTATGAATCATTCTTGTTCACCCTTTCTAGAACTTTACCAACGTTCTTCGCTAACCAATCAACAACCTGCAGGAAGACGAATCATGGACATGTCAAATATTGCCACAAATGATTGTTTAATATTCTTACCCACCTCAGGATCTTTCCATTCGGAATACGTTCGTCCAACAAATAAAGAAATCAGTTGTTTCAGTCCAATTGATTCGTTTGCGTGTGAAGTCGTTGCAAAGAATGAATGCGATGTCATTCTTGAATCAAATGCAATCGCACATTTATCCAACAAAGCCACCAGCGCCTGGAATATGCAGGAAAATAGCAAAGTTTGATTAATCCAGGATTAGGTTGAATTCTTAATACGGAAACTTCTATTTCCTAAACACTCACACAAGACGAGATCAAGCTTACCGAAGGAAAATTGATCAGAGCTTTCTGGATCTAAATGATAAACAAATACATGTAGTTAGTATCATCGTGGTGAACAAAAAACAAATTTAATGAATATTCGTACCAAATCATCGGCCGTTTCAACAGAATTAGTGGCTTTTGAACGATGGAAATGAGCCAAGGCAATGGAGAAAGCAAAATTAGGAAGCTGGGATAAGTTTTTGTGAGCCTGAGAAAGGAAATTTAGAGAATTGGTAAAACAAATAGATTACATAAACCACATTTCTTTCAATGTGTAATTTTTGATGCAAATTTCAGCAAGTGCCATAAGATGCTTCCTACCTCCCATTCATCATAAAGTCTGATCAGAAAATCATATTCCCCAGAATGCAATGCATAGAAGTCAATCATGAGGAGAACACAGAGAGGATCTTCATCAGGAGAGAGACTGGGGAGAGGATATGATTTCATAAGTACAATAATAAAACTATTTTAGCATTATGCAAAATTAAACATCTACCTTAAGATTAGTTTGCATAACTCCAGAGCAGTTCTGTAGCAGCCTAATTGATCAAAATGAATTATTATTAACCCAATATTTTCATATTTCTTTCATATTCCATCTCCTTAACTAACATTGTCTACAGCATCCCTTTTAAACAACAAAAGAACACACCTTTTTGACCAACAAACTTGAGATGATGAAATAAAGCCAAAAAGAAAGGTCTATAAAGAAGCAAGAAAATTTTAGTTTGTGCAACTTATTTTAAATTTAACTGTAGACAAACTGACCTGTTTTCTGCATTTCTATATTCGATTCTAGATTTTCCTTGAGTCACATTAAACAAGGGGTGAAAACTGCATTCAAAGCAGTAGAGTGCTCGCTCTAAATTGTACAATTTTGAAAGTACCAATTTTGGTATACGAAGTAACAATTTTGAAATGTTAAATCAGAATTTTAGTAGGTAAAGTCACTAACCAACAAGTTCAGCTGCCATTTGAGTATCTTCAGCCATCTTGCAAACTTCACTTAACTGTAGCAATGAATCAATGTGATAACCATAGAGGCTCAGAATACCCTAGATGTTGTAGACGCAGATGAGACATTATAAAAGCGAAGATATTTTAGTGGTAAATGAAGGCAGCAGCATAACAATCTTTAGCTTACTGAAATATTATTTGGATCCATTGACTCCACAGCATCCAAGAATTTAAATTGAATAGCCTGGTAAGCTGGACTGTGTTCAAATGTAAAATATGTATACCTAAATATAAACACACAAAAAAATTATCATGATGTTTCGAAAATATTCAGCATTGGCTGGTTTTTATACCTACCCATCTTTACTTTGTAATAATTTCATCTGAATTCCCGATTTCCCAACTTTTGGCCAGTTGTCACGAGGATGAATCAACCTAAAAAAGTTTTCATCTGAGTTCACTCTACATTAAATCAAGATATTTACATGCTAAGAAAATAAAAGTGTACAATACTAACCATGCTGCACGTTGTGTTCTACGATGGTTAGCCCGCCTATAATATAAAGTACAAGATGTCAAACCAAGTAGTAAATGTGAGTAATACCACTTGGAACACCTACAGGTGAGAACCTCAAAACACCAACCCTCTATCTCCTCGCACGATCCGGGAGCCAAATCTTCGGCATAATTCATTTTCAGCATTTAGATTTCTATAAGAAAATGCAGTCGTTAAACAGAAATTTGGAAATTTACTAAACACATTTGTTTCAAATCTATATATGGCACCTGTTTTCTATCATAAGCAGTGGTTTTGTGTTCATCACATCATGACTGACAGATGTTGAACCTGGCAATAAAAATGAGGAAGAATAAAATTAAGGTATTTTTGGTAACTGTTGTATCTAGAGTTGTATCTTTTAGAGCATAAGGCTCCAAAGTTTGTTACCAATTAAATGAGGTAAATGACTAGCTAACTGTCCAAACCTGTAGAATTTGATGCAGCTTCAGTTTCCAACAAAAGAAGATCATCATCTTCCTTGATTAAAACAAAATAAAATGTTTTAAATATGTTTACAAGGAAAGGTTAAACTCCTGCATACTCACATCTTTTTGAAGCTTGGGATCATCATGTTGGCGTTGTTTCTTTTTCTTTTTTCCTTTCTTTTTACTTTTACTTCTTGCTTTCTCACTTGAACCACTTGCCTGAAGAACACAATATTCAACTGTATTTCCACCTATACTCTCTATGGTCTATACTTGTGGTTTACAATGAAAATAATATTCTCTATTAAAGGTCACCTCTAAGTGTTTACTAGCTTCACTTTCTTTCTGATCATCCTTCACAATGTTTTCTTCATCTTCAGATGAGATCACACAGTCATCATCACCATTGACTAACTACACAACAAAGCAATACAATATACCAGCTACTAGTCTGTTAAACACACATCCTGACTTATGATTATAAATTAAGTAGAGCCCATTGTATATATTTATACCAAGCTGATTCACAATTTTTTTTTCACATACCACATCAAATGCATTACTTCTTTTATTTTCAGGCAAATTCTTGTTCCTCTTGTGAGAACTTCGTGAATTCACTAGTAAATCGTCATCTTCAAGTTCTTCGCAGCAATTTCCAGTTCATCTTGGCCTTTCGAGCATTTTAAAAATCACAAATGATTGAAATGAATGAAAATTATAAGACTACACGTCTACAATGACCCTACAGATAAACATTTGAAACAAACAGTTGGTGTATTTTAAATCAGCAGAAAACCAACCTTTTAATTTCCTTAGAGCTCTAGAGGACATCACTTTAAAATCGTTATAAACATTTTTTAAACTAAATCTTAGATTTTCACAATGGGCAGTTGACCAGAAAGTGAATCTGAAATGTTCGCACATTCGCCATCTTGAATTTGACCGCGCACGAACCGGGGCGAGAAGAAAAAGAACAACACTGAAATGAAAAATAAAGACTAAAAGACAAAATATGTTTCCTAAATGAAAAAAAAGAACCTTGTCCAAGTTCCTTGTCCACTTGCTCCTCTATGTGGGAGATGCACTACGACCCCCAGATCTATCAAAGGGACCAAGAACCCGCGCAACTGGACCTAAATGACGTGGACGTATTTTGAAAGATTGAATTTTGGCAGTATCGCCAGAGCTTGAGGTATTTCGCAATTAATGATAACTAATTGCGTTAGTGCGACTCCGAAATCCAAACATGAAGATTGCACTATATTGGATCTGCTTCATTATTCTCACAGCTTACTGTACAGCTTTAAAATGGCAAAATTTTGAACACATCAAGTCTAAGACACCTGCCAAAGACCAGGAGTTAGCAGTGAGAAACCTTATTTCACGGTTGCTTCCTGGCAGAGCGTCTGAATTCAGCGTAATCGTGGACCCAGACCTAAGCACAACTGGCGATGTTTTTATGTATCAAACGGTTGGTGATGAGTTGGTATTGAGCGGTACCACAGGTGTGGCTGCTGCCTGGGCATTTCATCATTATTTAAAATATTATTGCAAAGCGCACATCTCTTGGAGTGGAAATCAATTGAAAACTATACCAAAACCACTTCCGGTTGTACCCAAGTCAAAATTCATAGTTCCTAATAGGTACGTTTCTGAAGATTTGAACTCCACCGGTGCCTGCGACCCCCTTTCCTCTTATTAATCGAGTTTACTTGGTTATGCTAAGATTTATTCTGATTTTAACAGATTCAGATATTACCAAAACGTCTGTACATCCAGTTATTCATTCGTTTGGTGGAACTGGACGCGTTGGGAACAGGAAATAGACTGGATGGTCATGAATGGTATTAATTTGCCACTGGCGTTCACAGCGCAAGAGGCAATCTGGCAAAGAGTGTATCTTAAACTTGGACTCACCCAGAAAGAATTAGACGAACATTTTGGAGGAGCTGCTTTCCTTGCATGGTGCGTTATTACAAGGGTTATTCTCTTTAACGGACACTCTCGCACTTTTTTGAGGGAGCGGCACCTTACCATAGAATACTCACTAGAATGGATAGCTTTGAACCGAATAATTCAACTGTTACAGGTCACGTATGGGCAACGTTGATGGCTGGGGTGGACCACTACCCAATCCCTCCTGGTATCAAGACCAGCTGGCTTTACAAAACCAGATATTGAAGCGCATGCGAAGTTTTGGTATGACACCTGTTCTACCAGCATTTGCAGGTCATATACCTAAAGCTCTGACGCGGGTCTTCCCTAATGCATCTATATCCACCTTAAGCCATTGGGGTCACTTTAGTTCACCGTACGTACCTACGTATCTCCTGGATCCTGCAGATCCACTGTTTCAGGTGGGTAAATAATTTCTTAATAACGCACACGCCTTCGCAGTAAAACTGTAAAAGAAAAGATGGTTAAGTTTGGAATAATGGAGTCAGATATGACATACAAATTTTAGAGCATTGGCAAGGCATTTATTGAAGAACAGATATCAGAATACAATGGCACAGATCATGTCTACAATGGAGACACATTCAATGAAATGCAACCAAAGACATCGTCTACAAGTTATCTCGCTCAAGCGAGCAAGGCTGTGTATGACGCAATAACAAGTGCTGATGAAAAAGGCATTTGGTTAATGCAAGGATGGTTATTCTTCAGCGATCCTGCGTTTTGGCAACCCGCACAAGTCAAGGCGTATCTGCAAGGTAAGGTTCATCTTAGGTGTTCAATGAACTGTGTAATATGTAATACAATATACTCTAATCAAGGTACTCTACTCATTCGACTTTTGTACGGTGTCATGCAGGAGTGCCACAGGGGAAAATGATCGTATTGGATTTGTACGCAGAGATTTTTCCAGTTTGGGGAGAGACGAAATCATTCTATGGTCAGCCATTTATCTGGTGTATGCTAAACAACTTTGGTGGTAATATTGGGATGCATGGTACTCTACAGAATATCGCCACTGGTAAATACAACACAACTCACTTCCAACATGCCATGTTTCCAGAAAGAAGGAAACCCATATATTCTTTCGTAGCTATAAAAAGGTGCTTGTATTAAACTGGTATTTACAAGCTTCCATATTTCATAGAACCAGTGAAAGCACTCGCTGCTAACAATACCATGGTAGGAATTGGTATCACTCCAGAAGGGATTGAGACGAATTACGTGGTGTATGAGCTCATGTTAGAAATGGGATGGCGAGATGAGCAAGTGGAAGCACAGGAATGGCTCAAAGGTTACGCTACACGACGTTACGGAGCGCAGAATGACGATGCAGATTCCGCGTGGGAGGTAAGGAGTACAAGAGAATAGTCCTAACCGACTAACGAATTTCTTCCATAGGTTCTGACCCTTTGTCTTCATTTTGCTCCATTTAGAATCTGCGGAAGAGTGTTTATGAAGACAGCCAAGGTGCTGGCAGCCACTGTCGGGCTGTGCCTGTCAATAAGCCTGACTTTAACCTCAAGCCCGACATTTGGTACGAGCCAGATCTTGTATTAGAATCCTGGGACAATATGGTTGAAGCAGCAAAAGATCTTAACGATTCTTCAACATTCAGGTAAGATGTTTCTCAGGTTAATGTCGCTGGAGCGAGGAAGAATAACTCGTTGTAAGATGACTGAATTTCTTTGTATGATATTAAATATTTAAGGTACGATCTTGTGGACTTGACAAGACAGGCACTTCAAGTCATTTCAATCTCATATTACAAAGACCTCATTGTATCTTATCAAGCAAAAAATCGCGAAAACTTCAATAAGGCTGCTGAAAACATATTGCTGCTGATAAATAACATGGATCTTGTCCTCAAGACCAACGAATACTTCCTACTTGGCAGATGGCTGAATGCGGCAAAACGGTTGGCAACAACCTCAGCCGGTGAAAAACTACTCGAGTTCAACGCCCGGAACCAAATCACCACATGGGGTCCACATGAAAATATCGAGGACTATGCAAATAAGATGTGGAGTGGTTTGTTAAGCAGTCTCTATCACACTCGCTGGTCCATCTTTGTTGATTTCATGACACAATCCCTTGATTCAGGCAAACCGTTTAACAAGACGTCATATAACCAAGCCATACTCACAGCGGAAACACAGTGGAACACTGATAACAATAGTTACCCCGAACATCCCCAAGGGGACACTCTCACAATCGTCACGAATCTTTACGAGAAATATAGAAAACATAGCAAGGTTTTCTAAGAAAAAGAACCTTAAGGTGAACTTTTATGAGAACAGCGGTAAATCACTAAATGATTATGGGAAATATTGTGGCGATGAGCTATAGGAAATGTAATAGGAAAATTAATCCAATAAATATCAAAATCACTTCGTACGGCGTACACGCTGAAAACACCACAGATCTGCTAAATATTTGTTCATATAAATTAATCACTACATGCAGGAATTACATAAAATTCTACCAGTGCGTTCAACTAAAACATTACGCTATGTTAAAACACAACGATTTTATCGTTACTTTATGTACTATCTCTCTTTGTTTTATCTTGAACCAGAGTCATTTCATCTTATTTTTCCCACTATTAAAAAGTTAAAGTTATTAACTTCAAATTAATTTTCGGTCCTGCAAAATCATACCGGGCTCATCTTCATCTCTTGGCGGGAGTTTCTCGTTCAGCCAACATATCCTGTAATTTTCGTGCCATAAAACCATTAGTTGCACTTTGTTTTGCTGATTTTTCATAATCGTCGTCATCGTCGTTGTCGCATAGCAACCGTTTTCGCGAGTTACCATTGCAACTGCTCAACAATGCGTTAATATTTTGTAAGTTCTGGAAAAAAAAGTGAAATTAAACTTGCAGAACTTACATAATTTCTAAGCTGTTCTTCCTAAAGGTCCATGCAGTAAGGATCATCTCTTATTGATGCAGTGTTACTACAGGAGGAAACCTAAACTAAACTAACTTTATTTATACTAGATAGCTCTATCAGTTATAAACCGTTCTTCCTAGAGATCCAGTAAGGATCATCTCTTATTGATCCAGCGTTACTACAGGAGGAAACCTAAACTAAACTAACTTCATTTATATTAGATAGCTCTATCAGTTATAAACTGTTCTTCCTAGAGATCCAGTAAGGATCATCTCTTATTGATCCAGCGTTACTACAGGAGGAAAGCTAAACTAAACTAACTTTATTTATACTAGATAGCTCTATCAGTTATAAACTGTTCTTCCTAGAGATCCAGTAAGGATCATCTCTTATTGATCCAGTGTTACTACAGGAAGAAACCTAAACTAAACTATTAGGGATATATCCCTAATTCAAACTAGATATATGCATGACTCTCTATCAGAAAGGATCGTGTTTATTGATCCTTCTTGGAAGTTTCTTACCTCCGAGGGACTTTCTTTAAAACTGTATGATATTCGAGGCGAATTGCATGTCAATGGTATGCCTAAAATGCAATGTATTTCATTGAAATATTCTGTCCAACTATTCTCCAATAAAATCATCAATATCGAGGAATTCTTACCGTTCTTACGCGGCGATATGTACACAGGTTGACCCGAGGTAACTCGCTAAAGATAATAAAAGAAGTGAAATCGTCTGTATTGTCAAATAATTTCTGCAAACGTAATGGCGACAATACGTGAATAAAATACAAACCCTGCGTGGAGAATGAGGCTGATGCCTCGCGACTGGCAACGGTGAAAGTGGTGGAGCATCAAGCTGAAAATTGTGGAGAAATGTTGAAGAATATTCCTTTTAATTAATGCCACTGACTGACATTGACAGCATGGATGGATACACATTTGATATGAGAATATAACAAAGTACTCACAGTATTATCATTAGAAGAGAACTTGCGGGCAAATTTCTGAATTCGTTTGATGTAAACCTTTGGAAATAAATGTAGTTCAAGTTAGAAATTTTCAAACTAACGATATCTCATACTAAACTGGTTGACAGTAGCTACCAACCTTGTTATAAAACTCAATCAAATCCCCGCGGTCGTTCTCATTGGGACTGGATTGTGACATCCCAACAGGGGTCATATGAGACGGAGGGGGTGTTGATGGGATAGCACTGGCACTGCGCATTTGTGGACTGGTACTGCGGCTTGATGGAGCACTACTGACAATGTTAAGAGTAGGACTGGCACGAGCGCTGTTTGGTTCACTTTTGACTAAAAAGAAATACCAATGAATGTCGTGATGTAAAAAATCTTCAGTCGTCAATCTTTATTTCTTCGAGTCACCAACCTTTGACGCTCTCATTGCTGCTCGTACTTCCAGATTTTGTTTTCTTCGCTTTAAGAAGAACGTTACGATACACCTAGTGAAAAAAAACACATGAATCTTATCAACCAGTTCCGCTAGGAGCTTGTAACGTTGTTTAATTCCAGGACGATATTGAACATGAAGTGTAAATCATCTTACATGACTTGCTGCCTGGGGTTGAGTGCGATAATGTCTCATAATATCTTGAAATTTTATTTCACTGTTTGCAACCTAAAGCAGAACAAAATGTTTGATAAATCTCGCAAAATATTTCCCAGCTCTTCACAACTTGAAGGCACGTATAGTTCTGTCAGTTAAACCAAGGTAATGTACATTATAAAGAAACCAGACATTCACTCATTTCCAGGAAATATTACTGACCTTTCCCATGACATATATGGAACACATAAGAATCTGATCCAAATGTCGATCCTTCATCAACTCTGTTGAGCTCATCAAAGAATGTTCAAAACACGTCCAGATCCTAAAATAAAAACAATTTTTAGAAAAGTAACTGTTTTTTCCCATTCCGCCTGATCTCGTCTAAACTTACTTTCCACGTAAATCATCCTTGATGTTTAATTTGAGACAAAGATCTCGAAGACGAACACTGGCTAAGTGATACACCTAGAAATTAAAAACCCAATAATGTTATTCCTTCCGTCACTCTTGAAGTAAAACAATGACCAGCGAATCATGGCTAACAAAAAAGAAGGAAAACTACAAACTTTTCTAAAGAACAGCGCAATTGACCCAGTTTTCTTCGGTCTTAACATCGCTTCTTTGTCCGGAGTTGCGGGGGCTGACGTCAGCTTTACAGGACTGGGGAGAGGGGAGCGTGCTGGATTACCATTGGTTGATTTATCAGCCGTGTTAATTGGAAGGCTGGCTGGCACACGCGGAATCTCTATAAGAGGAAATTCATTCAACAACATGATAGTGTCTTGAACGCGCAATTTTTTCATCATTACCTTGTTTTTCAGCCGATGCTTGATTTGTTGACGAGGACGAAGTGTTCAGCGAAGCTGGTACAGCGGTCATTGCAGACGTCCCAGAACCTCCTGAGAAGAGATTGCGACATGCTCTACCTGGGTGAACTGGAGACGAGAAACGGTCGTGCGCAGAGACCGCAGGGGAACTAGGAACACCTGGGAAATGAATCATGGATGAGACATGGCAGTCTAACGAAAATAATGAGTGTTGTTTCGTAAAGACTCAGACCTCTTTTTAACGACTCCTCTCCAGATATTCTCTCGACTCTTGGATGAATGATAGGAGACCTTAGGGAGGCTACATGTTCTATATTTTGTGGGATTGTGACGTCCTCACATGACGGTACTTGATGTAAGGTATTGATAGCCGCCCAGAGTGGTGAATCACTTTGCCAAGCCATCGTCTCCAATATCTGTTCTTCAATCTTAAAATAAAAATTATTCATTGATCTAATGTTACCACAGGAGGAAGTCTGGTAAAAACTACATTCCATCATTTCATCATTATCCAGAAAACGAGAGAAATTAGGAAATGCTAACTATAAAACGAAATATCTTCTTACATAATTCAAATGTTTGACAACATCTCTAGACAAACCATCTTCAGCCCTGATTAACACCTCAATCACCTAAATAAAAAGAGATTTGCACCTTGAACATTCTTGGAAAAAAACTATTCAACTTTCGGATAATTCTTACCTTGTAAAAGAAATATGGACTCAACTCATAAACTTCCAGGATCCAGGGAAATGTTCTGTAGCAGACGAAAAATAGTGAATTAAATTGTTGACAAGTAAATTAAGAAATACAGAAGTAACATTGACCAGGTTAGTTTGCTGTAAGCTTTAATCCCTCACCTTTGCGAGTTGTAAGAAAATATGACAATTTCAAGACAGCATGCAACCAGCGAGCGGTGAAACACGTCTTGTGCTAGTAACGTCTGTTCAATGGATTCACGAAATATAACTTTAGACTAAATTAACTCTTCTACAATCCCCAGCGGAAGATTCAAGAAAACCGTTTTGTAAAAACCTTACCGTTAAATCTAACTGTGTTTGAAGACGCTTTTTCTCTGAGCGAGCAATGGACTCCAATGCCTGAATACAAACATTGAACGAGTATTAAACAAAATTAAACCTTGAAACACAACGCAATTGAGCTCTGAGAGTCAGCCTAACGACAACGTCTATCTCATAGGTCACCTTGTAATATAACGTGGCTGCCAATTTCCAACGATTATCTGCAAATTCTTTAGTCGAACTAGGTGAATCTGGTCGAACACTGGACGGCTACAAACAAGCAACAACCACGTTCATACCGAGGGCAATAAAACTTCCACTATCTCTGTAGTGATCATACTTTAATAACCAGCAATAGTGATAACCATTATGTTTTCAAAGCTATGCAGTACCTGGGTATATTTAAGACTGAATTGTTCGCCCAACTCATTCACACGATTTTCAATTTCCTGCTTGCGGGTTAGTTTTGCACTCACTGAAACAAAACCACAATCCATTAGTTCAGGTCATGGCAAAAAACGCGAGAAAAAACTACTTACTTGAAAATGGCTAAAAGCCCTTCACTTGGGACTGGCTTACATCTTGCTAGTAACGACTGAAGACGGCTGACAGATTGTGTAGCCGTCGAGACAGGAGTCACACTAAAGAAGAGAAGACGTTTGCTTATACCACAAGACACTACATAAAGCAATTGTTTTATTAAGGTAGTTAAAATACCATACTTTGGATCTTTGTCTTTGAGATAACGTCGTCCAGTAAGTGGTGTTTGAGGAGCCAAACTTCTCGTCTAAGTACAAAAATACCTTGATTCAGCGTACGTGAATCTCGACCCATGAAAATGCTATTTATGAATTTTGTTATCCACAATACCTTTGTTAAATACTCTTCCACGTTTCTTCTATCAATTTCTGATTGGTTGATTTTACGAGGCGTCCCAATCTCGTCGTCAGCATTCTCGGAAAGAAAGACTCGTTCATCAAAATCTCCAGATGACAGAACATATTCCTCATACTCATTAGAAACACTTTTTCTAGGGTAGAAAAGTACCAAAAATTAATTCAGCTGCAGCAGAGGTATCTTACTGCATGAAGGGTGTTGGAAGATGATCGAGAGACAACGTTTAAAGTCACCCTTTAAACTATCAGAGAAAATCAGGGGAATCCCCTTATACTCTAAATTGGCTGGATAACTGCAGAAAAAACCTCACCCATTTGCTTCAAAGTTGTTCAGCTCCAGTAAACCTGCAAAGGTCCTTTCCACACCTTTTAAAGTCTATTAAAAGAAAAAGTAATTGACCATAAATACCAATTATGTCACTTTGAAATTACAGTTCGTCCATCAAGTACCTTTCTTTTGAACAGTTTTTCAATGTAGGGTTTCCAATGATGTTCTCTGATTTGCTTGGCTTCAATGGGCAAACCTTCAAAGAAAAGGTGAATACTCAGCTTGTAACACAGAGAATTTTAAAGCAAATAATTCTTGGAAATTAACTCATTTACTTACCATCATAACTATCACATAAATAACCCACAATACAAGAAACATTTGTAGCAACTTTTGACTCCTTTTGAATTGTATAATTGAGCACAGCTATACAGAAAATAATGATTTTTTTTATTACAAACTCATCATCTTTTCTTTAATAATGCAATAAAACTTTTGATTGTTGCTACCTTCCATGAACTCTGGTTTAACCATGTCTTTAGTGTGTCGTGTTGAAATGGCATTTCCATAAAACAAATCAAGACATGACAGAAGGAGATGATAGGAGTTAACCAAGTCATCACTTATGGCTGGAAAATTACCTGAAAAGAGTAATCAACCTTTTAATTATCGATGTCTGATGTAGAGTATTGGGTGAGGTTTTTTCCAAGGTCACTAGCTAAGCTTTCTGTCATCTCTGTTCAAACTAATATATAAACTTCCTTATATGGTAATTTAACACTTTGCATGCAAATCAAATTAATCAAATTTCTTTATAAAAACATGTCTTAAGCCAATAATGTTAATCCTAATTAATATGTACACTGATTATAAATCAGCCAATCATATCAATTTAGAGCCAGGCATGATCTGGCACGAATATACTGCTTGAGTGGGCGTAACCATTGTCTGATGTGACCACTGTATGCAAACCATATGGTAATCGTTATTTTCAAAAATTGAAATATATTTCAATTAATTTGCTAGTAAATGCATGACTGATGTAGATATTTGTATATACGAATGTAAAATAAAGGGTAATGTTTCTCAATGATGTGTTACTGCTGGTAGACTAACAACTATCATACAATAGTTAAATGATAATAGTTGAAAGATCAGATTACAGCAACTGACATTGTTCCATACATTGTTCTGAAATTCAATATGTACACAGAAACTATGGGAATATAATACAACTTAGCAATATTTCTTCAAAAAAAGGACAGATGTTATTGGAATAAGTTGACATTTGTATATTTACTACAGCCTTGCCTCTGTGAAACTGCACAGACATTCTTTAAATTACTGCTTGAGAGCGCGTCTGTCTGTCTGCAGAGGGAATGACCCTTGAATACAAACTAGAAAACTCTTTCTTGAATCTCTTCATGCCATATACCAGCAAATGTTCATGATATTCAGTCACACCAATAAATATTTCCTTTCAATGTGCATTCAAGTTGTTACAAATATATCGTTTTTTCTTCACAGAATGAATTATTTTATACAGTACAAGTTGTAACCATAGCACGTGTAACCTTGGGACATTTAAATTTTAACTTACCTTTTGCAAGCACAAAAAGTGTCCAACAGAACTTATAAATCTCTAAAACAGTACACGGGACTTTCCTGTAAAGAAATGCGAAGTTTTATTACCATCATTTTGGTATTAAAATATTACAATGGATGTATCTTTACCATCACATGCAATATCAAGATGCAACCTAATAAACATCTACCCTCTTACTCCATAACCAAGGCAAGAATGACGATTGAAATGTTTCATACACTGCAGTATTCACTATTTCAAAGTAGTTTCACCAGCTTTAACTCACCGTGGTTTACGAGACCGATGAGTTTTCGTTGTCTCCACTGGCACAGGTGGTTTAAAAATTTGGAAGAATATGTTGTCATATTTTTTAAATATGACAGAAACCACGGCAAAATTTCGATTCAACCGTTCGATCTTCTTTCTAAAATCCTCCGAGTTTGTCATATCCAGCCACTTCTTCATCTTTTGGAAAAACTGGATCAAACTGTAATATAAAAATGAAAAACAATTATTGTTTATGGACGGGCCGATGTCGCTGGTTATGCGATTTGACATAGATTTGCCGAGGACGGTAAACACTAAACAAGTCACGAAAGGACTGTTAACTCACGAAAGGATTAATAGAAACTTGCAAAACAGTGGGTACTGTGTGCAATAGAGAATGTATTTTTGAACTCTGAAATATAATTTCGAAGTAGATAATTTACCTCAATTTCGTAGCCCGGAGAAGTCTAGTGAGCGAGACGCAATTCCCCCGAACTACAGCGCTTTCGTCTGCAGTCGGTACAACCATTTTTCGACCAGATAAATACAGTCCACAAGCAAGCCAGTGTAAACCATCTCCCTAGACCATCAATCAGAATATTATTTTTATTTATTTACATCAATTCCCCCCTGGGATTAAAACATTACTCTAATGAACGACGGACGAAATTTACCAATGTATTAATTCGAATATTTACTCCTTAAAAAATTTGCCGCGAAATAAAGTCAATGAAATTCAACCCACCTCTAGCGTATAATTTCGTTCAATCCTTTCATACGTTTCCCAGGCAGACACTGCCGTAGCTTCATCCATGTTAAGTTCATGGCAAACATCATCAAATCGTTGCTTTATCTCCGACTTATTTGAGTCGTTCGCTCCCGCCATCTTCTTTGGTAATATCAACAATAGAAGAAAGGGTTTTCCCGATAACCAATCAAATCGCAGGATGGCAAAAAATGGCGGGAAAGGGGGAAGCCAATTTAATACCCGATTAGATTAATTATAATCCTAAATCCTCAATTCGTATTCAATCCTAATCATACCCAAATCTAATTCGTCTGCCTCCACTTTGGTCGATTTTCTTATGCACTTTCCAGAATAATGGTTCGTCAGCTCCAAGCTAATCATACTTCAAAACGAAAGAAAAGACCAACTAGTCTTGAATAATACTAAGTTTTTAAGGTTCATTTTACAACATTTTCGTTGGCCTAAATATTTCATTGTTTCAACATGGTACTTGAACACTAAATATTACATCAATTTTTTTGAAGTTTACAGTCTTAAATTTTCTAATCTTAGCCTACACCAACGTTCGTTTACTTGCTTATTTTAAGCTTAGCAAACTCTCCAGCAAGCTGCAACGCATCTTTCAAGCACTCGTAATGTGGACCTGACGCTTGTGCGGACATTTCTTTCCCACCACCTTTTCCTCCAAGCAACGATGAAACGGAGTCAACCCATTCGTTCGCTTTCAATCCCTGATCAATAAGTTCCTGGATTAAAAAGATAGTATAAAGATATTTGAATAATTTCGACAGACAATCGCTTTATCTTTGTAGACAGGATATCTTTTACCCAGATGTGCTTCCTGTCAATTTTTCTCGGGCGTAAGCTGAGGGTAGAAACATCATTGAAATATCATAATACCTTTGGCACTTGGCACATGCAAATAATCTTTTTCTGATCCTTATCAACACTGAAGAACATTGCTGCCGTCTGTGTGGAGCTCTTCTTTATATGTTGTAGACAACTGTCTAAGATCTAAATCGTGGATGAGATCAAACAAACTTGATTATAGCTCAATCAGTTCTAAACTGTTCTTCCTAAAGGTCCAATATCAAAGATCATCTCTTAAGAAAACTTACTTTAGCGTTTGCAGCAGCATGAAGAGTCTCGATGATAATCTTTCCACCTTTGTTCTCCAAAAGTGTCTTTGTTTTCTCGAGAGCCTGGAAGAAAGCAGAAAGATTATTTCAGAGATTTCACTGCGATTGTCTATAGCAAATCATTTCGCTGGACTGCCCCGTATCGCAATACTCCAGTGAACATGATGAGTTCAGTTGCCAGACTTACGGCCTCAGTCATCGCTGCTTTCATTGCTCGGTCTGCATCGTCAGCAATTTTTTTCACATCCTTCAAAACGTTTCTCATGTTATCTTTTTCACAATATGGAATGATTGCACTTGAAATTTCCTGCAAAATATACACATGTTTATTGAATAATGGCAATGTCGTAAAAACATTCTTCTCAAGTCACAAGAACTTACATCACTCAATGCCGTGATCTCACGAATTGCTTCTTTAGGGTTCAATGTTTTTGAGTTAAACTTCTCAGTAATCTTTGCTTTTAGACTTTCAACATGTTGGTGAAGAACTCCTGCACGATTTATTGCCTGATGAGAGAAAAATACAGAAGATTGTACTCGACAAAGTTGCGAAAAACGAGAGCTGTGAAATGACACTCACTCTCTCAGCGTCTGGTCCTGTGATTGCAACGATTCTTCGGATTCCTTTTGAAATGGCTTCTTCTGAGATGAGAGCGAATGCTTTCATGTGACCAGTATTTTGTAAATGCCTGGAGAGACACAGAAGAGTTAATAACTCTATAAACGTGGAGCTCGATGAAGGAAGAACTACTTACGTTCCACCACAGAACTCAACAGAATGTTTGTAACCAGCCTGAGGATCACCAACAAGTTCATTCAGAGAAGCTCCGATGGTGAGGACGCGAACTGGGTCCGGGTAAACCTGGAATTAGAAAACACATTTGAGACACAGACAAGGTTTAGTCAAGCAAGATAAAAGTATGGTGTCCTTGATTGGAAACTAGCGACGTACCTCATCAAATATTGCTCTTAATCCCTGGATATCTTTAGCAGCAGCAAGACTTGACTCTGACGCGAACACTGCAAGTTTCTTGTCAACAATATCCTTACAAATCTTCTCACATTCATTGATTTGTTTGGTGTTCATGGCTCCCTAAAGTATGAATATTAGAACGTCTGAAACCCTGAAAACGTCACGGGATAATAGTTATAGAATGTGAAGAGAAATGAAGTACACTTTGGTTACCCACCTTTGCTGTGAAGTCGAAGCGCAGCCTGTCTGGGGCAACCAAGGAGCCTCGCTGATCTGCCTCACCAAGAACTTTTCTTAGAGCAAAATTCAAAACATGGGTAGCCGTGTGATTGTTCATACTGTGACGTCTTCTCGGCTGTAAGTGAGAAGTGCACATTAATCTGGGGCAGCGATGATGCACAGCGTTGGAAGGAATAATTTACCTCATCAATAAAGCATTTCACTGTATCTCCAACTTTTAGCGTTCCTTCGAGTGCCCCTACATGAAGTACGTAACCTCCATGCACCTGGACATCCATGACTGCAAATTCCACTTCTTCATCATCAGTTTTCGTCATGTATCCTTGATCGTAAATCTGACCACCAGCCTCAGCATAAAAACTTGTTTTATCCAAAACAATCCCACACTTCTCCCCACCTGGAACTTCATTCACGAAATTCTTGTTTAGAAGTAAAGCCTTCACTTCACCACAACTGGATTCAAAACCTGTTGAAAAGAAGAACGTGTGAAAGTTGTTTAGATTGCTGCTAAGTTGTTGGGTAAATGCTTTTAAATACTTGTTGCTTACTGTAGTTTCCATCATTATCTGAAGTATATTTGTATTTGAAAGAGTCCTCCGTTGGAGGAAGTTTCATGACATTTTGCAAATGATTTATTGAGTGAATATCCAGGGTGATTGTTTCTTCACCAGTTGATGTTTTGCCACGAGCTATTTCCTGGAAGATAGAAAAGGATGTTTAACAGATAAGATGAGAATATCCAAGAATGAAATGCTTGTTGTATGATAGTTGCAGACCTGAGCTTTAAGTCTGCTCTCTTCATAAGCTTTCATATCAACAGAAAGATTTCGCTCTTCTGCCATTAATTGTGTTAGGTCAACAGGGAAGCCATAAGTGTCGTAAAGACGCCAAGCTACGTCACCTGCGTAATCAAAGACAAATATCTTAAACATGGTATTCATTGGTTTATGTTTGAATTGCATTAGAAACTCTGGCAAACAAGAATCCTGATGAACTAAAGAACAGAAAAACTGACCAGGAATAACTTTATCTTCTTGATGTTTGTCTGCAGTTTTGTTGAACAATCGTCTCCCTCGAGCCAGAGTCTTTAAGAACTGTTGTTCTTCTTCATTAATTATTTTCACCACCTTTAATCAGATGATATGGCATTTCATCTCTACCAACATTGTATTCTCTTATTTGCTGTAACATTATTATCAACTCACCTGCTGTGGATTCTTAGCAATCTCTGGAAATGCATCACCCTTTGTAAGATACATACAATACATGATATTAGATGCATTGGAACATTAATTAAATCCAACCTAGGTTTCTAGCTCCTAGTAGATCACATGAAGTACTAAAAGAGGCAAAATAAATTCTTACCAAAGTCTCAACAACAACGGAAACTAGCGAGGCAAGGAAACCAGGAGGTGCATGTAACTTTTCTGATACAAAACGAACTGCTCTTCGAAGAATACGTCTCAATACATACCTACAAAAAAATTTTATATATTGTGCTACTGAGCCCCACTTGTCTAACTGCAGGAATTGATTTTTCCACATGCAACTGAGGTTAAATATATCAAAGAGGCAGATACCATCTACCACCAATTGTAGGTACTGTACTTACCCCCTACCAGTATTGTCTGGCCTTCCTCCATCAGAAATTGCAATTGTCAGAGTTCTTATATGATCAGCAATTACTCTGTAGGTCATATCAATCTTGTCCTTATCTTCTTCACCAACCTTGCCAGTGTAAGGACGTACATCTGTTCCCTAAAAAACATGTTTGCTGGTCATGCAAGTTATGAACACTGTTAATGGACACTTTTATAAACTACTATCATGTTAGGATATATGAAGAAAAAAATTGGGAAATACCTCTTTGATGGCATCAAATATTGGAGCAAAGATATCTGTGTCATAATTAGATCTTTTTCCTTGGATAACTGAGACAACTCTCTCAAACCCCATCCCTGTGTCAACATGTTGGCTTGGTAAAGGTTTTAATGATCCATCCGTTTCCCTGAAAATTCACACAAGTTGAAGCAATTAAGTGTCTAGTATAAATAATTTCATAGAAACTTGACTCATACCTATTGAACTGGATAAAAACCAGATTCCAAATTTCCAAGACATCAGGATCATCCATGTTGACCAATGATGCAGCATCTCGTCCCCCAATGCGATCAAAATGAATCTCAGTGCATGGTCCACAAGGACCAACATCACCCATTTCCCAGAAATTGTCTTTCATCCCAAATGGAAGCACTCTTTCAGGAGGTAATCTTGAAATGAAACAATGAAAAAGAAGCATGTTAAAAGATACAATTTTAACACAACACCATAGTAGAATACTATCAACAGTGATCTATTAGCAATATCTATAGTTGCAAATACCTACCCAACACTTAACCAAAAGTTTTTGGCATCCTCATCTGGGGGTAGATCTTTATATCCACCAAAGTAGGTTGCATAAAGACGATCTTTTGGCAACTTCCAATGGTCAACCAGAAGTTCAATTGACCACTCAATTGCCTCTTTCTAAATAATTGAAATAATGAACTTTGCTAGAGCAAAAATTTAACACCTGGAATTCAGCTTTCGAATTTGTTTTTTAAACCATGACATACCTTGAAATAATCACCAAATGACCAGTTTCCCAACATTTCAAAGAAAGTGTGATGATAAACATCCTTCCCCACATCTTCAAGGTCATTATGTTTGCCACCAGCTCGGATACATTTCTGGCTATTTACAGCTCTTTTCAATTTTGCGAAATCACTGTTTGGATCAACTGTGCCAAGGAAGATTGATTTATACTGCAACAGTGATTAAAAATATTGAAATAAAACAACTGATGGTCTGATAGTGTGAAATGATGTGTGTTAATCATTAACATTATTAACAATATTAATAAAGATGAACAAACCCCTCTGTGTATAAACAAAAGAAAATTGTACAAAATTTCAGGAACTATTTCATGGTGCAGTAAGAAACGAATATTCTTGATAGAAGCTACTCTCAAACAACTATCAACCCACCTGATTCATGCCAGCGTTCGCAAACAGCAGGGTAGGGTCATCATGTGGTATCACGCTAGATGAATGAACGAAGGTATGGCGTTTCTTCTCAACAAAGAAATCGATAAATTGCCTGCGAATATCCTTGCCACACAAACTGCTATCCATTTTGTGGCAGTTTGAATAAAATACACTGCAGAAATAGTAGAATTGCGGTCTGTGTAATCGAGAAAACGGGAAAATTCGAGCGAAACAACACAGCATATACACACAACTGATGCAATTCACAAGGAAAAGTGAAAGAATTTTAGTTCTTTTCGGAACACCGCTGTGTAGGATACACGAAGGCGTTACGGTGATTATGCTAATTATGCGTTTTCAATGGAAGTACAAATTCTATAAGATATGTAAAATTGAAAACTGAACTGTTTGGTAAAATTTAAAACTGAACTGTCTGGTAAATTTAAAACTGAACTGTTATGTAAAATGTAAAACTGAACTGTTTGGTAATTTCGAGTTTATTGTAATGTATGGTCAGCAAGCGCATTTATTTGTAAACAAAACACGAACATAAAGTCTCTAACACTTTTAATATACAACCTGAGTTCATTGATTGCTGCATTGAAGATCCAAGCTTCGTTGCTGGCTCTCATTTTTGAATAAACCATGATTTTCTGCTTGCTTTAGGCTGTGGTGTGAGCGTGTTATAAACTAATCGCTGATTGGCTAATTACATAAGCCCATCACTGAATGGTTATGTGTTAACATACGGTACGTTTCCCATGACAATATATCTGCGTTTCGCAGATACAAAACATAATAAACAAATTATGAACAGTTAAGATAAAATCTTGGTTACTTCATTTATCACAGCTACATTTATTAGATTGTACTTTGTACAAATTAATTTACCCACACTGTCTTTTCAAGTAAGATTTTTATAAGAAAAAATCAGTGCTTGTAAAACTACATTATAATATAATCTATAGTTATAGAATATACTTACTATTAATCTATTGTCATTCATAGAAGTTTAAATTAAAATAATTTACTTTTTAAATAGGTCATATAATGTCCTTCACTCAAATTTCATTGGTGTTGTATTGAATGGAAAATCCCAAAGTTTACTAGATATGCCATAGCCTTAAAGAAAAAATCCAGATTTATTTATGGTTGTAAGAGCCAGGTGAGAAAGTCACAATCAATCAGAGTATAATACTAGAGTAAGGCACATCTGTGTGCATTGCAAGTCATAAGGTTAACAAGACATATTGACAGATAGTTTTGTTAACTGATCAACTGAAAGTGCTCTTCCACTGAAGAGTAGAGTCATCTGGCATTGGACAAAGTAAAAAATATTACATCCTGGTGAATTGCAAGCTCATGGGTTGAATAGCGCAAAGAATAGGCAAAATACAAACCTTTCTTAGAATCTTCAAAATGGTGTGCAACATGGTAGCTTTTCAGGCTGTGAAAATAACTGCCATGATTTGGTGATCCATGATGTAAATAATAATGGATACAGTCGTACATAACATAACCAAGCAATCCACCAGCAAACAATGAATTTGCAATACCATACGGCAATGTTGAAATAAAAAGGGTGTAAAATGTTACAGCGAATACCGAAGCAGCAACAGGTGGAAACACCAGTCGTCCACTGTCAAATGGAACCTAAAATATTGTTGATAATGGTTTAACATAGTTTTCTATGGGTACATCACTTCTTTGGCCAATTTGTGATGATGTTTCATTTGGACAACAAAGAAGACAATTTGAATTTAATAGAGCCATGCACATAAACAAACTTAAAAACTCATCAAACTGACCTTATGATGTTGTCCATGGATAAAAAAATGAAACGTTATCCAAAACGGTGAATCATCTGGTGGAGTGATATGGAAGAGATATCGGTGCAGAATATACTCCACCAATGTCCACAAGAAAGTTCCAAATAAAAACAAACACAGGAAGATGACAAATATGGAGTACATGTTAGTTAAAGCACTTGCAACATCATCAGATAAATGCATCAAACCAACAATGGATAGATACAAAACAACTGGTAGCCAAACAATAGGTACAATGTACCATGGTGTCTTGGAGAAGAACTCAACAATCTCTGGACCAAACAAACGCAGAGGACGGTTAACAGGCGAGTGAACCCATTTCATGTATTCAGATCCAAGCTTTCCAACCTGGGCTACCATTGGCTTACTCCAGTCCACCAATTCCTATAATATTGGAAAATAATCCAGTTTGCTGATTTGGAAACTGCCTAAATTTTGTATGTTTCTAATTTTTCTGGACACAAACTCTAGCTCAAGCAACCATAGCAAAAAGAAAGTTCATTAAACTAAAATAAAAAATATGACAGTTCAAAATGTAAACAAACTATTTGTTTACATCAAGACTGGACATCATTATCAATAATTAAAACCAAGAAACCCAATCTTTTCCATGAACAAATAACAGCCTAGTTAATTAGAAAATTATCGTTTTTCAACTGACTTTTATGACAAGAAGTGAAGTCATCAATGAAGTATTAAATGACCTCAGTCAGATGTCATGTGCCCAACTTGCAAATAAAACTTCTTTCAACGTACATTTTCTTTATATCCTTCCATATTCAGTTCTTCATCTTCATCCTGAACATTATTCTAAATCAAAATAAAGATTTTAACGTATGTCTCTACACTGTAAATTACTGTAGTACACTACAAACATCAATATCATAAGGGTCAATTATAGAATTAGGCAAGACATCATCTCATTTTCGCCTCTTCTTTTTATAGTATATCAGGGTGTACAGTCAATATTTGAAATATTATTAATTCAAATGTTGTTGTATTTGTAGAATCATAAAATAAAGAATTCGGAGTATTAAAGTTATTATTATAAAAATACATTGAGTATTCTATATTTTTTTTACCTTCGAACTGGACAATTTTCCAATGCGATATTTGTTCATCATATTGTAAGCAACAGCAGAGTGCTTATGCACGCTGGGATCTTGCATTATTTCACTGACATCTTTGCCAAATTTTGGCAATAAAACATTTCTGCCACCAGGATGATGACTTAGAAATTCAGTTACATCAAAAACTCGTCCATTATTTACCAACCAAGCGCTGTCCTCTGAGTTATGTTTGCTGACTTCTTCCAAGCTATAAGTCTCCATTTTTGTCCTTCTTGTCAATAATTCAAACGCGAAAACACGACTTCGTCATAAATATTTTATTTGAAAGCATCTTTGCATCAAAGCAATTTGATGCCAGCAAATTTCATGCAAAATGTGGAATTTGAGAAGTTTATTGACGCGTGGCCATTGAACGGCGACAGATCGCGATAACACTCCGACAGTATACGAGGAAGGAAGGAAATCACTAAAATTTAAAAAAAATACTAAAATATTTCATAGATAACCGATAAAACGATAGAATTAAATTTTGCGATTATTTTACGACGGAAATTTAATACGAATACTTCAGGAGTATCGCAATATTCACATTGTTTACATTTCAAGAATTTACATACTGCTAAACTAGATACACCAAACAGTGCATATTTAAGTCACAAGATACCATAACAAAAAGTGACCCAAATATTTCATTGAAGAAGCCTTTTTCTTCCAGAACACACTGAGAAGATGTAGCCTAACAGCTAACCTACAAAAGCTAGCCCATAAAGTTTAGGCCAGCTAAAATTTTCTTTTCTGTAAAGGCAGAAATTGAGTTGGGCTGCACTATTATAAATTGCGTCGAGTATGCTAATTACTTTCTGAGTTATGTCAAGTTGTGATGATCGAGCTGGACAAAAATAAAACATTACAAAACTACGAAAATTACTCAGCAACAATATTCCTGAATTTTTCAGTTTCCTAAACTGATTAGATCAAGACAAGATGAGTTTCAATGCGTTAAGGTAAATCATATTTCTATCCAGTCCAGTCTAAATTTTAGCGAGAAGTATGTTAGTGATGTTACATATGTTTGTATTTCTGTTTTGTCAGTTTTGATGTTTACCATAGTCAACAGTGCCATATTTACGAATAGTTCACACAACACACCATAAGTTTAACTATTGGAGTTCGTATTGTTGAGGTTTCTAGTACAAGGCTTCTTGTGGAAGCTGTGAAAAGGCTGGATTTTTTATTGCTATCAATTGACTGCCTACTTTGCCTAGTTAATATACTGCCCTCCTAGTTTCAATATCAAAATATCAGAATGATTTTTTACTTTCCAGTACAAGACAGCTCATGCAAGATTACCAGATATAGCTTAATTTTTCAAAATTCTTAGAAAAACAGTTGGTAACTTCATTGCTGGAAATGACACATCCTCAGAGAAAAAGCCAGAGACTAAACCAGAAGGGGCGTCAACAAGTAGTTATGATGAGAAGAATGCACCACACAGTAAACTACCATTAGATACATATTACTATCCTGGTACTAGGTTTTGTTATTATCTGATGGATATTGAAGTGACTCGAGTTGGCCATTGTAAGTGAATTTTGAACTTTTTAAAGCTTTTCGTTGGAGCCTACCCTAACCCTTGCACACAGTCCAAATGCAATTGAATGCTCTTTGGCTTCATTTATCATGTCAACCTCAGTTCATTTTCCCAACAGCTGGTACAATGGGTTATATAACTGGGAGCGCAAAACAGGACAGTGACATCACCAAGTTTTATGGTGAGATCTACAGACATTATGCTCATGGCTGGATGTTGGACACGTTTTATGAAGTTCCTGGTATCGGCAAAATTGGTTGGAGCGCTTCTTCTTCACCCTTTCAATTTGTCTATATCAAGCCAATTGCAAAGTAATTCTTTATACCATATTAAATTCTTGTATGCCCGGCTATCTATCAGGCTAATAAAACTAATATTTTATGGAATGAAGAACTAGAATGATCTCCTACTCTGATCATTCAATTCATCCATTTTTGACTACCTTTTCCTCCAGCATAATTGTGCTGAAAAAATACTATAATACTATAATATTAATTGAGGATTGAATGGTTTATTTCAGTGCCCCAGTAGCTCACACATGGGACCTAAAAATTGGAAAGTGTTTCATTCATACACAGTTAGTTTCTGGTATCATTGGAAGACAAGATCATAATGTTGCCAACACTACTGGAGTTACAAATATGGTTAGTTATTCTTCTTTCTATGTCTCATAATGACACAATATTCAACAATGTTTCCTATCATCTTTATGAATACAGATCAAACAGTTTGCTGCGACAGGTGGAAGAATGATTGGAATTGAGTTCACGGGTGAAAGACAAAAACAATCTGGAATGGCAATTGGGAAGAGCGATTGTAAGTAGAGTGCTAATTCATTATTGTGTTATTCCAGGCTTTCTTCTCTCATCTTCTCATTTCATGTCTCTAACCAGACTCTCACTCCCTCTTCACATGTTCATATCATCTCAACCTTGCTTCTCTCATATTCACATTGTAATATTTTGTGTTTCTATTAGTGATGGGTGTAGACTTGCTGTTCAATGTCCCAAAACATCCCAAACCAACCTTGTACAGTTATCAATGCGTGAATGTCCCGGTTCGTATAATGTATCTTGGAACAGGAAAACTTGTGAAGGTTGAGTGTGATTGGATGCAACATTTTGCAGGACCTTTACAGCAAGGTTGGAAACTTATTGATATTTTTTGGGACCAGAGCAAGAAAAGTCATGGAGGTAATATGCGTTGTGTATAGAATGGCATCATTTTCAATGAAAATTTGTTATAATTTATGTCTAATTTTATTTATAGATCTTAGTTTATCAGGAGACCACAATTCCATTTGGTTTTTTGAAAAAGAAACAAGCAAGCTGAGGATAAATGCACCTGTTTGGGAAGGAACCATTGTGGAATATAAACACACAGTCAAGGTAATGCACTACCAGTCAAACTCACCTCACTCAGAAAATCTCTAGTGGAAGCTGTTTCAACAACTTCTGAGATGTGGCCATCCAGCAGTAAAATATCATTTCATTTATGTAGATTGGTCTTGGCTCAACAAAACCAAAAAGTGATTGGACGCCAATGTTTACAGAAATGGGGAATCGAGGCTGGGAGCTTGCCTGCATGCTTGAATCCCCTGAAATTACCAGCGTTGGTCTTGGAACTATTACATATAAAGTTTACTTCTTCTTTCAACGTCTAATAATGCAACCAGCTCCAGGGGGGTACCCCTCTCAAGCTTATCCTCAAGCATATCCCCTTGGCCCTCAACCTAACCCTCCTTATAATTACCCTGCCCAACCAGGTTACCCTCAAGCACCACCCCCTTATGGACAAGGTCCTCCTGCAGGCCAAGGAGCAGGTGCATATCCATATCCTCACCCCACCGCCCCACCTCATGGCGGTGCTCCAGGTCGACCAGCCCCCCCAGGTGGCATTCCTCCTGGTGTGCCTTATAAGCAATAAAAAAATTAGCGGAGACTGGATACGTGTAGCGCAGCTTAGATTTTGACTTCATTGTTATGAACAAGTCGTTTTCACTGGTGTCGAATAGTCCGGATGAAATTTTTCCGGTTTTTTTTTATATTCAAATCGTTGTCGATTGAATACACCAAGCAATATCAACCGTGCACCTTGACATGTTCATGACAATGACAATCAAATTGGAAATTAATGGAAACCAGGCTTTCTAAGTGTTGAAATGAAAAAGACAGCTTGTACATAAGTAACCCTACCTAATTAATCTTCTGTTGTATCTCGTATTTCACCCTTATTGCAAGATGACGGGGTGAAACCTGAGGATTCAGGGTCTCGAAAATTGAGGTTTCAGATCACCGCAGAATAACTCGACATAATTCACAAATCTGTATAAGATAAATAATCGAATATTGTAACAAATATACGTCACATTCTAACGTGAAGTATCGGACTTATACATGCTTTGACGTTCTCTAAGTAGTGAGTATTCCGGTGTTCCGATATCTGTTGTTACTACAGGAGGAAACCTCAAGGATAAGCTAAACTAACTTTATTTATACTGTTCTGTCCGTCAGCCCTTAACGTCAGCCCATACCTCTACCAGTTCTTAATTGTTCTTCTTAGAGATCCAGTAAGGATCATCTCTTATTGATCCAGTGTTGCTACAGGAGGAAACCTAAACTAAACTTTAGTTCTTTCGATTTTATGACGTCACAAATAGGCAGAAATATTGGGCGATAACTAAACATTTGCAATTTTGCAGTTAGGAAAGTTATTGTTTATCGATTTACTTCCAACTAACAGCTTGTGAAGAAACCTGCTGTTAAACGCTCGTTATTAACAGTTTGAAATTTTTAAATCGCCTTCCTATTGTGGTATTAAACATTCTGTTTTGTCGCCATCCGTCTGAGAGGCCAGCTCAGCATCAAAACATGATACCACGTCGCCATATCCTGTAGTTATAGAAATTACTGCACAAACAGAGGAAAAAACAAGCTGGTACATGTGTCCATTTTCAGTATGGATCATTCCATGTTTTTCAAGTAGATCATCTTGTTACGTGAATACCTTGCGTAGGAGGGATGTGGGCAGATCATATCCGTAGAAGGGAAAATCCCTGAAGTACGATGTGTTTTATTACCAAATTTATTCTAAAAAATACTTCTCACATCCTATCTGGGCTGTGTGAGTAATAGGAATGATATATTCAGCGTAAAGTACATTAATCAATGCAATAATGTCCTTAGTAAATAATTACCTCGACTCCCCGTGAGATCAAACATAGCCAAATGACCGGTATATATTTTCATTCTTGGTTGTCAAGTATTCAAATTAAAGTTACTTTGTCTTTAGACATCACAAACAGATGATTTAACCTGTTTTTACTAGAAAAGCATAAAACACGAAAAATCAGAAATATTGGCTCGAATATTGGGGGAAACTGTAGCATATGTTATGTAGGCAGTCAAGACTTGCGTTGGCGCAAGACCGACTATAACATTAGCAACGACAATGTTATTATCAATATTTTACATCAGCTTTTCAATTTGCGTTGTTTTTCACAACAAAGTACAAATCATCATAAGTATCGGAAACGACCACTTGGCAATGTCGACAACCGTGTTAAAATTATATGCCCCTTATCAAGAGCACTATTAATATAGGGTCATTAATATTCATCCAGACAAAAAAAAATGCGTTTCGCAAAAACAAGAACAAAGCAAGCCTTGGCTAGCTATTATTTGTAAGCGTCTTTCATAACGAACACACGACCTAAGATAATGCCAACACAAAAAGGATTTTTTGTTATATTTGTCTAAATGCACTCGAAATTGAGATAAAGCATTGTAATGCGCGCGATTCATGCCAACGAATAACAATTCTGACTGTTGAGTGTGTCTTCATGCCTGGTCGTGTTTCCGGTTTAATCTGTTTACAAGATATCTCTGTTTTGGATTACAATCACCATTGATTTCACATCTTGAAATGATAAATGAAGACAAATCCTTTTTACTAGAAGTGTCATATATAGTGGTATTGGTCTCCCAATAAATCGATGCGAAATAAATTATCAATCAGAGTGTCCTCTGACAAAAATGTTTCTGGCAATTTTTTCCACATGTTTTTGCAATTGAACCATATGGTCTTTCTAGTTTACGTCAATATGTCCAATATTAATGCACAAAACACATAATTATAGTCCTTGTATGTGTTCTTCAGAATATAATACAAAAAAATACTTTTTACATGATTCGTATCTCCACTTTACTTTAACTTAAAGACCTAATACTTAACCTATATGTAGGTTTGACTGTCATGAAAATAACATATTTACAGGATTAACATGCATTGCGCCATTTATACATTCAATTAAATTTACAAACATATTTTGAAGGCCAAAAATCGTGCTATAATATAAACACACCAACCTATCATGAACAATTGTTAAATATTTCTATAGTTTTATACCCAAGAAAGCATAGGAAGGTAATATTTACATAATATTAGGATTGATCGGCGAGTGCCCTTGATTCAACGGCAAATCGCATTATTAAAGTAAGCTTTCGGCTGTTCAATCATTTCTGTAGCCCATGCAGGTGTTATTGTTATTTTAAAGTTTCTATAGAGGTACTGAAAGTCCATATCCTAAGAATTCACTGATACTATACTGCACATTTACATGTTTAACTATAAAACCTGGAGAGAAAGCATATGAATCAAAAAGCACGCGATTTTTGCGCTGGTAATAGAGAAATAGTTGACATCTCACTAACTAGCTCCGTCTATTTTTTATTTGTGGTTTTTTGTATCGTCTCATGGATTCCCGCTGAAATTTTTTATCACAACAATCGTTGAATCCATCATATCTTTAAACAGTTTGTGATCGAGGCCGTCGTTCTATCGGTAGGTGCGATTTCTTGTATTTCTTCTTGCGATATTTCCGATTTTCGTCTTTGGAAAAACAACCTGAATTTAAAGCCTTCTCGCGATGTATGGCCGAGAGAGTGAGGTCAAATTTGTCTTCTACTTCAGCCAACTCTTCGCCATCTACTTCTTTAATGTCCTCCAAACTCGGCTGATAACTAACGTCACGAAAGATTTTTCGAATTGGTTTCTTACGTCGTTCGCAAAGTCCATTCTGAAAGCAACTATCGATGCTTTTCTCCACAATTTCTAATTCCCTGTTACCAAAATATGGCAATTTCTTGTGACCATCCTGCCACTCGTCGGCTTTGATGTCAGGAATGCTCCAGGTATTGTCACTCGCAACAACCATTCTTCAGCAACACAGGAATACAAGCGATGTCAATATATACGAAATCTACATCGCTGCTTGGAATTGCAGAGAGAGTTACAAAACTAAGACTTTACGGCGTAAAATGACTGGAATGAAATCTACATTTTCTACCTGATGAAATAAACATGACAAAAACAATGGTCACGTGTCTCTACTATCCCCAATCTGATTGGTTCAAGAACTTTGTTTACTACGCGAAGGGAAAAAATTTACATTTCACTTGTAAAAACAAAACATTGCTTCACAACAATAAAGCATTTGGACGCTTATTTGGACAGCTTGGGACAAAAGAGGCTAAGTGATATAAGAACTAACTTGAAATACAAAATCTCCAAGATGATAATCCGACGAACAAAGGGAAATAGACAATCAGTTGTACAGTACCGATATCTTGAAAACCTCAATATTACTCACGTCCGTTGGTTGACTATAATTGCATTTGAAATGATAGATCAATCATCATTCGATAAACACCAGCAATGTCGAAATTAATTGTTAACAGATTAGCACAATTCTCTCGAATTACCGGTGGTGTTGCCATAAAATTGTACAGTCCAAAAACAATGTGCCCGCTCTTGTAGCTTCGTACTAAATTTAGTATCTGACCTCGCTTTTGTTTTACCATATTGGTCTTGATGGATAGCCAAAGCAAACTTGTTTAGATTTTCCCACTTTTTTCAGACAATTGTCAAAATATGCTATCCAACGAGCATACATAGACGTAAATGCCAAAATGTGATATGTCATTACTAAGAAGGCAAACTACAATGTAAAAATTTAAACTCGCAAGATAAGGGATGTTTATATCTGGAGCGGGCATTTTAAAATATGTGCATATACTCGAAATATTGCAAACCACTTGTATACAAGTAAAAGATCTGTTTCTTTATCTTAAACCCTTTTAGTGGTATTATTGGAGGTCCAGATTTGTTTGTAAAGAATGTCATGATATAATTTTCGATTCTTAATTTAAATTCCGCCGTTTCTAATTAGAAATTGAAGACTAATTAAAAAATGGAAATTAATTTTAAAGTAATACGACACTGACTTGATACCCTCACTACATTTACGGTATCCTAGACAGCAAATAGAAAGCTCTTGAGCCTTAGCATTTTTATTCCATTTGCATGCTTTTGCATTCACAGAAAGGCTCGTATTTGGTTTGTTATGCTGACTCGTATATTTAGTTAATTTGGTCTAGAGTCTATTCATTATTAAAATGTTTTATTGAAATCCAATAGTTGCCAAATTACCGGTGAACAAATTAGACGACGGTATAGAAATAGTTGTCAGTCAAAGTTCTAGGAAGGACGGTCAGCCACCAACAGGGCACATAATTCTAAGAAGGCTGGGCAGCTACCACCAACAGGGCTGCATTTTGCCAGTCGAGGTGGCAGAGAGCGAACACGTCATCCCTACGCGAAAGAGCCATTTATATTTCGTAAACTATTTTGATTATTTCTGTGATTTCCTTCCTAAAACACTGTATGCTTGAATATATCTGCCCCCACGATTGATTTATAAATATCCTTGAAATCTTCTCCTTATATGGACGATAGCCGGAGATGTAGCCATATTAGAATGACACAACAAAAAATGTGTGAAAATCACTGGTATTAATCTCTCTGTGTACGTATGCTAGGCCGAATAATATCAATGACTAAAAATCATGGACGACTACTGAAAGAACAGCCACTAATGTACTAGCTTAGTAACCTACACACTCGGTTTTAACTGGAAATATTGAGCACAATCGAAGTACAAATACTACGTTTTACGACCGACCAACTCGGCCCAGACTTTCGCTCTGCCTGAGCGGAAACGAGGTTACTTTTCGACGTGCACTATAACATACATGTGCGTCATTCTTAACCATGTTTTCTAAATCCCTCTTCTATCGTTTCCAGAAAGGTGGAAGGTGGTATTAATTGCTGTCGATTGGCAATGTTCCACTTCTAAAACCAACCACACTGCCGGCACACATGGACATATTACCTTGTTTGCCTACGTCATCTCTCGTCTTGCACACCCTGCTTAATTATATTTTCCAAAGAAATTCTTCTAAAATGAATAAATGCACACGAGTGTCAAGTAGTTCCGATACAAACGACAGGAAGCCTTCTAATGTCTGATGAATTATTGAGAAAGACTGGCGAATGAAAGAGATCACTTCGAACAAATAAATTTGTAGATTGTTGCAATCCGATTACCCCCCGTAATCCGCGAAAGTGCTTAGCAACAACGTTTCTTGGGAAGTTAAAATTCTCAGAGAGCACTTGGAATAGGTCAATTGCATCAGCTGAATAGTCTGACCATCTCAATCAATAACCTAAAATCATTCATACACAATCAATCATCTCCTTGGATTATGCACGGGCAGGTAATGTGCCATAGTGCCAGCAAGTGTGCTGCATGTCATTTTAAAACAAATTTTCTCCGGTGAATTAGGTACAATGAAACGATCATCCCTTTTTATCCAACACGGCCTTGCTTCGTGTTGCTACAAGCCTTATTTCTTCATAATCATAGGATCAATAACGAGATAATTACGATAGATGAGTAAGTATTTGACACGCCAAACGAGGCCATGCCTCCAAAGAATAAGGTCTATTGACTCGAACAATAGCATTTTTTTGTAAATTTAACTCAAAGGCCCGAACAGACAAGAACATCGACAATCCTAATCTAATTAAATGGCTAGATTTTACCATTGCATTCCATGTTCCCATCAAATCATGTAGGAAGATAAACACAAAATGCTGACAACCGAATAACTGAACTTGTTTGCCTTCCTCAAAAGGAGAACAATGCATACAAAACCTCTGCAAAATGCATCTACTTTTTTTGTACGATATAATTGCACTCGGATTTCTTCACATATTTCATCAGACGCGCTCGCTTTTTAACCCACACTTGTATTGATAATTGATAAGATATATTTTTCTCACACTGACGAGGATAACAATAAATGCATGTAAAATCACTTTGCACAAGTCCAAGAGTTCAATTTATCCCAAGGACGTCATAACATCGAGTCTAAGTTTCAACACAGTTAATGTGGTTCACAGGCGCAGTGGTAGTTTAACCCCATGATGTTCAATCGCCGTTATGAAGTTTCGCGTTCAAACGTGAAACACCAGAAAAGGCCTTAAGGCTTAAGTCACTCGAAAAGGAAATAAATAGGAACTGAGTTTCATTAAAATCCATGACCATATTCTTGAGATAAAAACATGTGAAGTTTATATATAATTATAAGTGATTGACTCTATGTTGGAGTGCACGGGGAAGCCTATAATCTATACAGACAAAAACGTACTACGATAGTACTAATGCCGGATTACCCGGTCAGTGAAGGAACAAATATTGTCTGAAACACGTTGTTGAGAACAGGGAAACAAAGTTACCCATACAACAGCATGCAATATAAATGAAGAAAATTTCAAAAGACACTGTCGATATATATTGATGATGCATGAAGTAAGAAGCTGACCTATATAGACGCGTTTTTACCGAATGATTAAAGCCAAGCTTTTCCCTCAACTGTTCAGTTAAAATAAAGGCAGAGAAAATATCTGAAGTTTAATCAAACAGCCAACGTCCATGTTATTTACCGCCGTCTTCTGAGACCTGAGTTCTGACAAGACCAAACCATCTTGGACTTGCAAACATGAAAAAGCAATTTGCGCTGTCTTGTGGTTTAGTATTTGTAAAGAGGGGAAATGGAACCTCGATTTTGATCGTTATCGACATGTTTTAAAACTCAAACATTTTAATCTATCAAGACTTATATGGACGATCATGAACTACATTTTGCCTTCTGGTAGATCAATCACCGTCATATCGAAACCTCTGGACACCAAGGCTACAGCCAGGTTATAAGAATGGTGCTTAATCAAATTAACGTTTGAACAAAGTGTTAAGGATTCGTTAAACTATAGGCATAGCACAATACAAGCCATTTACTGGCGAAGGAAAACGATGATAAAACCCTAACCTTAACCATTTATTCGAACCTCCTATCCAGCAACCAGACGATTCTTAAATTCTTAATAAGGCACAAAGAATCATTCTATATTTTTACACGACAACTCACGAAATATTTCCTCTGTTATAAATAAAAATGACCATATTCCATCCGCCGTTTAAAAAACAACAAGATATTTTCAAAATTTGCATATTTTAATTCTTTTTTAATTACTGCCATATTGAAATTAGGTATGAAAAACAACACGATTTTTAAAACGATCAATAAAGATTGATTTTTGAAATTAAAACTCCCATAACTATGTACATTAGACGAGCGATATCTCGACTTCTAAAAAGTGTATAATTCATAACTATTTTTCGATAGTTTTTTGTTTTGTTTGCGCAATAATAAACTATGTATACTTGAATGTTAAATTCCACATCGTCTGGTATAATGTTACAACGAATAACACATATCAAAGAATCAAGTCAAATTGTTTTATATTATCAGAGAACGTCTAATAAAAAGCTACTTTTGTCCTTCTTCTAATGTTTTTAAACATGTGAATGTTGATTTCGGCACAATACTGCCTCTGTTTTGCACATTTGGTAAAACGTGCGATGTTCAACATGTCGTGTTATAAACATAAAACCTTGTTGTTTGAGTGTTCCCCCGGCTTCATAGCCCAACAACTAAGTATTGTCGTTCACCAAGGTATCACTTTTGTGCCTCCGTCTTCTTCGTTTTCCACTGCCTTCAGTCTCGCCACTACGATGATGACGATGTCGGTGTTTGTGGTGGCGAGGAGCATCAAATTTCGGCCGGCTACAATATCTCCATGCCCGTTCCTGGTGTATGGCCGATAACGACATATCGTATTCTTCTTCGGAGCTCGCTACGTAATCCTCAGCTACAACGTCTTCTTCAATACCTTCTTCGATGTCTTCAAGGCTAGGTAAATACGAGCTCTTGCGGAATATCTTGGTAATCGCTTTCTTCTTGCGATAGGGCATAGGGTTTTCGGCCGATTCATGGTTATGCATGGCTTCAACCTCCTCCTCGCTAGCATTTTTCTCAAAATTATATTCGTAATCGTAGACATTCTCTGCCTTTTCCCATTGTCTTAATGTAACCGGAGCATCGTTAAGCGTCCTAAACTTGCACATCTTGCGAAAATAACTGTCAAATTATCACTCTTCTCTTGACAAAAACTTTCCACTGAATCGATCTCATAAAATTGTACTATTTAATAACAAGTTTGGCGATACCCAGCAAGGTGATGACGTCCTGGACCACGTGACAAACGGCAAAAACCCATCGGCGCGTGCGCAATTATTCAGCAATGACGCAAAACGGGCTAAGAACGTAATGGGGCCGCAGTTCAACAATATTATATTGGCTAACATGACCTGCAATTTCGTCGTAAACAATGCTTGTGGTTATATAGTGCAAGTAGTGAAATATCAAAGTTCAAAAAATGCTTCCGACATGTACACATGCACATAATCACGCCTGATGTCGTTCCTTCAAAACCCCGGAAATGTAAAAAAAGATTATCGCTGTGAGGAAAGGTCTTTAAAATGCAATCAGTGGAATCAGTTCTAGGCTAAAAATTGTATTATTTTTATTACACCAAGCGTTTAGAGGATTGCACGACATATTTTCTAAATACACGCTATGCGTGAATGTAATTTTACCAATACTAAGCTTCTGTATTTGCCAACGATGCTGTAACTTCTGATCAAACACGATTAGGCAAATACAACTGGCTAAGATACAAAAAATGTTCTCGACGTTTCGATCTTCGTCAGAAAGAGATACGGCCTTCGTCAGGAGAAATACTTGAAACCTCCTGACGAAAAAAATTGTCGAGGAATTCTGGCTTCTATCTTTCTAGTCAGTAATCAAGACCTAAGAATTTTCATGCAGTATCGATGCTGTATCTAGAGGCAAAAAATAGAGAGGTTTTTCAAACATTTGTTGTCCAGGACAACATAATTAAGCCAATCAATATTTGTTGCAGTATCATATCTCACAACTGAGTTCCTTTCTTGAAGTAAACGTTCATTGCTCAAGGCTGAATCAGCACATTAGAGAAGCATCTCGTAACGTTCGTCAAGGCACGTCCATAGAGAATATTATTATCATATGAATGATCACCTCAATATTTTGATAGTAAGCCAAAAAGCAAATCATTATAAAGTATAAAATAAAAAAAAATAAACATGTCTTGAGACTATAAGCAGACGGAACAATATAACGACTTAGCAGAGGGATTGATAAAAATGGGCTCATTAATAATGTTTTGCATTTGTTTTAACGGCACTGGAAAAACTAATAAAAATATTTCTCCGTCTGTCGCCTGTTATAATCAAATTTCCGGTAGGTCACTTAACACACGATTCAGCACTACGAATCAGAATAGGAAATTATTCATAGAATATCGAAGCGATTACTTTATCTCGAGATATCCAGAGATCTTTAAGATACGTTTTACTTTCAATATTTTTGAATAATTCTTAATGAAGTTTCATTGTTCTTGCAAAGACAAATAGATTTAGCTATGACGTACATTGCTGCAAGCGACCAGGTGGACCTGTTACCTCGACCGTCTTCAATTATGCTTGGCTATTATCATGACTTTTAATTGGAGACTGAAGCGTTTAATACATAGCTTCCTAACGAGGAAACAGCTTGCTGAGAAGCTGCTTTCCATATACTGACTGTAATCTTGTAAGGAGGTTTTCATCATTGCAAATAAATAACTGGAAAGCAGATTTTGTTAATTAAAGCAGTGAACTTGTGTGTGCAGTGTTTCCAAAGGAGCAATTTAAAAATGCTGACGTTTTTAGAATTATATAAAACTCATTTCCTAATATCCTATCGTTTCCTATACGGAAAATACAATAAAAGCGATGACTATATTCCTTTTCTATTACCGACTAAATTGTAATTACTCACGTTGCACAATCTCAATAATTTGTCTTAAATTTATACGCCTTTATCGCGGCCTTAATCTCGGTTCTCAGCACTTTACCACAGCGGAAAAAAGACAAACACTAATCAGATCTTAAATGCTCTTCACGTCATTATTGCAGGGTGCCGGAAAGAGCAATTCATATCCATGCCAATGTTTCCTTGGCTATGTGAAAACAAATACGACAGCTAAAGGGGGTAAAGATACGGATAATAATAGCAACCGCATTCCCAGGGTCTGTGTTGTAACCACACGACTGCCCTGTTACTGCAAATGTCAAAATATAACGCGATATTTTCGCTAGGAATGTGATTCATTGCAAGTATTCTGAAACGAAAGATGAAATAAAATGCAATTAAGAAAAATCGTGTCAAAAGTCAACAAACACGTTTGACAAAACAAGCGAATATTTGTTTCCAAAAGTAGAGGTGCTTAAAAACCTTTCAAAATATTAATTTCAAGTACAACATTAAGAGATCGTGAGCCGCAATTTTCATCTCGAAATTTCATTAAAAAGAAACAACAATCAGACAGCAATCTTCTGGGCGGAAAGGAACAAAGGCATTGACGTAAGTTCTGACGTGGGCAGAGCTGGCCACCTCTCGCGCACGAGTGCTTTTTGTATACACAACCTGAAAACATTTCACGTGCAAGAGAAATGGCGCCAAACTTGGGAAAAACATTTGCAAAACAATCTAACAACATAACCACAAAACAAGTGCAAAACAAACCCATGAATTCTAAATTTTTCCCAAATTTGAAAAAACAAACTCTGCCTTGTATAAATAGGGTCACCAGTTGATATTTGCGATGAAGGTGGTGATGTACGAGGTTATTGATTGATATGCATGCAATAGCAAAATCAGTCACAGTGATAACTTTTTAGACGAAATCCTACGATAGAGTTTGACCCTCAAATACTTAGTTCAAATGGCCGGAGGGAAATTTTCTTGTGTTGTGAGTTGTATTCCGTCCGTAAACATGATAAGATTGATCAACTCTAGGACGCGGGCGTGAGAGAATATCTTTCGTTGTCGCCTGTCGCGGTATCTGAAACTCTGAAACCAGCAAAGCTGCAAAGGTTAATCGGATTCTCAACACGGCTGTGCCAGTATCCCCAGCCAGATTCGAAAGATTTGAGCTCGCTATTAGGAAAAGGCCTCCTTGATTATTTCTTGGAGTATTTTAGGACGTAGCTTTAGAGTTAGTAGAGCTCAGTATCTGCACTGACCTCTAGCTCTACACTCCATCGCAGCACCTCAATATGTTGTTGACCAGCCATCACTACCCACAACTGTGTGTACATTGCGAGCTTTGAATCTCAAGATTGATTGCGCGTATTTGTATATATGTTTAGCTGTTTTGTTTTTTAACCCTGAAACTATAGTTCACTCCACAATTGAAAGGAGTAAAAGGACTGTAGGTTTATGAGCATACACATTGTCAAGGCAATAGCAGATCAAAGAATTAATTTGCCCCTAGTAGCACCAAATTCTATATATCGTAAAATTCCTGGTGAAACCCGATCCAAAGGCGCTTCTCAAATTTGTCGCAAAACCCCGGAGCAATCTGGTTGCTAGGCTTGCTTTTTTTTCGATGGATGAAGACATTAGTAGCCATCAGGGTGTATTGATCGTTGCGATAAAGAAAGGCTCTGAACTTTAGATTGATTGATATTGATAAACAAAAAACACATCTAGATGTATCAAAAATACTTGGTTACCCAAGAATATGTTTGTACCAGCCTGTGTCGATGTGTATAAGGAACAGCCTGCGGAAATAAAAATAGTCGTATCCTGATATTCAGGAAAAAACAAGGATAATGGAACGTAAACTACATCAGCTTTTGAGAGAAATCCAGATCTTACGAAGACAAGGAAAGATCGTGTTGAGACTTGTCAAAACATGATATTTTTTGTTTTATAACCATAGATACAGGAATATGAATGAATAATGTCATTAGTGGTTTTTGCTGTCCTCTGGGAAGAGAGCCGGAAATTAGCTAAAAATGTCATCATTCTGCGTCTTCAAGAACTGGCTGGGGAAATCGGTTTTTATCGTCTCTTTTAACCCACACAAATGAATGATGCGGGGAACAGCTTTTCATAGATAATTCTATCTTCATTGAGAGGGTGGTGAAATGTAACAATCTTGCTGAGAAGGACTGGGGATGATCACAAACAGATCTTTGAATGTCGTGACGTCACTAATGTCTCGTGATTCCTGCCCTAACATGTGGCATCAGAAAAACAATCTGGCTAGAGTAAATATTGCCTTGTATGGCTTAGAGCCAAAATTTTCACCGAGCAAAATCACCCTATGACACATTGGGAACACGCTGAAGATCCAGGAATATATCTCAGGTGACTAAGTTATGATTCTTTCTAAAGCATTATACCCAGGATACTATTCTTTATGAATCTCTCGTGGTAAGCTTGGGTTATCGCGTGTCGTTTTGTGTTACTACGTACATAGTATTCGTATTGAAACAATTTAGGCGAATTAGCCTAGCTCGCGCAATCAAATGTAACAAATTGTAACAAATTACGTCCTAATTGTATCAATCAGAACTCTAACCATACATGATAGGAAGAAAATGCAGTCTTAGAATCATTTCAAATTGGCATCAAAGTATTGTATTGATATTCCTACGTTGGCTCACAGCTACAGGACAGAGAGTCAACAATTTCTTGCAGGTGTTCAAACGTAACTCGTGCACGTAACAAAACGAAAACGTACCACAAAAAACTCTCTACGTATGTTAAGATGTCGCTGGTACTTTCCAGTGAATAAACCTCAAAACATGATCCTTGCGTAATGTGTTTATTTACATAATATTATATTGATGCTTGTGCGTGGTGAGTCGAAGTTACTAACCAGGATTAAGAAAGGTTAATGTTACACCTTCGGTAACCTAAGATCCTTCGCTTCTGGTGGGGACCCCTGAAGAAAAATAAAACGTATTGATTGCCTACAATTCCTCAAACCTTTCTGGTCTTTTTTGATCAAGTAAAGCAAGGTAAAATTATCCTCATAATCTCGAAGAAAGATGGAGTACATGCATGTCATCCGTATAAGTTTTATAGGGGGAAATACCTTTCATTACTTTCTCTGAAGATAGTTAAACATAGTTTGCATCCGCATATTTCTAATGTAACTGATGGTGGAAAACATTCAACATTCAATCGTCGTATATGGCATACTTTGTTCAACGTTGATATTGTGTTTTTTACAGTGAGTGCCTAGCGCGGTACTGTTCAGTTGCTACGTAATCAGCCGCGGTAAAGCCGTAAAGGGGATCAAACTGATATTCATGCCGCCGATTTCCATCATGTTAGAAGTCCACACGGCCTTGACCCAACTTCCAACGAATGACGAATCTCCTCTCTCCATGTCAGACTGCGAATCTCTGGAAAATATTTGCGACTATGAAGAAATCTACCATCACAAGGCAGGTGTGGAAGAAATGGGAGTTCTAAAAATGGACAAAAAGCTCCCCAAAGCAAAACCAATAGCAAAGAGTAAACCTATAACAAAAATCTTCAAAGACAGGACATTTTCGCCAAGTTTGGAGGACATAAAAGAAGTGGAGGAAAGAAGTAAAGATGACTTTGATTCGCCATATTTTCTATCTTTGTCGCATGTTCATTACGATCGAGCATTTCAGGGAGGATTTCTCGACAAAGATAAAGGAAGGAAATTTAGAAATGAATACTGGAAATCATATCATCGAGGTCAGAAGAGGTCATCCAGACGAACTGTATCTTGGTGAATCGATAGATTTCTTTCCTGATAGTTTTAAAAACATCTTCAATATGAAACCGTGGAGCGACAATTCTTCCGCGATGAAAATCCTTGAGGAAATCCCCGTCATACCATAAATTTGTATCAACCTAATATTGATCGTGTTGGTGATTTCCGAATGTTTATAGTTACCTAATAGTTACTTAGAATAGTGCAAAAATATTGTAAATAGTTGCAATCGTCGATAAGTCGCAATTACCATGTGCCGAATATTCTAATGCGAAGCATAATTTCTGCCTCAAAGTTCCGCTCCATACAAGAATTGTGTAATGAAATATTGTAAATATATTTACTTCTGTAAATTATATCCGACTATATAAAAAGATGTGTAACATATCGTGCAAGAAAAACCCATATTGCAACTGTTTTATGAAACAATGGGCGTGTGTAAATGTCTGTGTTTGAATGGCGATGGTTATGCTAATGAAAGAGGCATTTTCTGATGAATAAGACAGCTTCTCGTGCATGAAATTCAATGACAATTAATCTGTGTCTGTGTTTGGATAAGGTCAACAAAATAGTTTCCCGCGACGTAGCTCCAATAATATTAGCATGTGGTGTGTGTGGAAGGGTTATAGTGGGTGCGTGAGAGGTATGTGGTTGGTGTGCCGGGGGATGGGCAGAGCAATGAGCACCAGTCATGTGGTGAAAGTAATTATATTCTATAAAAGCGTTATCCAAAATATATTGAATCTACAAGCTTGAAATGCTTCAAATTGCAATGGTTGCGAAACTTAAAGTGTCCATAAGTACACTTCAAATAAAAATAGTTTGATTTCAGAGCAGCGCATTTCTATTAAAAACTCAGATAGGTTCTTGCAAAATACTCAAGCTGTTTTTCCAATATCTCTCAGTAATAACTGTGTCCGATGTTTTTGATGAAAACAACATGTTGTATTCAAATTCTCAGGAAGTTTGCAATGTTTATGTGTTGGCGTACTCTCATCTCATGCGTTACATTGTATTAGCATTTCCTGTCTTTTCAATGTGACTTATCATATTAAGTATTGTCTAACAATTGTTTCATAACCACAAATCTTTGCAAAAACAATGAAGTTCCTGCAACTTCGCGGCTATTGCAATTTTGGCAGACAATGAAAGAAAGACAGAAAGATATTCCGCAGAGTTAAGCGATGAGTTATTAGACATGCAATTGCAATTATCCTAATTTTAAAACTATCAAATGGCTGGAACGAAAAATCATTTATGCCTCCTCCGTGTTTTTGATGATGAAAATGTCACTTGAGAATTATAGGATTATTAGGATTAATTGTCGTTTATACGATAGAAAACAATCAACTTCTAGACGAGCTTTCGTTCATTCACAGTTGGACTGAGTTCAACATGGTTGAGAATATGGAGATGATACAAACCCCTCGAGATTACGGAGAAAACATATACCCCTCCAAATTATGGAGAAGACCTTTAGCCCTCCAAAATTATGGAGAAGATATATAAAATCTTTTAATAAAATAACATACAAAGATCGTCTTTGTATTCCGCGTGTTGCGTGAATAAACTGTACCCTGACAAATCCTGGCCTGGTTAAATCACGTTCATTCATGTTTCGTGGAAAGAGACACCGAGCTAATTGCATGAATTAGAGGACCGTCCAGGGTCGATATTCATGGCGTGTGTGCAGTTTTGTAATGGATCTCAATAACTCAATTCATTAGAATAAAAATAGGAATAATGAAACAGATGTTTTTACAAGCTTGCCGCTTGTGAATCATAATTTATGAATCTTTCTGGGATCATTTGTAACAAGTTTTTATAGCAACCACTAGAGTCAAAGATGATCCTTGAGTTATCGTCATGGAACATCGAGAATGATTTGAGTTGATAATATGTGGTTGAAATCCTGAGAGGAAGCCTTAGAGATTTTATTGATCATACTTCACTTACGAAATATGAAAGACGCTTCAAATTGAAGTCAAAACAATTGTTCATAATCAATTTAAACACTTTAATCCTTCCCTTTGTACACTTTACGATCCATAAAATATATTTTTGGATCATTAAATAAACCTAGCAAATCTATTTACACTAAAATGTCAAAACCTATTTACATGAAAATATCAACAAACCTAAACCCGAGAAAGACAATTCAAGCTATTCTAATTGCATATATACATTTTAAAGCTTGCAAATGTTTTAAGAGTAAAAGGTCAATATTCAGTACACGAGTACTTTCCTAGCAAAGCGACCTTGGTGTCTTAAAATGGGTTATCAAAACCCTATCGTTGACGTGTCAAGTGTAAAACGAAACTGGTTCAGATCCTAGTAAGTAATCAATTATACAAATCTCGTCTCATCCTTATTTTTTTTGCGTTGTTTTCGAGTTGAATAAATCGCATTACCCAGGCGCACGAGGACCCCGGTTACGAGGCTGCGCCAAATTCCTCTGGTACTACAATCCAAATACACAAATTTCCTATCAGTTGTTTTGAGTTGAGATTTATAAAATCATGTCAACAAGCTTTCCTATCGTAAACATTCACAAGCAATGCTCGTCAATTATTAATTATTTGTGTTCGCTTTGACAAACAGCGGGAATTTTTTGTTAAAAACAACTTGTTATATAACACTGGTCACGTCCGAACGGCACTTAGGACTTTGAAATCACGAGGCAATATCAAGTAATCAGAATTTCAGTCAAGTGTTCGTCGTACTTGATACAAAACTAAATGTTGTAAACAAGGCCTGATAATTTTCAAAAATTCTTTCAATAAATCCCTAGTGCTGCCATTTTTTCTATAATTACAACTGTTCATATGGAGACTATTACCAATAAACCAATGTCACAAAAGGCGAGTCTGCCGTGCGCGTTTCCATCTACGAGCCGTGTTTACATAGAAATAAATCGTTGTTTTGCACTGAGAGTATTTTTGTCTCTTGATTTGACACAGGGCTTAAAGATAATTTCGAAATCGTTTTATATCAAAGTCCTCAATCAACAAGATTGATTGTACGGCACAAACAATATTCATAAATTGAACAATATTTTCAGATTATCTTCCTATCTCCATGTTTTCTAACATCAAGCACTTCTCCACCCCAAGTTAAAGTTGAAATATTTTTCTCGACGATAACAAGTCGAAATTTACCAGATGTTTTAGATGCATGACTTGTTTAGTAGGAAACACATTATGAAGTAGATAAGCGCGATGAAGAAGCCGAATTAACGAATTGCCAATCGTCCAACATCAAAAATAGATCGTGCTTACCACCTTAACCAAGATTTTCAACATTTGATGGAATAATAACTTCATTGAAGTGTTCGTATATTTGATGAAATATTTCACTGCATGTTGTTTTGTAGTAAGCAGCTTTTATTGTCTCGTGTCTCGTGCTGAGTTCGGTCTTCTTCAAAGATTCCTTAAAGTCTCTCCCAAAACACATTTCCCGCGTAATCCCGCCAAGCCGGTGTCGTCTTTTAATGATATAAACACATTTGGTACTGTACAAAATCTCTCTGATTTCCTGCGTGTTTGAACACGCTAACCCACTCGGTTTCCAATTCACTGAATTCACGTCACAACGTTGGTCAATTCTATATATAATCATGTGGTTCACCAAACATTCATAGCGATAAAATATCATCAGTAATATTTGTTCAACGAAAGATCCCTCAGGAAGAGGCAATCATCTGTCTTGGATCAAGAGAAGCTTATGTTTATGTGTCGTACTATCATGAAAGGACAAAGGTAAAGTCGACGATAAAATAGTTCAATCGCACGAGTGTCAAAGCGCTAGTTTTGTGTTCAAAACATTCTCAAATGCCATCTCAGACTCGCAGTTCAAGGTAAAAGTAATGGGACACTGAATTGTCAGTCAAGAATACTGTAGTTCCAAAGATAAAGCAAACTATCTGATTATATTGTTCCAAATAATTCCTACGACAAAGTTCGATGATAGACTGAAAGTGACATTGGTTATTATGAGCAAGTGAAGAGAAATTCTGACTTACATGGGAACTGCCAAATCACACACAGCTGCAATTTACATGTAAAAAGTCACTTCTAGAATGTAATCGATCGTGGCCTTCGTGTAAAATCGTTCTCCTTAGTGAATACTTTCCTGCGATAGTGTCTGCCTTTGCGGTGTTGTAGGTATCCCATATTCTTAGCCTGATGATAATGCCTATCAGGTAAAGTTAGATCATACTTCATACCCAGCTCTGCAACAGACGATGCGTCATTCTCTCCTTGTTCTTCATTTATAGCTTCCAAACTTGGGAAGTAATCGTTGTGCAAAATACAAGAATGCCTGTCGCGTTTGCTAGAAACATCTTTTGGACGAACACAGTTGCACTCCACTTCCAGAGCGCTATTTATCATCTCCTTATTGGCACATTCGACCTGTGCCCGTCGCTCGTAAATACACGAAAAGTCGAGACTGTCAAACTGTTTTTCCAAATCTGTCATTCCAAGCGCTCTGTCTGCCAGACGCAACGATGGACCTTCTGAGCACATCATTTTGAGAAATTAAAAACTCAATTTAATGAAAAGCTAAGGAAGCACGCAAGAAAGGTCTTCACTGTACTACAACCTCAGGACTCAATCTATCGCTGCCTTTCATACGGTTTAATTACGCGTGAAAAACAAAAACAATATGTGACGCAGAACGTTCAGGCATGCGCAGTTCAATAGGTGCCCCATTTGGTTAAAAAACAAGCGAATCGTCATAAGTGCAACGAGATGCCTAAAACGGCGCAGCTTTGAAATATTTCCTGTCTGGACAGTCGCAAGACCGGAGATAAGTTACAATGCGAGCATCAAAACAACACGACGTGCGAAACGTTTTAAAATTTGAATCTTCGTCATAAGTACACAATGTTTTTAATAAAACCAAATTTAAACAGATTATCCAAACTTTGCATAATTTAAAGTATTATTGTGCAAACAGCTATTCTTCGAATCGCAAAAACAAGCCATTTGGAGTCGTGTTTCAATGTATTATCGCACCACAATCAAGCGAAAAACAAACGGCACTTGTCACCACATGCATGTGCCCATATAACAATGCCACCACTGTGGACTCATTGTAATTAAAACAAGGGAATTCCGATCTTATAAGTCTTGTTTTGGAAAAATTGTTTTCATTTTAAACAAACTATGAATAAGCTTCTTGTTGCTTTGAATGGTAATAAAAATTAATTGATTCGTTGCAGGAAGAAAACACGTGTAGTTAGTTAACCCTAAAGCTCGTCTTATTATTTCGGGCAGATGAAGACGCGGGCATAATATGAGGGATCATTTTGCTGGAAAATAAATATACGTGCCGGTTTTTACAAAACAAACAAGGATTTAAAAGTAATAAAATTCACAAGGTTGTACAACACAAAAGCAGTGGAATGTCGAACATATTTTCATGAGAAAATTTGAAAATCAGAATATTTATCCTTGAAACAGGACAGGGTACGATCAATGCAAGTGTGAGTTGACTAGTATCCATATAACATCGCATGGGAGAAAGAATTCCACTCAACATGGCTCCTCGAGGCTCGCGTGCCCATATCGCAAACGATTGTGGGAAATCAATGCAAATTATGGTTATATAGGTGGGCCGCGAAGGATCATGGTACAGTACCAGCTGCCCTTCTTGGGAGTTCAAATGTTTCAAATCGATCAGTTGAGAAAACACAAAATGTTTTTGTGGTTTCCAATTAGACAAATAACTATTATCAATTACACAAAACCCCCACTGTTGTGGTTTATTAATATTACTTCACTGAAAATTGTAATTTCAAAAAATACCGTTCAAGTTGCATAAAATTGGACTTGGATTTATCGAATTTTTAGGTCCAACCTTGCATAATTCAAGGTTAGTGAACTCTGATCTAACGAGGTTTAGAACGTCAACTGACCTTACCGGGTTTTCATCCATCCAAGGATTATCTATCGTACAGTCGAGTACCGACGATGTCCATTAGAAAGTGCCATATTTCCTCAATCACACGCGGGCATCGCTCCAAGATACGGTCTAAAATTAAAGCAAGAAAAGTGATTGAACAAGGAACATGTCCCTGGGCAGTCGGTACCAAAGACCCTGACCACGCCCTGGTTATGTGTCCAAAATATTCACGTTGTTTCGTGTAGAGGTGTGGTGCCTAGTTGGCTAGATGAAGTAAATCGTTTATTCTTTATGTTAATTCGTCAGTAAACATTCTTAAGGGAAGAGTAATTTTCACGCATCTTCAGGAAGTTTAACAGGCCGTAAATAAACCGTCGAGCTACACGACGCCTTCCCCCCTGTATTCCAAGGACAAAGCAGATTTTAAACTGTGCAATATAATTTGAATTACAAAAAAACAACTTGAAACAATGGCTTTAAAAAGCAGACAAAACATTTCTGCTTTCCAAGAAGATATTTCAATTAAACTCGCGTTTTTTAAACACAGTGTGTAAATGAGATGCAAACGGAAGCAACTTGTGTTTTTAGGCTTTCTAGTATTTTGTCACATGTCAGTCAAGAATATAAACTGATGTCTTAAATGGATTGATAAGGGTGGGACAAGCGAGTGAATGATCGGAACTACAAAAGTGAAAGTGTCATGTCTATTGTTCCGTGGATCTCTTTCTTATGCGAGGATTGTGGGTCATGCATGATTGTAAAACAGTTATCTTTATACTCAATGTCTTGAGCTATCCAACGACAACCACAAGAGAATAAGCAGAGAAAAGCGAGCAGTATAGCGTAGTGTAGACTCAGAAAGACAGGTACCAGCAATGAGAAGTAGTAAACACTAGGAACACCTGTCTACCCCAACAACTATAGAACTGCCAACCGTTTATTGCACACAGAAAACCGCAAAAAAAACCCGGCAGACATACACTGTCTGAGGTGCCAGACTATCACACAGAGAAGCTCTACAAGACTACAACTACCAGATACAAACCTCGACAAGATATTAAAGTGCAAAGGAGGAATCTATAGAAGACGGGAATATGTTGAAAGATATGCTTCTTCCTTCAACAACAAACGATGCTATTTTGTCCATGTCAGACGCGGAGTGTCGGGAATCATTATATCGCGCTGGTTTGAAGATAACGAATGTTGAATTTTGGCAGCCAAGGTGCAGTTGTAAGAAGAAAGAGAAGCGTAAGGAAGGCGGGAATTCTGAAACGAATTATGGTAAGCTTGAAGCAGTTTGTGTGAAGAAACATGAAACACATCTGGTCGGAATCCATCGACAAAGAGCATTGGAAAAGGGTCATTTCAGAAAAGACAGACATCGATTGTTTAGAATTGCCGCATATAATATGGAAAAACAAGGTACTTACTGATATCTTTCAGTAGAGTTTTCAAATGAAATGGGCGATTTAAAAGGATTTGTAGGATTATGTCTGTGTCCAAGTTTAAGAAATGTATTTTATAGTTAGATTACGTCGTCAGTAATAGCAAAACAAATAATTATACTAAGCTGTGATAAAGTATTTCTGTAACGTTTCTTGTGGTTTTGCGTGGCAAGAACAAGAATATAAACATCTATTTTAAGACACATCACGCAACTTTATCAATGAACAGTTTTCGGTCCGTTGAAGCTGACTTTAGTCGGCCGGCAACTAACTTGAAAAACATGTAAACATTGCTTTCAGCTGCGTCGACGAAGAACCAGTTAATGAAACGAAAGCTTTGCGAAAAAAATATGTGTCTTAAATCCTGTGTTGTATTGTAATATATTATACTGTTGTACTAAAACACTGTACTGTATCGTACTGTACAGTGAATTATTGTACTATAGTAAGCTATACTGTACTCTAGTTACATGTAAGCTACTTTATACTGTACACGCGTCCAATCAATTAACTGTCAAACAAGGGTGGGGCTGACTTGAAAAATGACAGCCCATGAAATGTCTATCAAACGTATTTTATAAACTTTAGAATTGAATCAAATAAATAGTAGCAGCAAAGCTGACTACTTTTTTAAACCTTTTTTAAATTAACGTAAAAAATTCTGGAATAAATATTTAATTTTAATCTGTGTGGAAAGTCAATAATAATTCATTTTTGGGAATGAAATATATACACTTCTGATTTAACCAAAAGCAGTATTTTACAACAAGGCCCTCTGGCAGTTATTGAGTCATACATGCAAGCAGTCTCATCACAAACACAATTCATGGTAGTATACCAGGAAACTGCTCTCTCCCACAGCCACACCCATCCCACCTGCAATCAGGCATGCAGGCTTGATATCCCTCATAGTCACATGACACACGTTCATCGCCAAAGCGTATGCGACTCTCCAAATAGGAGGAACCATAATACTCTCGTAAAAACTTGAACATTGACCGAGAGGCGGGAAATAGTCTACCGTGCATTCTAATGTTTACAATCTTTCCAGGACTGTCGCGAGTCACGGCATAGACAATTAACCCATCATGCATTGGGTAATAAGGTGTTACATAGACATGAAAAGCATTCCAGCGAAGAAGATACTCATAACCAAATTTCAGTTCAATTTTTTTGACCAAGTCTATAACTTGTCGCCTGCTTGAGTAGACAAACGTGTCTACGTCTCCAGAATCCCATGGGAGCACAGCGCGAACTTTAATAAAACCTAATAATGTTCCGCCTTCCAGGATGTATGGAATCTGATGCTTCTCCAGCTGCATTGCACCAAAGTTTAAGGCGTCTATCAAACGTTCTACTATGAAAGGAAATGCAGTCAGACCACTGTATGCCCAATGTCGCAGCTTCCAGTTCGGGAAAATATACTTTTCACTGCAAATCATTGGATCAGTACCATCACATATGGTAGTGTGATAACCATCAGCGTTAACAATGTTCAGCACATGGTGCTTATTAACAAATGGCAGTAAATTATCAATTTCAACTTTAGTCTTGAAATTTCCTAAGTTCTTTAAAAGAGGACATAGTTTGATGGAATCTTTCCTGAAAACGACATCAGGCAAAGTGCCAATTCTCAATATCTCTGTAACATTGAGGAAAAAATCATGACGCCACATAACTCCCATGTTACCATCAAATGGTTTTTCATCCAGGATTGAAAGTAATGATTTGGTTTTGGCAAGAAAATAAGGTGACGTTGACTCACATTTCAGCACATTTCCACCTTTTTTATACTCAAACTTTTCAAAGAATGTCCAGTTTTTTAGTCTCAAGCTGTGGCAAGGTATTGTGAACTCTTTATCAATGTTAATTAATGACCCACCCAGAATGTTGAAAGTGTGCACATAACCCATTAATTTTTCAACAAAATTATCTTGCATTTCATTGATTGCTAAATCCGAATCCAATACCATAAAATACTTGGTCTCGGTGGCTAAAATGGAATCCTGTAATGCTTCTGGATAACTTGAAAATCCTCCTAAGTTTACAACAGTTTTTAAAGAAGGAAATGAATCTGCCTTATATCTTCGTGGAGTGAGATTCAAGCCTTGAAATGCAAGGATTATTCTCACTAATGGATATTTCTTCTTTAGTTCTTTTATTCTGTTTTCTGCACAGGCCAAATCTGGTTGACTTATGAAGATAAATGTAACTTCTTTATTCACTTCCTCAATACTGACTTCAACATGTGCAGGGTTTAAGTCTTCATCCTCGACTGAAGATTTCTTTCCACCACAAACATTATCTGAGTACGCTCGCATTTGACGATAAATCGTTACCTTTTCAGATAATGCTTTTAAATTATTGTTAAGTACGTTTTGTTCTTGCCATTTTACAATTATAAAAAATGCAAAGAAAACTAGAAAAATAGTCTGAGCATTCAGCGAAGAACGCCGTGAAAATCTCGTCAAACTTCGTACCTTTGAAATTATACTCATGACCTCCAATTAAGAGTAAAATCCGGAAATATTTTCCTGCAAACCACGTATTTCTGATGTATTTTTTGCAAAGAAGAATCAATAGTGATAATTCTATAATATCATTTCACACAAGGAACGACGTCATGTAATATATGTATTTTGAATGAACATTTTTAAATTCACAGTCAGGGCCGCCGAGAGGGGGGAGAGGTGAAGGGATTTTGCCCCGGGCCCCAAACCTGAAGGGGCCCCCGACTTAAAGAAACAACCTAAAATTACGGCACCTTAAAAAACCATTTTCCGGCCGACTGGACCATGGTCGAATACGCCATTTTCCGGCGAACTCGACCATGGTCCAGTCGGCCGGAGTTCGCCGGTCGAGTTCGCCGGAAAACGACTAATTCGACCATGGTCGAGTTCGCCGGAAAACGACTAACTCGACCATGGTCGAGTTCGCCGGAAAACGACTAATTCGACCATGGTCGAGTTCGCCGGAAAACGACTAACTCGACCATGGTCGAGTTCGCCGGAAAACGACTAATTCGACCATGGTCGAGTTCGCCGGAAAACGACTAATTCGACCATGGTCGAGTTCGCCGGAAAACGACTAATTCGACCATGGTCGAGTTCGCCGGAAAACGACTAATTCGACCATGGTCGAGTTCGCCGGAAAACGACTAATTCGACCATGGTCGAGTTCGCCGGAAAACGACTAATTCGACCATGGTCGAGTTCGCCGGAAAACGACTAATTCGACCATGGTCGAGTTCGCCGGAAAACGACTAATTCGACCATGGTCGAGTTCGCCGGAAAACGACTAATTCGACCATGGTCGAGTTCGCCGGAAAACGACTAACTCGACCATGGTCGAGTTCGCCGGAAAAGTCGGGAAAACGACTAATTCGACCATGGTTGAATACGCCATTTTCCGGCCCCAGAAAATAATTTTTCCCCGGGCCCCACAATTTCTCTCGGCGGCCCTGTTCACAGTCCACACACGAGTACTTAAGTTTAAATTATATCTGTTATATTATTCTTAATAATTTACCAACCCTACCAGTCAATAAATAAAACAGACCAAAAATTTAAACATATTACTCAGACATTCACCATTTCTGTAAATTATTTCTATTACAAGTTACCACCACACCCTGACCACCTGCAATCAGGCATGCAGGCGTGATGTCCTGGAATCATACAGTAACTTCTTTGGTTTGAAATTTTAATGTGGTTCTCTAAAAAGACAGAGCCATAAAACTGCCTTAAAAATTTAAATAAATCTCTTCTCACTGGAAAGAGTTTGTCACCATTTTTCATGTAAACTATAGCTTCTGGCTTGATCCTTCTTGTAAGGTAAACAATGCAACCATTTAACAATACAGGGTCATCAGAAACATAAGTGTGAAAACCAGTGTGGCGAAGCCAAAATTCATAACCATATTCATGAAAGGTCTCTTTAACCATATCTATAACTTTGCGTCGTGTGGAAAACACAAATGTATCTATGTCACCATGGTCCCATGGTAGAATGTTGCGCAATTTAACCATGCCCAATAATGTTCCTCCTTCAAGAACATACATTAGACTCGACTCTTCAAGTCGTTTTGTTCCAAAATATAATGCCTTCTGTAATGATTCTATGATAAATGGGTAAGTGCTCAGCCCCCCATCCATCCAGTGTTTTAGTTTCCATTTCTTTTGAATGCCTCCTTCGCTACATGCTAATGTCTTTGAGTCTTTACAGACACTGATAGAACTTTGCTCATTTTTTATATTAAACAATTGATGCTTCTTTGCAAAAGGAAGAATTAATTCCACCTGCTCAGACTTTGACAAAACAGAATGCTCTTTATCAAAACAATCTTTGGCCGATTTTAATCGAATTATAACAGATGGTAAAATACCAACTTCCAAGAAGTCTTGAAATCGAATAAAGAAATCGTCTGCCCATTTCAATTTCAGATTAACATCAAAAAGATGATTGTCATGAACACGTAGTTTCCTGAATGCTGCAGTTCGAGCTATGAAATATGATGAAGTTGCTTCACATTCAAGTATATTGCCACTTATATTATACTGAAAGCTTTCATAATATGACCAATGTTTCATTCTTAGCCGTTGACAAGGAATAGAAAATTCACCAAGGGTATTGACCACTGAGCCACTGAGTATATCAAAACCTGGAATATTTCTATAAAAAATGTCAATAAAGTTCTCCTGCATTGCAGGCAAGTCAATTTTATGGTCAACGATCATAAAGTATTTTGTATCAATAAGTTGGATTGCATGGTTGAGAGCTTCAGGGATATTCATAAATCTACCAAGAAATTGGGCTTCAGTGACTGTTAAGACTTGTTGATTTGAAGCTGTGATTCCCACGTTTAACGCCAGAAATATTCTTGATCGTTTGTATCGATTTTTAAGCCACTTGACTTGGCTAGTTAGACACTTGACCGTAGGACCCAGTAATATAAATGTTACATCTTTATCGACCGTATCTTTTGTGACAACTTGCCGTTCACTTTGTTGCAGAACATTATGGTATTTCTTGCCCTTATTTGAAGCTGTGTTTTGGCAGTGTTGTTCAGCGAATTCTTGCATTTGTCGAAGAATATTTATAGTAGCCATTACCTCTTTATGTTTGCTATAATGATACTGCCATTCCCCCAAGGCGAACAAAATATACATAAGTAAAAAGATGCTCAAAATTACACGAACATCACGAAGAGAACTTGTAAATCGTGGGTTATTGCACATTATTGTCTTGTTAATAAATTGACACATAACATACAATTACAAGCATTCTCAAGCATATTTATTGGAGATATAAAAACATAATCAAGTAATTTGAAATGCAAATTTCTACGATATTTTTAGGTGCCCCTCCCAGGAAAAAAACTTTAAAATATTGTGTGTTTTTTCTTTGTATATCTTATCTAATCGTTATCATCGATATTTTTTCTAATATCGTAATTTATGCTAATTAGGCTTGAGCATTCATTTTGCATGTTTCAAGCACGTGACTTAAGGACACACAATGTCACAACTTGGGCTGGAACGAATCGAGTAAAGTCAATTTTTGTACGATTTCAACATGAAATTTCGCTTTTGTGGAGATCTAGATTGTCCCGATTGGGTGTTGGCTGAAATAAGCATACTTTCGAGAATTAGTAGTGTTAAAATGAAGCTTTTATCCTTGCAAGTTGTAAAGAGTTTATGTGGGGAAGCTATTGATTATGCCAAGGTTCAAAAATTCACTTCGGATGCAAAATTTGAACATTCTGACGTGAAAGCATCGATTGCAGCTTTATCATTTATCCTTTCAAGTGCAGCGAGGTACAGTGTTGATGGAGACTCGCTTTCAAATGAGCTACAACAACTTGGCTTACCTAGAGAACATTCTATTTCATTGCATAAAGTTTACGAAGACAATTTGACCAAATTACAAGATCATCTGCGGAACACAAGTTTCCGTCTGGACAAGCTCAAAGACTTAGAATGGAGAGTTGATTATGTGTTGGGATCGAGTCAGATGAAAGATCTCAAAGAACCCGAAATCAATTTACGCTTTGTGACAGTCAATTCAGACAGTTCTTCTGAACAGCCAGTGTCTATGACAATGACTTCTGACAAGTTTACTGTGCTTTTGCACGAGCTGAAACAGGCTTATAAAACAATGGAAGGACTTTCTTAGTTCACTAATTCAGATTCAACTTGTTGATGCAAATGTAATGAATCTTGCAATTGAATTAATTTATAATATGCACAGATCAAAATAAACACATCTTACTTATGACAAATAAATGACTTTGGACAATCATTACGGCAACTTTCTTGAGTGCTATTCCCACAGAGAGTTTTGTTGAGTGATTCAGATGTATGATTTGTCAAACATACCTGGTAAATGTGAGCATGAGAATGATATATTAATTTAGCCAAAAGTAGCCAAACAAATCATTCTGCATAGATGCCTTAAACTTCATAATTCACTATTGTACAACACTATATAAGTCAGTTGAACAAATTTTTGAAAGTGATCCTTTGGTTCTTGTTTTTGTTTTGATGGTTCCATTACTTCTTCCTGAAACCCTGTCTAATGTCTCTTTCAATTTCAAACTGTTTCTGATCCACTCTGTTCAGAAAAGCTTGCTTCTCTAAAAATCTAAAGAAGCAAAAATAAAACAATCATTCTATTTCAGTACTTTCAGGAGTTCATCAATGTTAGAAGTGAACATTACCCATCTCTGTTGCTAGTTTTTAGTTCATCTTCAATACCCTCATCCTTTTTAAATGATGTCCAATCAAGTTTAGACTTCTCCTACAATATTTTAAAACAGAGAAGCCAAGTATAATTTCTGCTTGCACTACAGCTTTTTCTATAACTGAACAACAAGGTGGTGTTATACCAATGTGCTCAACTTTGGTTTTTTCCCAATTTTCCCTAAAACACTCCCGAGCCCTCCGCCAGGACGTTTTGTACTATAAAAATTGAAGTATATTAATTCATAATTGGAATATATTGTTGAATTTACAATGTAAAGTTGCTAATATAATTGATGTACTCACGGCAAAGCTGCTCTGGGTTTGACAGAAGAAGGGTTGTCTTTATCACTCACTGGTGCAGGTTTTATTGAGGAAGAATCAACAGATTTAACCACCCTTGATTTAGAAGTAAATATTAGCTAGTTTCTGGAAATATTTTCCTGTATCAAATATTAACAAAACATACTTGACTTCTTCTCCAGCAAAATCAAAGACTTCTGTAACCTCAACTTTCTTTGGAATTTCCTCCTTTTTACCAGAACTTGTTGAGGGATTCTCCTCAGTTTTTTCCTCTGTCTTTTGTGTCATATGTGACGAGGCAGCTGGTCTTGTTGCAGCTGTATCTTGTTTAAAAGCTTCCCAAAGATCATCAACTCTTTTTTTTAATCCCAAGTCTTCTTTTACAGGAATTTCAGCATTTATATTTTCCACTTCATCACTCTCTTCATTGGCTGACACCTCATCATCTTCCTGAAGTTGAATCCCACCTTTTCTCTTCCTAATGAAAATTATAATTGATAACTGTCTGTGTTGTTCTATCTCAATTAAATCACTTCACTTCTCACTTGCTTTCCTGTTTTTTCCCATTTTTGTTCTTTTTAGATCCTTCTGCACCTCCTGCATCTTCATCACTGGATGGTTCCTCTTTGTAAGACAATGATGGTAAAAATATTAAACATTTCTGTTGGACACTAGACAATTTTTCAATGTAGATCTCCCCACAAACATCATCCCACAACATCATCCCCACAAGCTAATATTGCGCGTAATTCACAGCCAAACTTCAGTGATTGACTCATTCATTGACAAATGTTTATCTGTACACTGTCGTGCAAACAACGGTAGAGTAATGTTTTCATTCAATTTTGTATAAAACAGCATTTTTCTTAATTTTCTGTCTCTGTTTCCATTAACATCTCAATGAAAATACTTTACCTGGAATATAGTCTTCATCATCTTCACTGTCGTATTCTGATTCAGAATCATCAGACATAATTATTTGAACTGAAAAATTACACCTTTTTGATTATAGGAAATTTAGGAAAAAACAGGATTTTGATTTGAATTTCCTGGGTTCGCTGTGGAATCGTTCCCATGTCTCAAAATGCTTCTTCGTTTGCTCGGCCATGAACGGAAAATAAATATGGCTGCCGAATGTGAAGTTTTTGTTTATTACGTTTCATCTACGATTTCAAAGAGATAAATACGTTGGATTTTCCTGATTTCATCGTGGATCTGTGATTCATATCAATATAAACCTGGATATTCCTGTTGCTGTTCGAAATAAGGATAAATTTGGCTTCAAAACGTACAACGGATGTTTTCATTAGTCTGTTTCCAAGCTTACTTTAGATAGTTCTGCGCTCCGTACGATCAGTAGAATTGTGGAGATTTTTAGTGTATATCGACGATGAGTTTCGACGGTTCAAGCATCGGTAGACTCGAGGGGTCTTCAAACGCTCCTGGTGGTTTGACCGTTAAAAAACCAAGGGATGCGACCAAAGGCTCGTCAAGAGGTAGTCTGTTAGGACTTCAGAAACTAGCCGAGGAAAAAAGAAAAGAAAGAGAGTTTGAAGAAGGGAAGGTAGCAAAAAAACAGAAGTCTGACAACTGGGAGGATGATGATGATGATGATAGGACCAACTCAGGTTCCTCTGTGAAGCATCGGCACTACCGGTCAAAAATGGTAGAGACACCATCACATCCTGGTGGTGTGAGTGATGCTTATAGGGAGAAAAAGAAACAACGTGATGAACGTGATAGAGAACAGAGAAGAGGAGGTGTATACGCTGATACAAAACAACGTAATTATAAGGATACACGAGAGGATAGGAGGGAGAAGGATTGGGAAAAGAGGGATAGAAGGCAAGATGAAGGGTCAAGAAGAGATAGATCTTCAAGAAGCAAAGGGGATAGCACTAGGTCAACACAGGGACGTTACAATTGGGAGGAAACACCAAGCAGTCGAAGGTCAAGACAAGAGAGAGAGTATACTCCAAATCGTAGTTCAAAAGGTTAGTAAACTTTGGTGTGGGCTCAGTGCTAATGCTAAAATGTTCCTAAAATCATGAATGTAAAAAACCTGTAGCCTATTAACTGCTGTCTAACCAATCCCTCCTAAATTTATGTGTGTTTATTCAGATTTAAAAACACCATCTCGCACTTCTTGGGATGATGAGGAAGACATGACACCATCAAGACAAACCTGGGAGGCACCATCACCAGCAAGATCTGACATATCAAAGAAGGACCGCAGTGAAAGAAGGTTTACATAATGTTATTAGCAACAATCCCAATCCAGATTGTTTACTCCCCTCTTTACTGTTTACTCCAACACTTCCCCTTCTCCCCATAGAGAATTCCTCACCCTCTTATCATACAATGTCAACACTTTGTTCTGAGAATTTCAGCTCTAGTATATTCATCCTTTCATGCCAGCTTCTAATTCCTTCTTGTCACAATAACACCTTTTCAATATAAAACAGCAACTCTCTTGTTTCCATCTCTTCCTGAGGTTTCCATATTTCCAGCTTATAGCTTCATTTTGACTTGACGAATCTTGTATCTTCAACCTTTAGACGTGAAAAGAAGGTGGACGACACTCCAGCTCTTACTCCTACATACAAATACAACAGCTGGGCAAATGATAAAAAAAGTTTTGGTGTAACTCCAAGATTTTCCAGAGGAAAAGGTAAGATCCTTCCATAGGTCCAATTGAACATGGTCTGGCTTCAAGCAAGCAAAAATATATCCATGTGAAACATCTTGCAGCTCAACGTACTGATGAAGAGGGAAGTGAGAAAGAAATGTCTGAAACAGAAAGAAGAGAATGGGATGAAGAACAAAAGGTATCTGCTCATTTTTAGCTTGTCTGGTTTGGTAACTCTGGGTAGAAACATCACAAGACATGATACACAGTCGAATTTATCCACACTGCCTGGATTTATCAGGGTTGATGTGTCTGATACAGAAGGTTCAGCTCCAAATTCAGTCCTGTTTGGAAATTGAACCATTCCCACTTGTTTGCCATAGACCATGATTCATTGTCTCCTAGTTCTTCATTGTCTCCTGCAGAGATGTTCACTACAGGATGTTCTCTATTCCAGCGTCTAGACAGAGCATGGTATGACATGGACAGTGGCCAGGATGAGACTCACAATCCATTTTCAAACATCAGCGATGAATATGTTGCTCAGAAGGAGGAGGCAATTGCAAAGAAACAATTCAAACGAATTTCAGCTCAACAGCGACAAATTAACAAAGTACGCGTCGTAAAATACACTTTGCATTTTGTTTCTTCCAGTGAAGCAATTATAAATGTTAAAACTTTTGGAGCATGAAAATTCAACACCAGAATAGCTAGAAACGAGAGAGAGTTAACCAGTTTCTTCTTCTAATAGCTTGAGCTTGTAGTCTTTATATTAATTCAGGATATTGAGAAATGGGAGACAAACAGAATGCTTACAAGCGGTGTTGTGCAACGCTTAGAAGTTGACGAGGATTTTGAGGACGAACAACAAAACAGAGTGCATTTGCTTGTGCATAACATGGTTCCGCCATTTCTGGATGGTAGGATCGTTTTCACGAAACAACCAGAGCCTGTGATTCCTGTCAAGGTAAATGAAATGAACTTCTGGTACACGCACGCGATATAAGTACACAGATCAAGAGTGTAATCAATTCTTTGTTCTTTTCCAAAGGATGGATCCTCGGACATGGCTATAATAAGTCGTAAAGGTTGTCTGGCTGTTAGGAAGTTCAGAGAGGAGAAAGAGAGGAAGAAGGCGCAACATAAAGATTGGGAACTAGCTGGTACTAAGCTGGGAAATCTTCTTGGCGTTGAGAAAAAGAAAGAGGTAAGCGGTAATCTACCTACGCCGGTGCCCACCAGATCATTCGTCCAGACGAACGTTGTATACACTCGAAAAATAAATGAACAACTGAGATGATAGTTCTATCAGAAGGGTTTTGTTCACAAAGTCTTTTCCACAAATTCTTCACTTTTCTATTCGTCAGGATGATGGTGACAATGACGGCGATGATTATAAAGAAAATCAAAGATTTGCAGAACATATGAAAGACAAGAGTGAGAGCTCCAGTGAATTTGCCACACAGAAATCTTTAAAAGAGCAAAGGCAATTTCTTCCAATATTCTCCGTAAGACAAGAGGTATTGAAGTAATTGAACACCGGAGTTCTAATTACTAATTAACAATTTAGAAGCTAATTACTTACTCTATTATTTATTGTTCAATTAGAATGTAATAGAATATGTTTGATTTCAGTTATTAAACGTTATTCGAGACAATCAAGTTGTGATTATTGTCGGGGAAACAGGCTCTGGAAAGACAACACAACTAACCCAGGTTCGTGGATATATTGTATGTTTGCGGGTGAAAGCTCGTCTAAAATAAGAACGACCAAGGCAGCCGGTGCGGTCCACCGTCTTTTGGATAACATATTATCTTTACTCCTGTAGTATCTCCACGAAGATGGTTACAGTAATTATGGAATGATTGGTTGCACTCAACCACGACGTGTTGCCGCAATGTCTGTAGCTAAGAGAGTGAGTGAAGAAATGAGTGTAAGACTGGGAGAGGAGGTTGGGTATGCAATCCGTTTTGAAGACGTCACATCTGAGGTACGTGTATGAAACGAAACCTTTCCGTAGTGATTAGCATCTTCAAACCTTGCACATGATAATATCGTATATGCCTTCTTTCAGTCTACAATGATCAAGTACATGACGGATGGTATATTGCTGAGAGAGTCGCTGAATGAACCAGATTTAGATCGTTATAGTGCTATTATTATGGACGAAGCTCATGAACGCTCATTGAATACAGATGTGCTGTTTGGTCTTCTCAGAGAGGTCGGTTGATTTCGCATTAGTTAGGTCTATATTACACAGCTATTTCTCTCGCCGAGTCGCCGTCCTGTACTATGCACAGTTGTTTATTCAAAGTTATTCGTCTCCAGGTTATTGGCAGACGAAGAGATCTCAAACTGATTGTAACGTCAGCGACAATGGACTCTGATAAATTTGCTGTTTTCTTTGGCAATTCCCCGGTTTATACGGTAAGAAATACAGAAGTCTGAACACACCTCTATACTAATACACGATGCTTTTCAGAAATGTATAAATACTTACGCCAAATGTAACGAGACATTAATCTTTTGTGTTAGATTCCTGGTCGAACATTTCCAGTGGAGATATTCTTCAGCAAGAACGTCGTTGAAGATTACGTTGACGCAGCCGTGAAACAAGCTCTGCAGATTCATCTCACACCATCCAAAGGTTGGTGGATCTTTGAGGCTAGTTTGAGTTGCTTCCTGTATTACAGCAGCCAGTAATCAATGCATGGTTGTCTTGTTTTCCAGGAGATCTTCTCATATTTATGCCTGGTCAGGAGGATATTGAAGTAACCTGCGCCTTGATACGTGGTATGTTTGTTATAAAACGACTTCACTAAATCACAGCAAGCTCGTCCATATGTCTGCCTTGAGGGAATACAGTATACTCAAATATCTTTCTTTTCTCTAGAACGTCTTGACGAGGTGGACGACGCTCCTCTTCTGGCAATTCTACCGATTTACTCTCAACTTCCCTCGGATTTGCAGGCAAAAATATTTCAAAAATCACCAGAAGGCGTACGCAAGTGTATTGTCGCAACAAATATCGCTGAGACGTCGCTTACTGGTGAGACTTTGCTTGAAGTAAAACAATTTTTGACGTTTAGCGTCAGTTTAATACTTGAGGGTGTTCGTTTTATTGTGTTTTAGTTGATGGGATTATCTTCGTTATTGATTGTGGTTACTGTAAACTTAAAGTTTTCAATCCAAAAATTGGAATGGATGCTCTCCAAGTGTATCCCATCAGTCAGGTTCGTCAAAATTTGCTTCATTTCTAAAGTATGATGGTAGAGTTCTGATATTCATGGTGAGAGTTATTGTTGGATTTTGTAGGCAAATGCTAACCAAAGATCGGGTCGAGCCGGGAGGACTGGACCAGGGCAATGTTTCCGCTTGTACACAGAGAGTAATTACAAAAATGAACTTTTGATAGCAACTGTACCGGAAATACAACGAACTAATTTATCAAATGTTGTGCTATTGCTCAAATCACTTGGTGTACAAGATTTGCTTGAGTTTCACTTTATGGACCCACCTCCTCAGGTATGGTTGTACTCACCCCTAAGGTATGGTTGCCCCACCTCTCAGATGTGGTTGTCCCCACCTCAGGTATGGTTGTACTCACCCCTAAGGTATGGTTGCCCCACCTCTCAGATGTGGTTGTCCCCACCTCAGGTATGGTTGTACTCACCCCTAAGGTATGGTTGCCCCACCTCTCAGATGTGGTTGCCCCCACCTCTTAGATGTGGTTGTCCCCACCTCCTTAGGTATGGTTGCTCTCACCTCTCAAGTATGACTTGACCCAATCTATCAACCACCTCACTGACATGGTAATTTTCTCTACAGGATAATATTCTCAACTCAATGTATCAACTTTGGATTCTTGGCGCACTTGATAACACAGGTAACCTAACCCCACTTGGACGACAAATGGTTGAATTCCCACTTGATCCTGCCATGTCAAAGATGTTGATTGTTGCTGTGGAAATGGAGTGCAGCGAAGAAGTTCTGGTAAAAAGATGTTTAAGTTTTGTTGATGCTTTTGTTTAGTTATTCATCACTGGCCTTGTCCAAACATACAGGATGGTTAGCAAGCAATGTTTTTATTTTCCATCTAGACAATTGTATCAATGTTATCAGTTCCTGCAATTTTCTACCGTCCAAAAGGAAGAGAAGAAGAAAGTGATGCAATCAGGGAGAAATTTGCTGTTCCTGAAAGTGATCATTTGACCTACCTTCATGTCTATCAACAATGGAAAACAAACAAGTAAGATGGTTTGCTGTGATAATGAGGATTGTGCCTAATGTGTCTTGAAATCCATATGGTGCCTAGAGGTAGCAACCAACCTTGTAGCAACCAATCCCTCAATGGTAGAACTCTGTCAGTTCATGGGTCAAAGATGTATTTCTCTTATCAGTTATTCAAGCCAGTGGTGTTCAGAGCATTTCATCCATGTGAAAGCAATCCGTAAGGTGCGTGAAGTTCGAGGTCAACTGAGAGACATCATGGTTCAACATCGAATGCCACTGCATTCATGTGGCAATGATTGGGATGTTATAAGAAAATGTATCTGTTCATCATATTTCCATCAGGCAGCAAGATTAAAGGTGAGCAATTGTACTTCATGTTACAATATGATGATATTCACAGTCATCTCACTTGACTAGTCTTTATATCCAGTATTCTCGTCTTGTAATGGTGATATGAAATATTTTCCAGGGTATTGGTGAATACGTCAATATGCGAACAGGCATGCCCTGTCATCTTCATCCAACAAGTGCTTTATTTGGTATGGGATTCACGCCAGACTATATTGTTTACCATGAACTGGTCATGACATCCAAGGTTGGTTTATAAACGAGGTTGTCTCTAGTAAGACCATTTACATTTGTTCAGGTTTTCCAAGATTTTCTAAAATGTACCGTTATGTTTCCAGGAATATATGCAGTGCGTCACATCTGTTGATGGTTACTGGTTGGCAGAACTGGGACCAATGTTCTACACCGTCAAGGAGTCATTGAAAACAAGACATGTATGTTTTTCATCCACCTTTCCCAGAGAATCTGCAATCCACTACCTTCACATGCCTGAGCCACTGTTCTGAATAATGCTTTTGTTTTAGGAGAAACGTCAAGTAGCGAAGGAGAAGTTGATTGAAATGGAGGAAGAAATGGCTGAAGCCACAGCACAAATCAAAGCAAGAGAAGCTGAGAAAATTGAGAAAGTTTCATCTGTTAGGTTAGATTGACATGAATTTCAGTTCCCAGATAAAAAGAAATAGTAATATATTTACTCATCTGTCTATCTAGGTCCCAGATTGCTACACCTGGGTTGAAGAAACCTGGTACACCTCGCCGCACACCACATCGCTTTGGTCTATAAGGATTATGACATTCCTTGAACCTGGTGCCTATTTCCAGCTTGGCTCAAGTAACAGACAATGAGATGACTTGCCCTTAGGCAATATACAATGATGCAATTTATAATATGTTCATATAGAATCATTCCTCTACATATTATTGTGTATAAAAGGAAAGGAATATTGTACATTTATCACATCTCTAGTGTTGTAATGTAATTTCTACATTCATGCTTCTAGCATTGACCATAATACTAGAAAATAGATCATTTTTACTTGGTATGAGTTGCATGTGTTCTTTATCTGCCTGCCACTCTTTGATATTTACTGCCATTAATCATTTTATCTTATCTTGGTGGATATTATGCATATCTGTATTTGAGAAAGAGTTGTAGTTCCTCATTCCCTGATCTTAGGGCATACAAAGGTAATGATTCTCTCAGTACAGGTCTGTGTGCAGTGGACTCTCTCAGTGTCCTATACTATCTATTGTTGCTCCTAGGTATCTTTACCTGACAATCCTCAATCACCCCTCATCATCCTCCTCATCAAATGACAACAACTTGCTGTTCTTCACTGCCTTAATATCTACTTTCTTTTTCTTAACATTCTTCTTTCCATCTTTCCCATCTGTTGGTCGTTTGTCAGGCTTTTTAAATATAGGTTTATCATTTTTACTGTCCCAACAATCTATAGAAACAGAAAAAACATATTAAAAGTTTAAAACCCAAACACTTGAGCTGAGTAGAGAATTTGACTTAACAACTCTTTCTCAATTTGTCACCTACTTTCATTCACTATGAAAGCTGGGATTGAGATAAAATTGCTGGTATAATGTGTTGCACTATTTGTTCTGCATATCCTGGACTAATTAAATCTTAGTATCCCTGTCCATGTTTAAAAACATACAATACCTTCACTGCTGTTCTCTTCCTTAAACTTCGCGACTTCTTCAGCAGTCATATCTCCTGGTTTCAATACAACAACAACTGGTTCTTCATTTTCGTTTTCTTGCTCATTTTCATCGCTTTCGTTTTTCAAACGGTCTACTTCGTCAGAAAATTTATCACTGATATTTGCCTGTTCTTTGTAGCCAACACGCTCCTTGAATTTCTTTAAAAATGACGGTTCATCTTGTTGAACATATTTCACGTTCCTACTCTTGGCCGCCATCTTGAAACGAGATCAGTTGGAAGGCTTGGGACGAGAAAATAAAACAACTTTGCAAAATCAACCAAAATTTGAGTGACAAAAATTAAATTTTTACTTTATTTTTACTTTATTTTTACTTTATTTTTACTTTATTTTATAAAACTCTCAAATAGATTATATAATCATAACCATATTAGACCAAACAATACATGCAGCAGAACATACACTTCGAAATTGAGCGCAGTTATTATGGGATATATTTTTCCGCTATCCAGCTGGGTGTGACTTGCCTCAAATCATCAATTTCTGTGAACTAACTGAACTTGTCGATTTGATATATTTTTCTTTGGTCCAATCCGCGCGGACTGATTTGCGCGTGATTCTTCACCGTCCACTTTTCGACGAAGGTAATGGCGGTAATGCAGCACTTGACTCAATTGCAACAACTTCAGAAGTTGACTGAGAGCTAATCGTTTTAACTGCTTGTCCAAAAAGAGTCGTAAATTGACCAACGGAACCGGCTAACGAATCTTTAAGCCACGGAAGTAAGACGGTATACTTATCTCGTTGTTCTAATCCACGTTCTAATTCCATATTAATCATTTCAACTCCACTTCTAATCAGCATTTTAACGCCTTCTAATGAGATAACAAATTCGCCCAAAACCTCATCACTCATTGGGCCTCTATCTGGTGTACCTTGGTACGCTTTCTCTAGGCGAACTAAATCACGTAGAAAAGCTTTATATCCACCATAAATGTTATAATCTTCGTTGTTAAGTTTTCTATTGATTGGATCGTAAAGTTCTTTGATAAGATCGGAGCAAAATTCTTTAGAGATTCTTTTGTTTTCACGTTCGTAATGCACTCTGAGTTCATCTAACGCGCCCTGAAAGATTTAAACAACAAATTGATACAACAATGATACAATAAACAACTATAAGGCATAAGCAATTGTCTCTTCCAGTTTCTTTCAACTTACTGTTAATTTTTGATCCATTTCGTTTGTGTTTGAAGCTTTTTGTAAAACTTTGTGTTTCTTGAATCTTTTCATCGCTTCATCTCTTAATTCTGCACTCAACTTTTCCAGCTCTTCGACCGACATCGGTTTAACAAGTCTCTCGTTCATTTTCAACTGATAATAGTTTGTTATCCTTTCCTTTTCACGGATAAATTCAGCCTCAACGATATGGTTAATAATACTGGGAATACTGGGCGTGCTGCCATTGTTCAATGAAGTGACATAGCTTTCCGCCAGGTAATTAAAATCTGGAAAATAGATGAAGAGGGAATGTCATCGTGGTAGAAAGCTAACAACGTGAAGCTCAAGTTACAGTCCAGTTCATATTTGTCAGAGGCTGAACGGCCAAGGAAAATGTCAAAAACTGACTAGAAAGCATTTCGTGATGGAAGTTTATCACATTACTTACGATGTCCAGTGATTTCCACTTGATTTACAACTTTAATTGGTGAAGAGCTGTGCGCACATTTTATAAAACTCTGGATCTCCTCAAGAAACGCTGGACGAAACTCATCTTCAGGTAACTCGTCTAAATTACTTAATTTTTCCTCGTCAACCACAGGCCTGAAACAATATTCATAGTTTTAGTATTCCTAAACTAACCACAGCCACGTGCGGGACAGGTGAAAAATGGAGCTCTTAATAATTGCTTGAAACGTAGCTTCAAGCTTCAATTATTTAAAGCCATGTTTGTTTTCCTTTGGACCGAGAGGACAAACATTGCTTCATTTCCTAGCTTGGAAAATCTAAAACCAAGAGCGTGAAAAACATACAAACCTTTTCAAGGTGAAGCATCTTCTCGTTGAAAAAAATTCCCGAATTTTTTTTCTCACTTCATTTCTCTGAAGGTTACGTGCGCCAGGTTTGTCCTTTAACGCATGCTCTAAGTATTCGTCTGCTGTGCAAGGACGATGATCGATATTGAGGCTCAAGCTAAAATCCCTGACCACCCAAATGAAGAACGGAGAAAATACATCATCTGTAGTGTCGTAGTCTGTGCTTGCGCCATCACCCTCATTACGACTTAGCTGGATAAATTCTATCATCTGCGTCACCAAGCTAAACAGGATATTTGAATAGTTTGTTAGTGATATGATATTTTAACTAGGAATTGTTGAATCATGAAAGGTAGTTCATGTTTTAACTTTTATAAAGAAGGTAAGAAGAGTCATAGAACGCTACTCTTTTGAATCCCAGCTGTAAATCACCTTAAATTTTGAATGGCATTTTCATCAATCGCATTCCAGCTATTATAAACCACACAGCTGCTGAGAAGAACTGCTAAGGCAAACACATGCACATCTTGGTTAATCCCATCTTCTTTTTCTGTATCTCCTAATCCCTCGCTATCCAATACTACCAAGCATTGTTCCTCATTGCAGGGATGATCTCTGCACCAGACCCAGATTCCTTTGGTATTTGCCTCAGTTGTACCTCCAATAGAGAACCCGGACTGACCAAAAAGTCGATTCATGAGAAATGATTTTCCTATCAAAACGTGGACAAACAGTTAAAATAATTTCATACGCAGATCTACAAAGCAGTACAGTGCAAGTCATGCAAAAAATTTCCATTTGCTAACATTTGACTAGTCAGATCAAACTGGATGTCATTATTACCTGTTCTGTATAACCCCGCTATACTAATCACAACCAAAGGCTTCTCAATTTGACTCAACATTTCTCGTGCTTTGGGATTAATAACGAGCTTCCCATCGTCCAAACTTTGAATGAACGGCAGCGGCTCTGTTGTATATATCATGTCCTTGCCAACATATCCTTCCGGACAAAATCTAGAATCTTCTTGCTCACTTATCGTTGATTCATCAGCACTGAACTTATAAGAATTCATTGTCTCTCCAAATTTCAGTCTTTTCTCAATCTTGTCAGAATTTTGACTACGTCTTTGCGACAGACCCAAAGATCCAAATTCTAGCAAATGTTTCTGAAGAGAGAAGAACATCATACATATATTTAATGAAACAACTTAAAATCTCGCGAATAATTTCAAATTCCAACGCGACCCACCGTAAATTATTCTAATTGGTTAATTAAGCCAATTATCATGCTAATCTATGGCGTAGAATAAGATCTTCGAAGAATTTCAAAACTTCACTGAATTTAGGGTATAAAGAAGACTATGACATACTCATTATTGTATTCAACTTTTAGTAAAACGCAAAATCTGAGAGGAAGTGAAATATGTCACGAATATCCCAAATTACGGTAAGTATACAAACCTTCTAGAGTCGCAATGGATGTCAGACGACAAAAAGCCCAGATGAAGAGCTTTATCAGCGAAACAACAAGATGAATCTAATTCCTTATCTTACGTTCACTGAAAATTAATCCTTTTAATGAACCAACACCGTAAATATGCACGATTTACTTTGCGTTTGTGATTTAAAGACCAAATATTGTGGACTTTGTACGTTGGAAGGAAGACTTGATTGTGACGTAATTACACAACATGGTAACGTGATACATGTATGGTATTTTTACCTATATAAAGTCTTTTCTGGGAACGAGAATGATAACCTGACTTGTCATATACACATTACAAGTCAAACGACTACAAAACATCCCTCAAAAGTGCATTTGATCAAACAAAATTGGATCATAGTCTATATTGAAGTTGATTCAATGAGTTGACCCCGTCGTGTTGCTAAAGTCTAGGGCCTGTACCCTAGTGAGAAAATATCGTCATATTGTCGAGAGTTTGTCAATTTTGTTCTGTTCAATCTGGTTTGATAGATAGCGACACAGTCAAGTCAGTACTTGAGTTGAGGACTAAATCAAACACGTTTTTGTACCCGTTTAAACACTACGATTAGATTTGGGACAACACACTCGCAGGCACTAGAGAAACTTTAACGCTGTAGTATTACAAACTCTCAGAGACAACACACAATTCGCAATAAAATTTATCATGATAAATACATATCAAATGTATAAGGATCTATGAAGAAATAACACACATACTGTAACTCATCACGTCCAATTCTCTTTCTGATAAACATACTTGAAAATATTCTGATATACAGACTCGTACTTTTTGGAATTTGGAATGGATATCTTTATAGTTAACGCTGTTGTTGTTGTATTATTAGTTTGTACTTGTATGGAAATTTGATTCGCAGAATGAATTATTAATGAGGACTATTTTGGGTTCAGCGTAGCTCTGACGTGTATCGCTTTCAATATAAAAAAAATGAAGATCTGAGTACCATGCAAGAAAGTCGCCATCTTTGTAACGTTTTTCTTTGCACAAGCATAAATATTTCTAATTTCATGTACGAATTGACCTGTGTGTAAACGAAACATTTTATTTCAGACTTTCCACAAAATTTACACTAAAATCACCACAATAATAGACGTAAAAGACTGCCAGTCGATGACTTACGACATCTCGATTCACAAGATTGTTGCAAACTGTTCACGATAGGAAGATGCAATTGAGATGACAGTCTTGACGGTTTACACGAGGTAAAAAGAGGAGAAGGAAGATCCATACAGATATTCATTACTGTTCTGTTGAATGGCTTGTTCTCTCTTCTTGCGAAAAGTCTTTTCCATCACTCAAAGTTTGCAAAAACGGAGTAACGTAAGTAATTCCACCATTGCGCTCCTCTCTCCATTCCATCATCACTCGACATTCGTGGAGTTTACTGGGAACAGGCAGGGATAATGAACGTGAACGTGGGATATAGTTTCCTAGATTATCCTGTGATGACACCCTCCTCAAGGTTGGGGAGGGTGTGTATCGATGAAGTCGACCACCTGGTCTCGTAGAGAGAGTCTGCTTCACCCCACAGGCCAGTATATCGTCTCTTGGTTTCCTAAGATCTCCTCTGCGAGACTTTGGTTGCTCGACGTGCCTCACCGAAGACTGACCTAAAGGACGAGCATTGAACGCTGGATGGAGACTACGGTTTGAGTCGTGCGAATGGCTAACGTTTAGCGTACTTGGAAGAGAAGTGCTGGATTTAAAACTTCTTTCGTTAAACGGAGGGTAGGTATGACGAAATACTTCGTCTGATTCGAAGTTTTTGGACACAGGTTCGCTACTGGAACGTCTGTGCAACAGATGTTCTGTATTCCAGAATTCTGGCGTCATTTGTAAACGTCTTCCTAATAACAATAGGTCTCTGTTATCCCTCTTTAAACCCAGACCTTTTCCTCGTGGACACGGCAAGGATTTATCGTGGTTATCAGAAACAACTCCATTTACTCTGCGAGAGTTCAAAGTTTCATTTTGCGAAGTTGTGGAGCTTCGAGATCTTTGATGCTGTTGTGGTGAGCCAGACATCTTTCCTGTGTTGTTAGTATTACCTTTCTCTGAGGTCGCAAGATAGCTAAATGACGATTCTACAGCCAACTGAGGATGAGATGTCATCAGTTTTTGAAGGAATATATTTCATGCTTGGCCCAGTCGCAGATCCTTCAAACACATTGCTTCTCGAATGCTCCATCTTGTCGCCTTGAGGGGACCTTCGTCCTTTTCTTTGTGATAAATGAGTCCGCGCGATATTTTTGGTTTAACAAGATCTTTCCGCGGGAACTACAAGATATCTGATACCACTGAAATAGCACATGAACCAAGCCAGACGTCTTTGAAAAGCCAACGAAGCTTTCTTTCAACATAAACAAACTCACAGTTTATGCTAGAATGTGTTTTGTTACGCACTTCTGGTTTATGTGCAATTGCACGGGCGAAGATACCTGTTATAAAAACCAACCAAAAAACCACATCATGTGAAAAATAATAACGTGGTCATTATTATTTTCGTTACATTGTAACACTTCAGTAAACTGTCTTTGCAAATATTTGATTTGCAACAATTTCACGATGCGACCCCAAACAAGCGTTTATATATATATTATTGTCTTCATCATGCAAGTGCAGAAATCTCACAATTTTTTCGTCATTAGCGAGTTGACACAGGCCGCGAAAGTTGGACAGTTTATAAAACACTTGGAATATTACATATACCACCAGCAACCACCCATTTAGTTACCGGCTTTTGCCTTCAAAATCTAATGCAGTTTCAATGATATCATCAAATCTCTTCATGCAATTCATCTCAGATGATTACGATATACACCATCACGGATAACAAACAAGCAAATCAATTATCTTTTTATACAAGCGGTGCCCGGATGGATAAATAAACGTGGGCGATGCTTGTTATTGAGGAAAATGGGAGAATATTTATGGCAGAAAAAGTTAATAATAAACCATTGTGGTTGGCAGTAATATAGGACGATGGATCGTGGTTGGCATGAGAGTAATTCAATTTTACATATATCGTGCTTGATTTTTTTAAAAAACTTTCTTAAAACCACGCAGATAGGTTTGTGACGCGGTCAAGTCTACCGCCCACCTTTTTCAATCTATGCTTGAATTTTGCAGCAGGAATTTAACAATGGTTTCAGTAATAATCTTGTGAAGCTTGTTTTAATAATCATATATGCAAGCGCTTCAATTATGCTCAAAGATTCCGATATTTCTATTGTGTTGTGCTTGGGAACAGTTTTTACAATAGAACCAGCAGCTTGGATAAATTAAACTTGACACAGTAGTCAGGCTTCCCTATTTGGTGTAAAAAATGGTAGTGTCTTTTAACAAACGTCTTCGACGGATATTTTGATCTTGCGATAGTTTCTTCCATCGAGGAAGCATTTATTTGAATATTTTAAGATATAAATCTGAGTATAACATTTAACTGAATATAAGCTTGCGTCTATATCGCCATTACAGTCTTAGTTTAGAAAACACTAATTCAATACAGACCAAAAATATTTATGGAGACGGTGTCTTTGTCACAAAGCACCTACCATTGCAGTAGATAATCGTAAGTCATCATCTACTGACTTACAAAAACTTTAAAACTCACGGTCTACACAGAGGTCATCTCACCCTTCCGTGACGCTCCACGCTTCACACCACATTTCCATGAAATCTGTATTCACTCCATCACGCCACTCACACGAGAGATTACGAGAAATCCAAGGAATTATGTGAAATCCAAACCAATATGCTCTCTCTCCTCCTCAGATGAAAATGCACTCGAATCACTCTCATCGTCATCAAAGGGCTTGGGTTCAACTTTAATTTTTTCCTTCGTCAAAGTTGTCGAGATTGGAACTCCTAAAAACAAATTCAACTGTTGTGGCAAAAGAAAACTGGATAATTTCGAATGATTACCCTTCGAATGGGGTTATTAGTCGACTCACTTGATTGATTCTTTTCGTTCTCTTCATCAGATCCTGAATCAGTGTCCCACCGGTCAAAATCGACACTCAAGAACGGTGGCTACAATAAGAAAATAAACATTTATAACAATTTATTGTAACTTAACAGAAACACTTCCTAAAAAAACATTTACCTTCTCAGGAGATGAGAGAAGTCGTTGCCAAGTAACACACTGGGATTTCTTTAGAGTCACCAGCACCTCAGATCCTCGCACATCAACTTTACTTTCCTAAAATCATAATAACAACGACACATTGATTAAACTAAACATTTTCATTCCTAAAGGTTTACAAAGCACAATACTTACTTTAGGATTAACTTCGGCAAACAATTCCAAGTTTAATTCGTATAGTTTTCCCATATGATTTGTCCTGTATAAAAAACAAACAATATTCACAATCCTGGCATCATTTTGTGTCTAGCTTAGGACTCATACACCAAGCATTTACCTGAAGTGAAGAGACTTCTCTGTAATGTTGACCTGGTGACGATGGACGCCTCGCAGTTTGATAGACAAGGACACAAAGCGTTTCGTTTGAGACCACATTGTCATTGGATGCACAGCAGGAACACCACTGGGGAAGCTGAAAAAAAATGTAATCACTTGTAACTGTCGTGAATATGGACACATGAAGCTTGAATAACCCACCGAAGCTAACGTCAACACATTATTGTCAACCCAGCAAAGCTAACGTCAACACATTATTGTCTTTAGAAAACTTACACATCGATATTATCTTCCAACAAAGGTAGATCATCATCTGAGGTTACGACACCATTCACACCCTTGCCGTTGGCTTGAGCTGGCTTTCGTTTCTTGGTTACGGATATTGGCTTGCATTTGATTGGTTCTTGAAGTGGTGACGTGATAGACGAGGCTTCGACCAGAGGAACGTCAGGTGCTCGCCCCAGGAGACGTTGTATAAGGTTGCGACACGTGCGACGAGTATCGAATGGAAGTATTCCTTCATTATCACCCAATCTAAATGATGTTGGAAGGAAACAGAGGCGATAATGGCTAAAATAACATTAACTTTCTTTGCATAATCAAACCATGCTTACCTCAGCAGTGAGTTCTACACTAGATCAATTTTCTCAAAATTAAGTTGTTTACAATGAATATTCTATTATCACCTTCGCATCAGATCAATTATTCCCAGCCGACGCATGATCTCTCGATTTTCATCATTATAACTGGACAGCGTTTTGAGAGAGCAAACTGCGTTTTGTATGATCTAGTGAAAGCACAAGCACATGAAATCATGAGACAAGAATAAGAAGGGATCAAGTCAAGCTTCAGGTTCCTGAAATTTGCCTACTTTTTCGTCTTGACTGGTCCTGATTAAGTCACAGATTTTCTCGATTCCTCCTTCTTTTCCGATAAACATTTTATTCCTAGAATTAAAATGCAAGAAATGAAAAAACAAAGTGACTGCTCACCGCGAGAAGGAGTTCAAAGCCCCTCAAAGCTTCTCACATCCAGTTGAAGAACAATCCAATTCAATCTAACATATGTACCTTGTATTGTGAGCCAACATAGATATCGCCCATATCACATACTCTAGCACAGAGTTACTTCTACTTTCCAGAAGTTTTAGTAATGTTTCCAGGCCTCCGGCCTCTCTGATGGCGTCACAGTTGCTATGACAACCAGAGAGTAGACGTGAGTCAGTGAAAGAAGGATTTGTACGAAGAGTAAAACAAAGCTTACTTGTTATTGTCTGAGCAAAGGGAAACAACTGCCCAACAAATATTTTCTTGAACCTAATAAAGACAGTGAGAAGAAACTGGAGATTCACTCAGAAAGCAAGATTTATCAAGAGTGCTGGCAGACAGACTTACCTTCTCCTGGTCTGTGTTAACCAGAAGATCACAAAGATTTTTTATGCCGCCAACTTCTCGCATAGCATCGCGATTTCTACAAGGAATAATGTTTTAGTAAAGAATATGTTGATGTACCACACGATCCACGAAGAGAACTGCGTGGACGGTGGACATCTCAAGCAGTTTTATTTTCACCTTTCACTTGTCGCTAGAATTCTGATCGCCCAAGCCGTGTCTTCCTGAAGTTCCACGTTCCTCGCCTCATGAGAGAAAGATGAAGAAATGCTCATGAAACTTGTAAGTTGTCAATCTATGTTTATCATAGTCAAACGTGTTTACCTTGCCCAGAAAATCACACAGTATTTTTAAACCGCCTTCACGTCGGATCTCTTCACAGTTTCTATAGAAATGGACGGCAAAACCAGGTGAATGCAAGCGTTTTACTAAATAATATGGCACAGGGCAGACCTAGAACTGAATGTTCAACAGCTGAGGGGTGGAAAGTGGACACATACAACTCGTTCTGGGTGGCCAAGCGCGACAAAGCATTAACGATATGTTGTTGAACTGCTTCATGCTTGATTAAACCAAGTAGCTGACATATACAGCGAACACCACCGCTTTCTCGTATGTCATCTTTTCTCCTGTAAAAAATGACGATGCACTTTGATTAGATCACAGAAACTGCCTTTGCTGTAGATGAGAGAGAGTACTACCACTTTCTACTTGGACAGAAATATTAAAAACAGAGTAAAATAAAGAAGCACACTGACTTAACACTTCCAGAAACGATGTTCTTAATTTCTTGAGCATAACGTTGTTTTGTATTAGGATCCTAGCGAAAGATTAATTCATGTCTTACGTCATTTCAAGAGAACTAAGAACTTCATACAAAGCTTTTAACTGGACTAACCTCCTCTCTATACAGCTTTAAACATAATACAGGAATCTCTTCATATGGCTCCTATATAGAAAGACGTTGGGATTCAGATATTTACATCATAAACAGGGAGTCTTTCATCGTATGTGAATGAAACTTCTACTGAATGGATTGAACCATGATGGGTGAACAAACCTTAGGGTGTCCTGTGCTATTTGACTCAAAAGCTTCTGGAAACAAGGTCTGGGGAAGCGAGATAAAGCGAGGTTATTTCGTTCATGGAATGTGGTTAACTAAATCATGGGATGACGAGAGCGCAATAAACGCAATCATAAACATTGTCTGGGAGACGAAACTAGTTAACTAAGAGTAAACCTAGGATTTTAGTGGGAAATTTGTCACTGTCTCTTCCACACGAGTTTCGCGAGTCTGGAAGAAGAATTAGAAGATCTCAGCAGAGAATGAAGATGAGATCATTCGTTTTTACTCACTTTGAGATATTGTATGGTCGCCTGTGCGTGTCCAGCGGTCACCAACTCGTGGTTCACAAGTACGTCACGTTCCGTCGACGTATCGCACAACTCAATACCGAACCTGGATGTCCCCGCCAACACAGCAGAGGTCTTTGACTTCACCTGTGAACACAAAACACGGTGATTAGAGTTATACTGGATCTATCAGCTCACAAATGTTTACCAAACGATCAATTCATCTTTCATTACCTTCGCAAACAGTAATTTATCTTCCACTAAATTCCACAGACCCTCAGCGTCATCGTCTGCCCATTCAGCGCCTGAAATTGAACAAAATGTTTTGCAACGGAGAGAAGAACAACAAACAGTTCATATGAAGAGATCTCGCACATACCAACTGGACTAATATTGACAAGACTGCACTCTATCGCTTGGAAGGGAAACTAAATGAGAAACAATATAAGCCGTTGCAACAGCAACTTCATATTTGAAGAAATACGAGGATAACTTTTCATCTTATTATCCAATAATTTGCAACTAGAATTAGCATTGAGATTGTAACAAAATCCATCGAACAGAAAATGGTTTTTACCTGCAAATATTGAGGACGCATTGCAGCAATTCTATCCTGTGTTATCCACTCTCTATCCCCATAGTCTACGAAAAATACATCATATTCCCTCTCTGGTCTGATGCTGAGTATTTTTGCCCGATACCATCTTGAGAAAAGACAAATTAAACAATGCGAGTACCTTTCTGGGAATCAACCTTAAAAGACGAGAGTGTTACAATATTTTCCAAGCTTTCGGGGCCCAGTTGCAAAACAAGATTGAAAGAATTGCCCTAGACATATTTTCCACGAAGGGACGATCTTATAGATCTTTTAAAACAGCTGGAAACGATTGAGGTAACCATTAAGTGTAGCTTGAAAAATGCACCTTTCATCGTCCGCAAATTTGGCCAAACACAATGAACCGATGCTAAACTCCTCCTGGCGTTCCAATGTTTGTTTTTTAAAATCATCATTGATTTGGTCAACCAGGTCTTCTAGGCTGAAATACAAGAAGAATGACATCATTTTGTAACCCTGGTAACGACTGAATCAACGACAATGCCTCGTCGTTTAAACCTTTCAACACACCTGTTGGAGTTCGCATCAAGCCGAACAAAAATCAGTCCAGGATTGGATATTGCAGAAACTTTAACCATTTCGTAGTCTTGTTCAGGTAAACAGCATGTTTGTATCTGCTCAGAGCATGAAAAACTAAAGAGAAGATCAATAAATTCAATTTCCTGTGTTTTATCATGAAAAAATCTACAGCGTTGAAGCAAACCTTTCAGAGTCCTCGCGTCCTGTTAAATAGTTAGCTTGAATAAATGATGTAAAATGTTTCTTTAGGTTTCCAACATGCTTAAACAATGAAAAAATCGAGTGAGACGAGTCCTACTGAGTCCACTTTCCACTCTATGGATAAAGTTATCATAAATCGTTCTTGTTTAAGTGAAACCACTCACCTCTTGGTTGGGCAAAGCAAGACCTTTCTTCAACAAATCAAGACGAACGTTAAATACATTTGTCATCACGTTAATTTCCTTCAAATGCTCTTTGGCAACCAAAGGATCGAGCCAGATCGTATTCCTCAATCTTTGTTAAAAAAAAACATATCAATAAACTATAAAATCAATTTTATAAACGATAAGATTAAAAACAATTCACAAACAGCGTGATGCAATATTATACCCCATAATCACTTTTCCTTCAAGTTCTTTTCCTTCAATATGTTGTTTAACGTATCTGACAGCCTTGGAAGGAATATTTTGAACATTTCACTCAAAGAACAGAAGATGCTGCAAAATATTACATTATCAAAACACTGACCTTATTCGTCCAGTTTTTGTCGTTATCCAAAGGTTTTATTCTGCACACGTACGCCTCAACAGCCTTTGAATTGAATCACAAAAATACACTTTTTATATGACATTGTGAGGTCGTTGTGAGTGGAGTCAATAGGGAAAATATGCTCGAAAACTGTATTGAAATCTCAGCCTGTTATTGCTAATCTCGTCAAGCTCTACCACAAGAGGAATGGAGTCATTACTCACCTGATATGGAATATCAATAAACTGTGGAGCGATTTCAAACAGATTGAAGGACGGAATATTTTCATAAAAACCGCGATCAATAAAATAAACCTGGACTTCCATAGCTCTGTTTGTCTCCGGATCCTGGCGTGTTACTTCAATAATTTTTGCTCTGAATGAAAGAATATTATACCAAGAAACATTGAATTATTAGTACATAAACCATTCATCTATGGTTCATGCAATCGGGCAAGTTTCTTGGCTACACTACAAACACTGACCTATAATACGACCCTTCACTTTCAACAACACAAAGTCTTTGACGTTGTATTCTCGAACAAACATGGCGGTTTTGCGGATCTGTGTACACGCTGTTTAGATCCAGAGCTAATTTAAGAAAAGTCGCTCCGCTGTAATAATTGTTGACTTCCTGTCTGTCGCTATGATGTTCCAGTATTCTCACGAAATAACGTGAGCCATCCACTACGGCCAGGATTAATACCTACATGAAAATGAAAACATGAAATTCCTCCGCAAATGTTCACATTTAAGGTACGGGATACTTCAAGAAATCATGTCACCGCCGTTCAGAAGTAAACACAAACCTTAACGATTCCAGATTTAGGAAGAAGAACAGACACGTCGACATCATGGAAGACTGTGTGGCGACCTTTGCATTGCTGAAGATCTCTAAAATCATCAAATTTTTATCACGGTTGAGGAGTTTCCAATAAAAGTAGTAGTCTGCAATAAGCTAGCATGGTTTGTGGATGAACTACATGAAAACCAAAGGGTGCAAACCTGCACTGTCCAAACGCTTTCAAACAGGTACACAAATCATCATTTTTTCTTCCCTCTTCTTTTTCCTAGGCCATAAAACACAGACAGAATTAAACCACAAAGATCCGAACAACGGCAGATTCTTGTATCTTTTTGTCTCAGAAAGCCCTGTCACGTTTACGGCAACCAAAGATAATCAACTGAACAAGTTACGTCGTTACGAACCTTGTATGCAATTTCGCAAACTTTCTCCAGTGTTGGTGGAACAGGACTGCTGGATCTGACCATCAGTTCCTTGATACCACGGGCGCAAGCAGTCGAGCACTCTGTTCCAATCGTTAGTGACAGACACTCTCTCGCCTATACCAAAAAGATCCATTAATAAAACCCACACTGCATGGAATTCCAGGCTGTGTATTCTACAATAAGCTGCCGTGGCTTGTGTCTGAACTATCTGAGAAAGATATCTCAAACGTGGTGGTCAAGTGTAGGTAGTATTCTACAATAAGGTAGCCTGGTTTACCTTAGAAGAAATCACATGCTTACCTTTGTACTTGGGTAAGATGCTGCCATGGCGAACATACGTTTACCAAAGACTTTCTTCGTTGGTGCAAACTCGTAATGAATAACAAATGTCGCAGTTCTGATGTTAACTTTGTCGATAACACCATCTGTCATAACTGAACATTCATGTCAATTCAAATGTGATTCTCGCCGTGGTCAAGCAAAGACAACTTACAATAAAATAATTAATCATGAAAGGTTTTAATTTTACCTAAAATAAGTGAAGAATCACAGCTGTGAGGTGTATTCCATTTTTTTCGAACTTCAGTTAACTGTTCAGGCCAAAGAAACTCGTGAGCCATCAAAACTACAAAGCTGTAGTGTTCAAGCATTTGCCCCAGACGTTCAGCAGCTTTGGCAGTTGAAGTGAAGATAACTATCTCGTGGTCGTTGTTCAGGGTATATTTATCCAACAAACCTGATAAAGAAAATAGATCATTGTAAAAGAATAACTTGTATAAAGACGTGGTACATACCCTATTTTTCTTGAGTAATACTGAAACAAGAAATAGCAAGAAGTACCAAATTCAGTTCAATCAGAATTCACAGACAAACTAACGTACTTAATAATTCCGTCTCTCTCTTGTCCGAGGAAACGTAGTTCACAATCTGACGAACATTACAAAACATCGCTGCCTCAATCTGGTTGGCAATAAAGATCCATGGATTTCCAAGATAAACCCTTACGAGGGAGCAAACCCCGGTGGACCATTTGTTTCCTAAAACTACACATTGCCTTGGTGCAATACGATCTGGTTGTGAGTGAAGGAGAGCTGAAATATAAGAATAAAAGTCATTTTAGGTTTCCTCCTGTAGTAACACTGGTTCAATAAGATATGATCCTTACTGGACCTCTAGGAAGAACAGTTTAGAACTGTGGATGAACATAATTTACCGCCAAACTCCCTCATAAATTGTTTGACATTCTCAGTTTGTTCCTCAACCATGACATCAGCATCATCAAAGACAACATGACATAATCTATCCAATCTCGTGACCTTCTTCTTAAGCATGCGCAGAAGACAGGGGATAGTGGCGACGAGGACTTCACAACCATTAATAAGGCCTGGGATGCATTCATCCTCAGCCCCGGCGCCAAATATGATCTGGGTACGAATATTTTGCACGTTCTTCGTTAGCTTTCGACATTGCTCGTAAACCGTCGTGGCTTTTTGCCAGCCTTTGCATAAGACCAATGCAAGAGCCTGAAATGAAATAACATTAATGACTTTAATACTACAAGGCAATTTCGGGCAAAAAAGAAATTTTGAGGAATCCCTTTAAACCAGTTGTTGGAAGACGTCGCTCCTCAACTTACCCCATTTCCTAAAGGCACTTCAGAATACGAGCCTGGTTCAGCCAACTGTGTAATGATTGGCGGGAGATAAGCCATCACGTTCTCTGAACTCTTCTCCGGAATCCCAAACACGTCACGACCGCGCAATATTGCTGGCCAAATACTGGCCTGGAACGAGCTAGGTTTGACCACGCACACGTCACGCAAGCTTCGCAGAATACTTGCAGGAAATCTCTGTGAGTCAATCTCAGCCAGGGGGGGAGGCATTTCCACTCCATGAACTATGATGTCATCCCTCACCTTACAAAGTTCTGGGTCAGGCATGGGTAACGATGGAATTCGTGGAGACTTTTTCGGACTGGTAGAGATTGATGGAGTCTTGACATGTTGTCTCTGGATTGTTGGGGTAGATGGTCCTTGATTATTTTGGATATGTTGAGACATATTTTGTCTGGTTTGGATAGGTTGGTACTTGCTTGTATTGTCAGGGCTTTCGGAGGCACTACTGGGATATCGACTGATAGAAGAGGATTTGGATTCATAGTTAGGGATAGATGGAGCAGCACCCGAGGGTAAACGCTGAGATGGTGATGTATTTCTAAGACTATCCAATGATTGAACCATACTATTATAAGCAATAGGTGATGGCAAGGGTTTAGTTTGGGATTGATCCGGAGCTTCTGTGTGCCCAAGTGAGCCGATATCCTGCCGAAAATCCTGCCGAAAATCCTGCCGAAAATCCTGCTGGACTGAATTTGTGGACTTGGCCAGAATATTGGACTCGTTCATGTGCATGGTTGAAACAGCTGGAGTATTCGGTAGTTGCTTTATCGCTGATTTGTGTTCAAAACTACTTTGTGAGACACATTCTGATCCTCTCTCTGGAAAACTCTCGTGTTGATCACGAGGGAGGTTTGAGGATAGTGGTTGATAATTGGTTACATTAGGGTACTCTGATGTATTGCCAGGATTATATTGAAATTGTCTGGGTGGTAAATTTTGTTGTTGACCAAGAAGAGGACCAGTAGATTGTGGTTGAGTTGGGGGTACATTTGATGTGCTTTTTGGGCTGTATTGTGATTGTCTTTGAGGGATACTTTGTTGATAGGTAGGGATACTTTGTTGATAGGTAGGCACATTAGTAGGATACTCAGAAGTCGTTCCTGGGATACATTTTGTTTGCGTTGGTGAGGGACGTGGGTGCTTTACGTGACTCTGAGATACACCAGTGGGTGATACACCAGGTACATTCGAGTAGACGGGTGAGGGTAAGGAGTTATACTGAGATTGTCGCTGTACGGTACTCTGGGGGACAACGATGGACTGTGATTGACTATTTGATACAATTGGGTATGGAACGTTGTTCGTTGGGATGTTTCCGCTCTGAGGCATTCTTGTAGCGAGATTTTGCTGCAGTTGACTGTAAGGACCAGCTGTGGATTGTACTGGACTAACAGGGTGTTGAGAGACTTGAGAGGCTGACACAGGAACATTTTTGGATAGTTCAATAAAAATGTTCTTATTTGGTCGTTGATTATGATGGATTAGTCTTGACTGTGGTTGATTAGAAACGATGGACATCGAGGGATTTCTTGCGGTATTTTGGGATACATTTTCATACGTCGAGAACGATGAACTATTATGAGAATTTAGGGAAATATTTTGGCTCGAAGCGTCAGGTTGATGGCGGGGAGGATGAGACAAGGACGAAGCCGATGATGTTGGCGCTCTTTCTTGCGAGAATGACGGAGCAGATGGCGGTTTTGAGCTCGAAACATTTTGGATGTTTCCTGCCATGAGATGACGTTGTTGATTAAAAGAAGACGCAGCCTGGTTAAACATAGTCTGAGACTGATTCTGGCTATTCTGAGGTGCAAAACCTGCGCTTGTCATGTTCTGATAAGTCTCGTTTGGTCTTGAATATCCAGCAGAAAGAGCTTGAGACTCGCTTGGAATACTACGTGAAAAAGATGAACCCACGGGTGATACATGTTTAACTGTGGAAGTGGATGAATACGGGTTCTGAACTGTGGAAGTGGATGAATACGGGTTCTGAACTGTGGAAGTGGATGAATACGGGTTCTGAACTGTGGTAGTGGATGAAAACGGGTTCTGAACTGTGGAAGTGGATGAATACGGGTTCTGAACTGTGGTAGTGGATGAAAACGGGTTCTGAACTGTGGAAGTGGATGAATAAGGGTTCTGAACTGTGGAAATGGATGAATACGGGTTCTGAATTGGAGGAGGATGGAAGTTATTCTGAAAAGGCTGTCGTGAAGATGTCACGTTTTTTTGATCATTTGAGAAACCAGAGCTGGTAGGAGCCGAATGATAACCAGAGGTGTTTTGGCCAGAACTTGGATATTGACTTGAAGAAGTTTCATTCGGATTCCGTTGATTCATCGTAGAAGGATGTCCACTGCTTGGATAATGTGGAGTGGCTGAATTCATCTCATTCTGTCTTGTTAAACTCGCGCTAAAGTTCGGCTCATTTCTACGACATTGCTGCCCGCTTGGAGCAGCGTAGTTTTGAACCATGTTTTGAGATTGATTCTCAAAAGATGTGTTTTGAGCAGAATACATTGTCGTTTCTCCTGCAGGTCTAGGCAAGTTTTTCTGGTTGAAATAATTTTGGTTTAAATTCTGATTGTACGGCTGATGGTCATAGGTATTGTTGTTTGAACGGACATCTTTATATTGGGTGGTTGGGGGAACATTTTGATCATGAGCTGACACAGAATTAGGAACCAAATTATCATCTTTCAGAGGCCGTGATGTTGAACCTTGATGGTGACTGTTCCTCTGGAAATCTTGAGTGGAGAGATACGAATTCTGGTTATTGGTCGAGTTTGCATCTTTAGTGAGCTGGAGTAGGTTGATTAAGACGCTGTGGCAATGTTCTTTGTTGGTACAAATCTTTCTGGCCTGGGTCCTCGCTACTGGAATAACCACTAGAGTTCTTCAAAATTGGTTTGAGTTGCGAGGCTTCAGCTTTGGATGGCTGGCCATCGCTTGTACCAGTAGCAGGGAGACGAGCTGACATAAAACGTACTTTATTGCGATCTTCATTGTTTGTAAAACTTTGCATTCCTGAACCTTCGCTACGAAATCCTTTGACGATGTTTGACCGTTGTTTTCCTAACTCGTTTCCACTTCCCTGGGCACTTCCCTCACTGTCATCAGACCAGGTAAATGGTTGGTATTTAATTTTTTCTTTTTGACTTGAGTTGGGTGAAAAATCACTGTTCAATGACACAGAATTTTGTATTTTCTCTCTCATTTTTTTAAGCTCTTCTGAAAAGGTGTCTTGCGAACAATCTTGATATGAAGTTGCTGAAGTTTTGTCTAAAAACGAAATTGCAAAAGAATAAAGAAGTCCAAATGAATTCCATGTAGAGGAAGCAAGGTATGTTTTACATGATATGATAAGTGATATTATAATGATTGTGGAGTGATGATTAGTATTACCCACCCCCCTGGACCCACTTCCCTGGACCCTGCTCTGCCAAAGATAATATCCCCACCTTTCACTGCCAAATTACACTTTACAGTTGTTCTAGTACTCAAAGTAATGAATATTCAATAGGGTTTGTACCTGGATGATCATACTTTGACTTTGCAAGTGTGGCATATTCATTGTTCACAAGCTCATCGTTTAAACAAATCTTGATTACAAAAAGAAATTTAGGGTTACTTTAATGAAAAGTTAATGAATTAAGACAAAGCATATGCAGTTATTTAAATCACAAACCATTGTTTCGGATCCCAGAGCAAACAACAGAACATGATGAATGCCATCATCATCAATATTCTTGACATCAATTTGAAGAGTAAAGCCTTGAGAGAATGAAACAGGCCATGAGAAATAATTCTAAGAGTTACAGATATCTAGAAAGTTAATGAATCTACCATGAATTTGTTTCTCAAGCCATTCTGTTGCTGAGGTATCCCATGTGTCACCAGGCCTGAAAATTGTTTGCACGTCATATTTAATTTAACTTCTTGCATTGGTATAATTGTCTTAGGCATCCTCACAGATCCCTGATCAAGTCATCTTAAGAAAATGCGCATCTAAAGAAAATGCGCAGCTAAATTCCTTTTAATTCACTTACTGCTTTTTAGTTGTGAGATCAAAATATGAGGTGACCAATGTTAGAGGTTTTAATCCTGATAAAACACACTCCATTGTTTGATAAGGAACCTTAAGAAATTCATCTGGGATCTGTTGTACCCTAGAACATGAATTGATATTAACTACAGTTTAGGCAAATGAAATGGTTAAATAATAGCTCATTGAGAACTTGTGTAAAGCAAAAATATACCAAATTCCTGGCACCAGGGTTCTTTCACCAAGATCAACCAGAAGAACTCTAAATCAAGAACACTATCTGTTACATTTTGTCTGAGAGTGTGTTGCAATGAAAAAACATTGCTGCAACCATTTGTATATACCTACCTGGTTTGAGGCCCATTGATTGTTTGAAAAATACTGAGCACTTTAGCACGATACCAACATCTATCTGAGGTCCGCTTTACCAAACATATCTAATCGCAAACCATAATGAAGACAAATGAAACTACCCATGACTTGTTTTACACTGTGGCAATAGAAATCCGCAACCCTATCTAACCACTTTGACCCTACCCAAAGACCCGAACTTAATCCCAACTACTGTATATAATCCAAGCCCACATGTCAAAGAGAATCTAATAAAAATCGTAAGTAAAACACTAGTGTATCATACTTCTCCTTTTTGGGGAATTCTGCTTTTCTCATTGCGTGATTGCTTCTCTGCTTTGTCACAATAATCATTGATTTTACCAATCAACGTATAGTAACTCTCTGCTTCTGTCCTATTTCTTGATGAGGGTTTACACCAGAAGTGACCAGCATCAACAATCTAAACAATACCATTCATTTTTAGTTTGAAACCCAGCCTGAGTCAACGGCGATGTTTATTATTTTTGTCTTGCAGAACCATACAGTCCATCACAACTGTACATAAATAACAAATCTAACATCATAGTTTGTCATGCACCAGCACTACCATTTCACTAAATAACAAATAATTGTGATACGCAAATAATACAATCAGCACCAATTATTTATATTTCTAGCACACTGTTACAATACTTATATCTCATCATACCTTGTACACTTCAACCTCCAACATTTTCAAGCGATCAAGAAAGATACGCACATTTTATTCGGCTTGTTTCTGCAAAAAAGGCAATGTTGAACGCACATGTGTTTACCTCGAGAACACCATGCTCCATGAGCCCTCAAGAACACGATCACTCCAGTACTTGATGTTGTATTGATATCGACTGGACCACACCCAATGATCTTCTGGTTTGTGGTTACACAAACAAGAGAAATCCCTACATCCCATCCCACGGGCTCGGCCAGGCAGTCGTAAAGCTTTAAAGCTATCTTACCTCAAGGTTGATAGAATACTGGTTGACTTTCGTGACTATACAATGCAAGTTTTTTTGTTATCATAGTATTAATCTAGGCTCAGTAATACAAGATCATTAAGAGATGATCCTTACTTCTAGACCTCTAGGAAGAAGAGGCTAAAGCAGATAGAACTATTTAGGATAAAAACTGGATCAATAAGTGGTGATTCTTTCTTCATCTTTGGGTAAATTCATCAGTAGTAAATTTCCACCGGATGACAATAGAAGTACGTCGAAATCTTTTTTCACTAAATTTGAATTCCGTTTTACCGGGTAATTTAAGGAGAGGAAGTTAATTTTAAAAATGGTTCTTTGTTGTTCTTTTTTTGGCATCTCGCTACATCGAATGGACTCTTTCATTAGTTCTTTTAATCGGCTTCTGACTAAAATATGTCAGTCTCGATCAGAAATACCTTACCTTGAAAGGAACATTTAAAAACGAACAAGGAAAGCTGACTAAAGCAGACAAATGGAATTTAATCGCTCCCATAAAACATCTCAAAATGTACTTTAAATAACCTTATCTTCAAAATCTCGCCAATTTTCCTGTCATTCAAAGGTATTTAAGCTCTCATTCAAGAACGTTATCTAATTCAATAACTAGTCTGTCTGTGAAGAATGCTGTGTAATATTCAGGAGCAATACCGAAGTCGAATGCGTTGAGCATTGAGCAACGTTTCCACGAGATATCTTGAACACCGTTTCTGCGAACAAGGATTAACAAACTAAGGTAAGTTTTGATCATTAAATTGCTGTAAAATAGGAATAGCCAGGGTTGATATTTTGACAAGGGAGTTAATGGTGGCGTGGCGTACAAGCCATGTGTTGTTCACTTCTTCGAGTTGAGGTTAACTTCATCAAACACTAATGAGGCAAACAAACTTCGGTGGGTAGAGTCTCTTCCTCTAGTAACAACTGACTAACTCAAAGAGCTTTTAGACCCTCGCCTAGAACGGAATTTTGATCGGATTTTCCACTCAGTTGCCCCTACAAAAGCTCCTCTGTGGGGGTGGTCCTTCTCTGGCTTCATCGAGAACAGATTAGAACTTGTGATTTGGGCTAATAAAAAAAGCTTAGTGAATGTTTCTTTTTCCTGTAAAAATACCGACATACATTAATGAAGAACTAAATCGCCTAAACAGCTTTCAAAATTATTCAGCAATGGACAAAACCAAATGTTATTTTCTCGTGAACTATTTCAAATTAGTGGCATCTGGTTTGCTCAAAACGTCAACGTTTGCAAAAAGTTGGCGATGTTTCCGAAGGAATGTCACTCAAGTGGGAGGTCATGAAATCAGACACCGTGAGAATTGATGTGAACAAAATGTGGCTTGCAAGATAAACATTTTGATATTTTAATGTTTCAGTATGACAACATTATATAATGGATAAGTTAATGGAAGTTCTTTAAAGAAAAAACATACATTATTAGATTTCTTCAGTTAACTTCATCTCCTGTGGTCACAACTCGCAAAACTGTTTTTTTCTGAAGTTCCAGTAAATCCTTAATCCATCTCTTATTGAAGTAGTGTTACTTCGGGAAGAAAACTGGGCGATAATATAAGTTCTATACTTGATATTTCTATATGATATAACTCTATCAGTTCTAAACTGCTCTTCCTGGAGGTCCAGTAAGAATCATTACTTATTGATCTGGGCTACACAAACTTTATTATTCCTGGATCGCTTTCGCTGTCTTCTGCAATTATCGAGCTGATTACGCCACTGGACATAAAATGTCCTGTATAAATGTCGTATTCTTACAATGTGAAGCAAACAGGGCAAAGTAAAAAACGTTTACAGGAAATAGACTGACGTGAACACAACAATCAATCAACATGATAAGAGCTTGCAAGAATTTGAGTGGTTCAAATCTTAAAACGAACTCTCATGTCCTCCGGCTCCATAGTTATTACACCATGCACTGATATCTCTCATATATTATATATATAATGTGCATTGGAAGTTGCAGGTGTTGTAAAGTATTGATCCCCACAAAGATATCTCATACAAACAAGATTACTCTAGTGTTTGATTGAATGGCACGTGCCATTAGATTGACATTAACAATATACAAAGAATTGAAAAATTAATAATAAATTTGATAATAAAGCGTGTATTATGTTTAGCTAATGACATATTGAACAATGCCTTAATCAAGTTTTTTTGTTTAAAAGCAAGCTTCTTTTTCAGTACTTCCCAGACAGCTTGGCCGGTGTTTTCAATCGCAGTTTTATAGATGATATTTCAGTAATCTTCTTTCAAAAAAATATATGAATTTGAAAGACTATGGATTAGAGCATTGTCTTACAAATATAATCCTCATATAAAACAGCATTTCATTTGATATCTTCATCTGGTTTAAAATTAAACATAGAGTTTCCACTTTCCTAAATCGAGACTAACTTTACTCACAGAAATTCAGATTGAGTCAACCTTGAAATATTTCTTACTTTCTTCAACGACGATACAGTTGAAAACAACCTGTGATACATGAACATGTTGGAAATACACCGCAGTTGGAAATTCAAATCTATTTAAGTTTGCCTATATATTAAAAATAATGTGCATGTGTTATCACTGCATGGTTTAACCATATTTAACCATCACAGAGGAGACTAAATAAAGCGGTTAGATACGTGTTTAAATACATCAAAGCCTTATTAAAACATCTGGTTAAAATTGAGAATGCATGACAGTCTCAAATTAATGAACATGTACAAGTTTTGTTTGATGGAAACTATCTGCCGTTGCTTCCGAATTGATTTTTGCAAAGATAAGGCATTGTTAAATATGATGATTCCAACGTGAATCGACAGTAGACAAATCACTCTTTTTTTATATGGTTTTCTATATACGACATGTGAACATAGCGAGCTAAAGTCGATGGTTTCCGAAATAGTTCTGCGCATGCGAACGCCAAATATACGTACAATGAGCAGGCTCATCGCGGCGCAATTTGCATTGATAACGGCTTCCAATCCAACCACTAGCTACGATGTGTGCCCAATTAGGAACAACCCGGTCCCCTTACATACAACATTTCATATTCGCGTATTGTCAGTTGTAAAACATCAATAATAAATTAAATGAAAATCGCGTTACTTGAAAAACCACGATGACTGCTGTATTGATCTTCATTGATGGCAAGGCCACGCAAGCAGCGAATTCCTAAAAAGTTAACTATCGATCACATTTATCGAAATCAGTTGCGTTCAGTCATATGCAGAAAATGTGACTCAGTCTTCCAAGATACAAATGCATCCAGATTTGGTAAGCATCTTAGATTTTTTTTCGTTTTAATTTTGTGACGTACGTCAGCTCTGAGTCAAACGCAACGCGCAGAGCACAGCTGCTTACAAACACACATACACACGCTAGAATGGTCGCAATTAAAAACCGAAGTGTGTTCGCAATAAGGAAATTGTTACATACGGAATAAATTTTTCTCAGTTTTGCATTCCCTCGGCTCAATTCAACAGCAAGTGCGTGCATTTGTAAAATCTAACAAGTTTCCTACTAAAATAACAGGATTTGATAATAAAGGGAAGTCTGACCAATGAAAAACGTTTATTAATGCTATTTAAATGAAAGCTAAACGATACATTGAGGTTATATTTAAATTAGTAGTTGCAAAAATATCCTTTGTCTGGGGGTGAGTTTGAATACGGTCTTTGATTTTCCTAGGGAGGTAACTTGCAACAAAGATAAAAGATTCAGATGACAATCAAAGTTGACAAGCCAGGTCCCAATAGAAATGCAAATTGAAGTGTTGCGGATAAAATGAGTCGCTGGAAGGGTTAGGACCGTCTCTATCACGCTGCAGCTGGAAGACGGAGGCAAACGCTGAACCTCAAAAATGTCTTGGTTATATCTTGGTTATATTATTGCATTTCTCCTGTTTTCAATGGAACTTCAACCTTTTAGCGCAGTAGATTACAAGCTGGATGGAGATTCTTATATAACCTATATTCCTGCTGCAGAATTTCCAAAAACTACCTCGACAATTCATATGCTTTTTCGAACTGCTGAGAGCTTTGGAGTCTTGCTTCACGCACGAGGAACAAACGATGATTTTATTACGCTGGAGATTGTGAGAGGAAAATTGAGGTAAGAAATGATATATTGCTTTGGCGTCTACAGGACTAATCCTTGTTCGGTTATATTTCATTCATCAGTTTTGGTTACTTCACAAGACCTCTTCTCTGTGAAATGTGCTTTTTTCATTCTCTTTTTTTTTCCATCCACATCATGCAAAGTTGAATTTAAACATGAGAAAAGTGAAATGATATTTTTTCAACAAATTTATTAACACGCGACTGTAGTACACACTTTTTAATACGAATCTTTCTCGCCTTCTTAAACGCCGATTGCCGCTTCGGCAATTTGACAATTTACATTTTGACAATTGCTCCATCGTTTGATGCAAAGAAAGCGTCGAGGTTTTAGTTAAACGAGATACTGAAGTTCGTCCAAAGCCATGCCTAATTAGTTTTGTGGTTTTTAGTGAAATTTTTAATAAATATATATATACATTCTTTATCCTTTCCTTGTCGTATGCTAGTAGCCTAGTCCAGATTAAAAAAATTCATCAGGTCTCATTAGTTTGAGCAGATACAACTCATCACGGCATAACACGATCTTTGAAAAGCCAGGAATTTCAAACACAAATTATTTACGACAATTTTCGTATGCCTCTGTGGTAATAAAACGTTTTAAAAACCCATCAAAATATTTTCTTTTTGTTTATGCAAACGAAGTAGATAGGAGTACGACAGATATTGTTCGTCATTTTTTATCAAGATGAAGCATCACTTATGCGTTAGAGCAAAACATAGCTTTAATTCCAACGATATTATTGTGCTTTCCACAAAGATTATGCTCTCTGGAAGCGGATTTAGCCCTGATTTTAAGCCTTATCGCGTGTTCTTTCCACTGTCGATGTATTCTTTGCTATTGATGCAAAAAAGAAATAGTTTTGCATTATACCTGTGCATGGAATGGCAGATGATTTTAGCAACAGATAGATGCTATGAGATCACATGGAATAAAACACTACAGACGTACACTGAAATCCCTAATCCCCGGGTTAACCAATATTATTTCTGGTTTAATCAATTTCATTGATTTAAACAGTATCAAATATATAATTACAATACGTGTCATCTTTGATGCACATTTGCTTTTCAAAGCTCGTCTGGAATTTCAAAGGCTAGAATTGAAAACAATACTACATCTAGTGTTTGCTACAAAACCTGTGTATGGAGGTGCAGAATAAAACGATCACCAATTGCTCATAAACGTTGAAATATTTGGTAAATCTAGTGTCGCGGCCTTAATCCTGCATCAGTCTACTTATTTTGCTATGCAGAAAACAGTAAAATCCAGCGCGATTCCTTGCTGGGTCCAGACGAGAGATTCGTAGAGTAGGTTATACAGATCCGCTAATTAAACAAAGAAACTTTTCATTACGATTAACGGTGTGAGACATCCCAAAAAACTTATAAATCTACATCCATGCATTGCAGACACCATTCCTCCCCCCTGGGCACCCGAGCGACCCCCAGAAAAAGAAAGACTGATAACTTTGTGAATCGTGATGCCTTGTGATACAGCTTTGAATGTTTAGACTACGTTCTTGTATCTCCCTGCAGTAGATGAACATATATCAGTTGAATAAGATTAAGTATTTAAGTCTTTTATAGCCGGTTTCATTGTGGTTTACCAGAGATAAAGGGCCATGCCGTCATTCTGTCAGAATCACACACAGGACGAGTCTTTAGAGATTATCCGAATCTTGAATAAACCCTGGCTTTGTTTAAAAATGAGTCGTCTTATAGAAGCATGTAAACAAGCTTTGAGCAAACAAGAGAAGAAAATGAAGGACGCTAAGTTTTTTGGAAAATTAAAAAGTGATTGGTTTGGTGGCCACCTGTTCACGCTCAGACGCAGGGGGTGGGGGTGGGGCTTTTAAATCCCTGAAGGACCTCTTTGAGTCCCAGTCACAACAGTTGCCTCATGATAATTGCACATCAATCACTACGGAGAATACTTGAAGTTTTGTCTTCAATTTTGAGCAAACACAGCAGGCTTCTTCTAGTTACTTCTAAAAAACTTTTTTCACACATATTTGAGAAAAAATCACTGAAAGGGCAGGAGATGAGCGCGGGTTAACGGTTGCATGAAGACAATCAAGATATCTATGGTTAGGACACACTTCTCCTACACAGAATCTATATACGCCATTAATCATTCATGGCATATTTTGATAAGAAAATTTGAATGTTTTCGAGTTAAGATAATCCTTATTCTATATATAGGGCTGCTTCGATATGATTTGCCCAGATATGAACATGACTACTATAGGGTGTTTATACTAAGCCGAGGTGTATGCTTTGCGAGATCTCCGCATCAAGACCGTGGAATTGATTTTATAGAAGAAGTTGTCTGACAAAACAAGCTGCTCCACTTCCCGAAATCTCGCATCAAAAGGCGAGCAAGATCTTGCTATCAAAAAAATCCATATCTTTCTAACTGTCCGTCACAGATATTGATACGCGTCTCTGACTTAGTATCACCGGTTCCCTGACGCCTCGATTCGAGACAAAACATCTTGACAACATCGTTTACGAAATATTTGTTTTCTTCTAATTGAGAAATAATTTCAAAATTAATTTTGAATTTGATTAAACGGCACACGTCATATTTATTTGATATAAACAAGTTTGTTGTTGTTTCACAAATATGGGCAGATGATTAAAGAAAGTGAACGTATATTAGAGAGGCGTGGAGCAATGATTGTCAATTTATAGCAGTTTGACTTCTTAATGATGGCTTCTCGAAATATCGTTCAATAAAACTATATTTCAATGTTTATAATAAACCATGATAAGTTTATAACTTGGCGCCATTTTAGAGCAACATTCATGATAACTGTGATGGCTGAGGAATCGAGATTTTAGGGCATAAATAATCGCACTTTTTAATCATTCCACCTTCGCATGAAATATTTCCAGCATTCTTGAGTAACTATGATATCTCTCTACCACAGATATGTATCCGTGTTTGGTCGAGGTAGCACAAGGCCTGGAACCTATGATTACGTCATTGGAGATGATCTTGGCGATAATGAGTGGCATCAACTGGACATTGAACGCAATAAAAATCTTGTTGTAATAAAACTTGACATTACAAGACAGCGTTTGATTAGTGGAACGTCACAAATACATCAGAATACCGACGATTATATTACAGTGGCAGGATTACCCGCATCTATCAAGGATAGTCCCTCAATTACACCTACAAATACCTCAACATCCTTAAATACTCCTAAAGGCCTCACAGTACCGCCGGTATCCCTTACTAGAACTTTGTTCAAAGGATGTATGGCGGACGTCACTTTCAATAAAGTTAATATATTTGAAGCCACCAAAAAAAAAGCAAAAGAAGTACAAGTCTTTGGTAACCTGTGGCCAAAATGTGCTCCTGATGCAGAGAATTACTATCCACCAGCCACCTTTACTAAATCCACTTCGTTCATAAAACTAGATACGTTGAATGGACAGCATTTTGATTTGGGTTTAAAATTTCGGACTTTTGACCATACTGGAGTGTTGATACACTACAGATTTGGTTTGAACTCTGAAGGAAATTTACTTGTTGAGTTATTGAAGGGGGAAATAACGTTTAGTTATGCTTTCGAAAACGTGAAGATAAAAACAATTCTCTCTCCTAAACTAAGCACATATGCCAGTGGTGTCTGGCACAAGGTAAAGGTGAATTTCACATCAAATAAGGTGGATATTAATATCAATAATGCTACAACTCAGACGTTACTGGACGTCTCGAGAACGACAAATATCACACAAAATGCTGAACTAGAGATTGGAACGAGTTCAAAGGACAAGCCTTCCTTACAAGGTTGTGTCAAAGAAATACAAGTGAATGGGAAACATATTACTGTTCTTAAAAGCAATACGAGTAAGGATGTTGTTCTTGATCAATGCTACCTAAAAGATCTTTGTTTCAAAAGTCCGTGTCTCCACCAGGGTGTTTGCAAACAGCACAACTACAAGGTACAGTGTGATTGTACCAACACTAGTTACTCTGGTTCACGTTGTGAGAATATCTCAGCTTTACATCAACCCAACGCCACCTCAACAAGAAAGCCATCTATTACCATGTCCAGTGGCAAGTTACAAACACATAATTCCAGCCAAACAACTGTCAAAACCATCCGACCATCCACAACCAGTACTGACAAGTCATCGCTTCTCTTCTCCACGCAAAGTACAAACGTTAAATCTACCAGAAACTTGAAGCAAACCTCAACTGTGAGAACAGTTCATACCACAATGAGGACGAAACGCAAGCAATTAATCACAACAGATCATCTGGCGAGCAAGCAAGTAACTACGGGTGAATCAAAGCATTTCATGTCATCAACGAGTTCACCAGAGCAAGTTGTTACAAGAACAAGCAAGAAACCTTCAGGGAAACCAGACCAACCAATCTTAACGGACAGCCGAATCTCTACTACAAAACCAAAGCAATTCACCACAACAAGAATAGTTACAATAACCACCAGTGAAACCCAAGACGCCTCGAGCCCAAAATTAACAAAAACCTCGCGTCCACAGTTAACTACCCCACAACACAACCTACCCACTCGACCCTCAGCGTTACCCACACATCTAGCCACCCCAGGGTTTACCCAACCCACCAGACAAAAACCCACCCAAAAGAGAAACACACAAATTATCATCATCGAGAAGTCGAATACGATCACGAACTATGGTATTAACAAGAACCAGATTTTGGTGTATCTATTTTTGTTGATAATTTTCCTATTGTTCATTGGACTTATTGTGATAATTAGCGTGAAGATGAGTTATTTACAGGCCTGTTCTTGCCTAAGACGATTTCAAACAGTTAATGGTTCCATACCAAGACAGGATTCAATTGAATTGGGCCCGCAAGGTAGAAAAGAGTCGGGAACTGCGGTTAGAGTGAAAACCGAAAGGCCGTCTTCTTTCAATGATTCTGGTATTGATCGTAGCGAGTCGGGAACGAACAGCCACCGAAGCTCAGCGGAAGTTCAAGACGAAATACCCGACAGCGGAGATCTGGCAACCAGTTTAGAAAACCGCGGAGAGCTGAGTCCTAGTTCAGATGACTCGAATGAAGGATTCCTGATTTTGCAAGAGGATCCGACACTTTACACACAGAGAAGCTTTGGTTGGACTGTTTTGAACGGCACGAACACAATCAGACATTGCAGGACTTCTACCAGTGATCTGATACACGCCTCCAATGAAAATAAGCCGCGAGCATTCAGACCAGCGTACTACCCAAACTCGGAGATTTCCGATGTCGTTCGAGTGGAAGGTGACGTGAAAAGTGATAAAATGAAATATCGTAATCCAACGACGAAGTACCGACAGTTGACGACAAGCGACACCTCTAGTTCAGATGATATGCCCCCCAGCCCTGGTTTCGAAGCCAATTCTGAGTGTCAAGTGTTTTAAAATTTGGCAAGAAATTCTGAAATCTAATTCACCACAACGTTGGGTTGTCAAACATGGACAAACAATTCACCATCGTATTTCACAAACTCAGAGATATCCTTTGTGTTGAAGAGGGGCCGTAGAGACGGTTAGGTCTGAGACCTAATGTAGACACTCATTGAGAGCAAAAATCCAAGAATCTTAAATTATGGAAAATAGCATGTTCATTAGATTAAAATATCTATCCAGAAGAACAAATTATGTAGTCACGTTATATATGGCATTTGTAGAGAGACTTTTTACATATTTTATGGCAATTTTGTACATAACCTAAACAGCAACACCACGTATATATCTGCAATATATTTCAGAAAAAAATGTTATCTTGTAAAATTCAATGAGTATTCAAGGGGTTCCTGAGAACTCGTGTAAATGCTAAGCCACTTCAAGGTTAATCACCCTTCCATTTTAAGGGTTATTCGAGGATCTGAATTAGTACGAACCATAAAGCTCATTAGCCTAGCGTGGAGCATATCGCCTCGATCTTGTTTCACACTTGAAACTTTCGTCCTCTTTTATATTTGCATGAAAAATAATCGGTCCAATGAAGGACCAAAAAAAATTGCACAGCCGGCCATATTTCAGGCCGTCTGGCGGGGTATTGGTATAAGTTTTCAATCAGCAATAATCGCGCCTCAGATGAACTTCATCAGCTACGATAATGCCACTGCGCAAAGCTACCGACTATACCCTGCGATTACATTTTATATTCATAATACTGTCCCCACGCATGTGGGACGACAGTGGTATGTGCGGGCATGCGCAGTAACAACTTAGCAATACTTGGACCAATAAGAGGTTGAGATGAATTCAATCCGATTTCTAAGGGTTTTGCAAAAAGAAACGATTGAAAAGAAGCTCATAGCATCTACATGAAACACGAAGGAGTGTTAATCTTTAATGATTATAGAAAATGTTACAATTTACAACAGGTCAGAGTTCCTGAGACATGAACATGTTCAGTTAAGGTGACAGTACTGGCGTTTTGAAAGTCCCGTGATGTGCGATCACCTTTACTAAGCTTACACTGGGTTCGCTGTTTAAGTTCTTGCGCAAGAGTCTCGAATGTAAGGTTCACGTTATCAGCTTCTTTTGCTGACGCTTCGATGAAGATCATCTCCTCAAACTCAGCTAGCTCCTTGGCAGATGCACAAGGCACTTGCCGATCATGTAAATCATTCTTATTTCCAACTAAAACTTTGATGATGTTTTTCTTGCGCGAGTGTTTCTTAACGTCAGCTAACCATTGTGGAATTGAGGCAAAGCTCTTCTTATCACTTAAATCATAAACTAAAACAACAGCATCAGCCTGCCCGTAGTAACTCTGTGTGAGAGATCTGAACGACTCCATCCCAGCCGTATCCCAGCATTGCAGCTTCACCTTCTCCCCGTCAATTTCCAAACTCTTGACACAGAAATCGACGCCAATCGTAGAGCCAATGGTTTCCGAAAAGTAGCCTTTCGTAAACCGTCGTATCAACGAAGTCTTTCCGACTCCCGAGTTTCCAACGAGAAGAATTTTGAAAATGTAATCATAGTTCATGACGAGAATGACGAACGAACGAAATTAAATAAAAATCTGCCTTGACTTGTGTTGTGAGGTGTATCTCAAATCCTGTGTTGCTTATTTTTCAGACCACAGGAAACAAAACGTTAGCCACTAACGAGGTATTCCTCGGGTTCAGGTTACCCAACGTTCTTCAGAAACAGACTATTTCACACCGTTAATCGCGTCGATTTATCTTATCATATACCAATAGTAATTCTTTTAACAAAAAGCCAGAGCGAACTTGACAATTCGTGTACAAATATTGTATGCTTTCCTTCGTTGGCTGGCTCTCCCAAGTCGTATATTGTAACCACTTCCTCCTTGTCTTAAAACGAAATTTTCGTCGGTCGTTCTAACACGTTAACATGCAAACACTTTCGATTTCAAATTTTTTGAATTTGACCTTCAGCGATAGAAAGTACATGCAGTCTGCCCTGACGTTTGTATACCGTAGGTTTTTCAATTTCGATCAAAGCTTTGCCTTTGTCGTGGTTGAAATAAATGGAACTCGATGATGCCTTTTCAAGAAGAAGACATTTGTATACAAGCTCTTGCACGATAGCAAATGACGATAAATTCGCAAAGTCCGCGGTAGAAATCTCTTCCTGCTGTTCTTAATGTGACCCTTACTGTCTTTACGTTTTTTCCAGGCGATTTTTAGTTCAATATTGACTGATTTTGGCTTGAATAAATGCACTTCTTTCTTGAAAGCTTTCTTTAAATAAAATATTATTTCCAACTCTCGAAGCAATGACTTTTCTTCATCATCAGCTTTGTCATAACTGATGCTTCATATAATCTTTTTAATAGTTCGATTTCAGTACTTCAAGACTCAATACAAGATCTTTACTTACTTAGATTGAAAGCAATATGTAATTCGAGGCTTGAACATTAAACAATGTCAGGAAAAAAACAAGATTTATATAAAATATTAATGGTCGGACAAATCTGGCCACAGTTTCTCTCAGTTGCATGAAAACACGAAAAGCCGTTTCTGGTCAACCGCCAATTAAATGGACGTCTTAACGAGACCGCTCGTTGCAGTTTAAAACAAAATGTTATTGACGAAATAAAACTCGTTTTACATGAGGCACAATACACGCATGCAGAGTCAGCAGAGAGCCCATTAAAACACACGTGTTCTGAACAATGACTTTATTATCATTAGTGACATTAACCGAATTCATATTAGAGACGGGAAACTCATCGAAGACGGGAAACTCGTCTGATGTGAATTCGGTCGCAGACGGGTTTCTCGTCTGAATTTTCCCGTCTAACTTTCCCGTCAACAGAGACGGGTAAGTTGGACGGCAATCCCGTCTGGAAGAGAAACTCGTCTTAAATTCGTATTTAGACGGATAAATCCGACGAGTTTCTGAAATATCAACACGGTCAAGGACGGAACCAGGCTAAGAGAAGATAAACAAAATGGTTATCGTAATAATTACGACGACATTTTATGGATATAAATTAAAGTCGATTTCTGATATTGACACAAATTCTGTAGAAATCTCGTCTGGGTTATCGTCCACATCTTCCTCATCATCTTCACTACTCGTCTCATCAAATAAATCTTCATCGTTCATCTTTTCTTCACCATGTTCCACTTCGCTGTCCGAGAAAACTGTGGCTCGTTCTTCGTACATTTGTAAAATATCTTTCTTTTCTTCAGGTTTTTCATCACGCAGAGGCTGTGTTGAGTGTTCATCTTCCTTTTGCACTAAATTATCCTCCTCCTGTTTCCCGTTTCTTTCTTCATCTATCTTTCTTTCATCCATTACTGTTCCCTTACATCCCTTAATATTATCCACCATTGCTCCTTCGTACTCCTCCTTATCATCCATCACTGTTCTCTTAGATTGCTTTGTATCATCTCCCTCCATCCCCCTAGTTCCCTCTGTATCATCACTCAATGTCCTCCTACATCCCTCCACATCCTCAATCACTGTGTTTTTCAACTCTTCAGATACAACTTCCTTATTTCTTGATCCTCTGCTATCATCAATTTCACATCTTTCTCCAGTGGGTACCTCTTCATCTTCCACTTCTTCATTCAAGATTTTCTTACCTTCATGTTGTACAACAATGGATATCTCTTCAGTACCTTTGTTGTACTCATTTTGTCCCAGAATACTCCTTCTAATCCCTTCTTCATTGCCCACTGCTTTATCTGAAGTCTCATTGCTATCTTCTTCTTCTGAGTCAGAATAGTCAATGGCTAACTTTGATTTCTTACAAGGACTAGCCTCGTATGTTTCACTTTCAACATTACATTTATGCCCAAAATCTGATGTTTTTTCTTCGACATTTCCTTCGGAAATATCAATTTTAACATCATGTCTATCTTCAGTACGCCTGGTCTGGCGATGAAGAACTTGTCTTATCCAACAACCACGGTCAAAATATCCCTGAAATATTGCATAACAACCTCACATAAGCATTTTCATGATGCTCTATTTAAACTGTGCTTAATGCTCTAAGTAATACTCCTGCTTATAAAAAAATTGCTTTGCTACAAACCTGATTTTTCCATGCTAACATCAAACTTGTTTCATATGGACCATAAACCTGGTAATCAAAGCAATTATTTTCTTAACTTTAGATGTTTTTTCCCACAATCTTTTTTCCATCAGTACATATTTTCCAACCAATGCAACTCCAATAATTATATATACCTGTGCATCATTTGTACTTTCCCACTTGAATTCCCAGAACAGTGTTTGTGATGGATCACGTTTTGCTTTCTGCTCATTAGTAGCATTCTTGATCTAAATTATATTTGATATAATTTCTTAGAAATATTAATTCTAACAAAATATTAGATGTGAATTAAATATTTTTACAAACCTTGTGTGTTTTTCTTTCAGCGCTGGCAACAGTGATGCTGTTGTCATCTAATGTCTGTGAATGAATGTGAAATATATTAGTTTATTCCAAGTGATTCCATACCAATTTCATTATCACTACCTCAAAAATCTGAGAAGCGACCTTGTGTACAGAACAATGCAACAATACTTACTGGGTAGTTGAACGAACACCACCTTTTGGCATTCTCAGCTAAAAGACATGGATTTTATGGGTACAGTGTAAGTGTTTGTATACTAACTAAAGCTTTTAGAGTGAAATTTCAATAGCACAAATAAGTTCAGTTTACCTGATTCAATTTTTTCAAAAGTGATAAATGCAAATCCTCTTGACTCTTTGGTATCATGATCCCTGATTAGCTGCAGTAAGATAGTCATGAAATAGGAGTGTCATGGTGGAAAAAAATGAAGACGATCTTTAGATATAAACTATAGACATACCTTAATGTCCTCTATATCACCAAATACAGAAAAGTAATACGCTAGAGATGCTGCAAATGAAAAATGATATACCATTCAGATGTTATACCAGCCAGTAGTTAAGATACCATACCATTACAACTTAACCATACCATTACAACTTAACCATACCATTACAACTTAACCATACCATTACAACTTAACCATACCATTACAACCTAACCATATCTAACCACAACAACCATTCCAGCATAATAAAAAATCATACCATAAATATACCAGACCACGCACGATACCATCATCTCACCTTCATTAGTTTTCTTGTTTAAATTTCCAACATAAATTTTAGCTCTCCAATTTACTATATTGGATATAAGATTGGCCAGGAATATTTATTCTATATTGGCATAGCTACTAAACTTTTTCACAAACAAACAAAATGGGAGACAAAATTTGCGTAATATTTCTTTCATTTTTCTTACATCTTTTGGATACGCCGGTGCCTGCCTCAACGTTTGGTAAACTCAGCGCTTTAGAAACGACCTCAGCCTTTTGACATGAATCTTCCTGTTGTGTTTCGGCTTGTTTTCCAGAAACTTGGCGATGAGACGCGGTCTTATAACTCCAAGAATAGGTACTCATTTGGAAAATAGGAATTCTTTCTCTTAAAATTAAGAAATTGAAAGAAAAAGAAGGTATTTTTAATACTTTTTATACCATGCCAAATTTCTTGTAAGATTTTTTGTTAGTATATTACACCAAGTTTCCTCAGGAATTGTACAAACACGCGGGCTCGCGTAGCTGGGGGAGACAAATTAGACAAACAATATGTAAATTTGTTACAAAATCGAATGAAAAGTTCAAAAGGATCTTAGACAAAAGACCAAAAGAATATCAGTTTTCTTTAGAAATCTGAAAGGTTTGTGGCATTTACGCGGAGATTTCTTCATGCAATATCAAGGTTGGATCCTCAATTCCATAAATTTGCCAATGACGTTGTTGTTCGATATTTGATTAACGATTCAAATACACGCGCTGTCAAACGATACTGAGAAGTTTCTCATATTATAAACAAACATAAATCGATTATTAAACTGGCTTGCAAATTTACCGTTTTACGAAAAGAAAAGGAAATTCTTGTGGTATAATCCTGTTATAATACCAAGACACTTGAAGGTATGTTTTCGCTATTTCTTAAAACATACGTTTTCAATAAGTTTCTCTCGTGAAAATACACATAATATAGGAAATTGCTAGTATTAATATAATCCATCGGGTCACGTCTTTCTGTATATTGCAGGAAACTCGACATGGTTCATCGTATTAGACTTCCTGGTGAATAGCCACGACTATCGCAATGAAAAGCGACTTTATTCTCATCTAAGGATGAGTCATTTCAGTAAACACTCATTTAATAAAAAGTATGAGCAATAAATAAGTAATAATTAGCATTATTTTAGTAGCCTAAATTGTTGTATTTTCTTGGGTAATACAGACTCTGGTATTAATCATGTTTTATTCAAGTGATCCAGCGCACAATGACACTAACCAGGCCTCCTCAAATCAGGACAAATATTCCTCGATAAGAGTGTTAGATCAGACCAACAGAAACATTCTTCCAACAGAAACAAGCATCTTGGGCAGATTTTCGTGTGAGTTTTCAAATGAGCGACAAAAGAATATGGCCAAAACTGCAAAACAGCGTCCGTATACAACACTTGAATTGGGTAGGGGATCTCATTCGATATCAAATGATCAACGGAGATCAAAATCGCTCAGCACAAACAGAAGAAAGAAGGATAAAGATGCAGAAAGTGGAGACAAGACTACAGATTCATTTGCTGATATTCTACAAACTGCTAGACATTCCTTTTATTTAAGCTTTGAATCATCAAAAGATATTGACTTAAAGGCTGGTTTAACTTCAGTTATTTCAGAGGATGCGAATAAAACATCAGACAAGTTAATTACTGAGCCATCTGACACAGAAAATACCTGCTCTGTTGTTGAAGGTGATGCCAATCTTCTTCCGAGCGGTGTTGAGACACCAGTCTTAAATAATAACTGGTCAGCAGTGAAAGAGGACATGTCACCTGGATCAGGCGAATCGCTAGTTTCGTCACCGCGTTATCACACCTTAACTGAAGATGAGTTGGAGGAGGAGCTAATTGAAGAACAGGAAGTGAGATCACGAAATGACTCTGTTGTTTTGAGACATGAGATAATAAGATCGTACTCCATCACTGAAAACCTTGCAAGTGAAGCTCATCAAAATGATGTGAATAATAAACTTAATGAAGCAGATGTTAGAAAAGGTTATGTTGCACTTAGTTATGATGCCAAAGGAGCTTTATGGGAAGATGATTCTGAAGAACCTGCCTCACCTTCAGGACAAGGCAAACCGGAGAATGAAATCAACATTTCACATACTTATCAAGTAACTGTTGATAAAAAAGCTCAGAGCTATGAGCTCAAGTAATTCAACTGAAGAACATGGGGAGAGTAGTTTATCAGAGCGTCTAGAAAATACACCAAGGAACTGTGTAAACAGGGAACAAGATAATCATATCTCGTCAAGCCGTCATGATAGCGCGCCAAAACGTTTGACAGTCGATATTGGTGAGTTACGTCGACTTTCTGATGGTCAGTCTAAAGAAAACCGCGCGAAGCATATCAGTGTTTCGGGCGGGACAGTTCGAGAAATTAAATTCCTTCGTTCACCCACGTCGCGGGTTTCCACTCTGTTCTCGACCAAAATACCCGAGATTCGCGGCTCGGAGAAACAGAAAAGCAGTAAAACCAAAGCAACCATTGAACCAGGGTTCGTCTTCTTTGGCGATGGTCTTTTTGACTTCACAGAGGAACGCAATGAGGAAGCTGTGGCGTTTAGCACAGAAATTGGCAACCTTCGCGCAAAATTATGCGGCAAAGTTGAGCTAAACCTGGGATATTTATTGAGTCCAACTGTCACACAAGATTCGAATAGTTTGCCTGAGACTTTGGAGGAAGTCAGGTTGTCTTTGGAAATTTTTATTGAAGATCAAGAATCACCTGTGCTTATGAACTGCAGTTCAAAAACTTGCGTGAGTGAAGTTTTAGCGAAGGTTTTGGAAAGAGTTTGGAAGCAAACCGTGAACCCAGACAGCATTATTAACAGTGCTTACACATTGAAAGTTTGTGGCTACCAGGAATACTTGAGTAGTCTTAAGTTGTTATGTGAGTATGAATACGTTCATCGTTGTGTTATGGCGAGGCAAACGGTTCGACTTGTTTTGCTTGATAGTGATCAAGTACCACGATCTTTAGCCCGCAGTGAATTAGACGACGTCGCAGATTGCGAGCCGAGAATTTACAGCCAGTTTTTTGAACGGTCTCTTGACACGTCCGTATCGCGAGACGGACTCAGCGTGCTTCGTGAGGCTTTTGAAGAGGAATTGAAACGTGTCCTCAAAGATGCAGACAGCTTAAGACCCTGTTTTCAACCTGGACGTTTGGTTCAAAGCGTCAGAGCTGTTTGCACAACGCTGGGTCAAATTGAGACGAAAGGCATCGTGAATTCTGTGCATTCTCTCAAGGAGATGAAGAGAAAGTACGACGAAGCTTGCCAAGCCGCTTCACCTTCACCAAAGAACGTTCCCGTGGATATGCCTGAATTACGGTCATTACTTCAGGAACTATACAGACATGTTTATCTTCTTATCGAGTTGTATTGCAATACATTCAACACAGATTTTGGTAGAATTTGTATCAGTGAAAAGGTGATTCACGGGTCTATTGAAGTGACTGCAATGACGGACAAATTCAGCATCTTTATTCCGACTGCATATCGCATTCCCCCCGATTGGAAAGAGAAATTTGAATCGTATGTTGTCGAAGGGAAGATTTACTATGGGACGAATCTGCTCAGCGTGCCTGAATATACGATTTCTGGTGGAATCCGAACGAATTTCTTCGCTCAAATATCCTGGCAGTGTTTTATGGAGTTTGGGATTGAACTTCGCAAGCTTCCACGAGAGTCTAAACTCTGCCTCACATTATATGGGGTAGCCCCTTTACCCAAGAATGCAACCTTGGCACCAACCCGCACTCCGCTAGGCTGGACCGCAGTTCAGTTGTTTGACTTCAACGGTGTTTTGGTGTCAGGTTCTCAGCTCTTTGGCTTATGGCCAAATCAAGCAGCAAACCCAATAGGAACATCCACCTCGAACCTTATCGACAAGCGAAGTGCAATTCTTCAAGTGGACTTCACCCAGCACATGTCAGACATCGTCTTCCCGTCGTTAAAGATACCAGAACGTGAAGCTGATGCATCGGAAACTCCGCCTGAAGACTTGTTTAAAAAGTTTCTTTCAAGAGACATGTTCGAAGATCTTCGTCCTGAAGACATTCAAAAGATCTGGAAAAACCGTTTATACGCGTCCATGGTATGTAGTTCACAAATATACCTTTTTCCATATTCATCGTGTTCTATATTAATCCACATATGCATACAAGTTCAGTAACAACCTTGTCTATTGTATTAAAGATCCCCAGTATGTTGCCCTTGCTGTTGTCAAGTGTACCAGACTGGACGTACCAGAACCTTCCCGAGATCTACCAACTGCTGGCAAACTGGAAACCAATGTCTCCTGTCAATGCGATGGAATTACTTAAGGTTCAGTTTCCGGACCAGATGGTTAGGGCAACGGCTGTGAGTTGGATGGAATGTTTCTCTGATGATGAATTGTGCGATTATTTGCCACAACTTGTCCAAGCTCTGAAGTACGAGAGTTATCATAACTCGCCACTTGCAAGGTAACGTCTGGTTTTCTGATTTCTGCAATTAGACGAGAGAATTCGAAAAGCTAGGTTAGCGTTAATACTTTTGAACAACTGGCCCCAGGACAACAAGTTTTCTTAGAATTCCTTTTGAGGTAAAACTGTCTACGAAACTTCCAGAAATAGTGTAGATCAGATACAATTAGATGAAACTTGATTTTGGGCCAGCAGGGACACAATGGGTGAGATCAATTTCATCTTGTTTATCATTCCAGGTTCCTAATCGAAAGAGCTCTGCACAGTTCTCGTCTCATGCACTACTTGTTCTGGTATCTTAAAGACAACATCGGAGATCCTAAATTTGGCCAGCGGTATCAGGTAATACTTGGTGGACTGCTCAGTGTATGTGGTAGCTTGCAGCGCGACCAGTTCACGAAACAAGACGAACTCGTGGCGAGGATCACCGATGTTGCGGAAAAGGTAAAGAAGTCGAAAGAAAACCTGCGAGACGACGTCCTCCGTGGGGAACTGGGAAAGATACCACAGGAAACCCTGGAGTGTCTCAGGCTTCCCCTCAACCCCGGAGTGGAAATCACAGCAATTCTGGCGGACCAGTGCTCGTATTTCAACTCCAATTCCTCCGTTCCCCCCCTTCGCTTGCTGTTCAAAAACTCCGACAGACATGGCTTCGAGATTGATACAATCTACAAGGTTGGAGATGACCTGCGTCAGGATGCACTGACCATGCAGTTGATTGGTATCATGAATAAACTATGGTTAAAAGAAGGACTGGATCTCAAGATGGTCACATACAGGTGTCTACCTACCGGGGCTGAGATGGGTATGGTGGAGTTGGTGCAGGAGGCACAAACGTTACGTGAAATTCAGACAGAATATGGTCTTGCAGGTGGGTTATAAGTCTCATTTTCTTCTGGTTGTTTGCACCTGTTCAATCCATCATCTCTGGCCAATTTTTAAAAGAAGCTCATCTCTCTTACGCAGGTTCGTTTAAAGATGAACCACTTGCAAGATGGCTGCTCAAACACAACCCAATTGAGAAAGAATATGGTGAAGCTGTGAATAATTTTATTTCATCTTGTGCAGGCTACTGCGTTGCTACGTATGTCATAGGTATTTGTGATCGCCATAATGACAATATCATGGTGAAAAAGACAGGTATAGTAATTTCTCTTACCCACAAACTCACCTTTACGGCTTCACCTCACTTGTCTGTTTCCAATCTTACCAGGTCATTTGTTTCACATCGACTTTTCCAAGTTCTTGGGACGCTCGCAAATGTTCGGCAGCTTTCGTCGGGACCGTTCGCCGTTCGTGTTGACGTCGGATATGGCATACGTCATCAACGGCGGTTGTACTCCAACAAGTCGCTTCCAAGATTTTGTAGATCTGTGTTGTCGGGCGTTCAACATAATAAGACATCATACAAACCTGTTTTTGAATCTTCTTTCCCTTATGCTCAACTCTGGGATCCCATATTTGAGTCAAACCAACGATCTTAAGTACGTCTATAACGTTTTACTCCCACAAGCGACGGATCTCGAGGCCACAACAATCTTCACCCGACAAATTGAATCCAGTCTAGCATCAAGGTACATACGAATATGTGGTGATCCAAAAGAGAACAATGTTTCCTCGGTTTGTCCATCTTTAAAAGCCATAGCTTGAAAGCAATAATTCTTGGTTTTTCCACCTTTATTAAACATGGCGAGGAAACAATGTTACCTGGTCTGTCCGTGAACCATGACTAGAAAAATAACGCAAACTTTATTTTGTTATTTCACAGGTTTACTCAGGTGAACTTTTTCATTCACAATGTCGCTCAGATCCGCCATGCTTCTCAAATGAAAGACGATGATTCTGCGATGCCTGTCCTGTCTTTCTCTCTTCACACGTACAGTCCTGCAACGGACGACAAGATCACCTCAGCCAGAGTAGTCGATTATCAGAAGCGATACACACCAGAGAAATATTACGTCTATCTTATCAACGTGTGTCGAGAAAATCAGGAGAGACCCACGTTTGTCTTTCGAAGATACAGTCACTTTCACGAGTTCAACGCGAAACTAACAGATCTTTTCCCGCATCGGAACTTACCTAAATTACCAGGTATACTTTCTGATTTCCTTCACAGCACCGTCAGCACATACCATACACTTGCCTGTCTTTACTTAGTATGTCTCTATACCTACTCTTTCTCCTTTAGGGAAAATCTACCTCGGCCGATCCCAAATCCGAATGGTGGCAGAGAAACGTCGCCAGGATTTCGACCGTTACCTTCAAGCGTTGCTTTCTCTTGAAGACGTAAATTCCTCGAAGCTCGTCTACACGTTTCTTCATTCTCTGCCATCAGACGATTTTGATGTGAAGAAATACGCTGTCCGGTTGTTACCAGAAGAACGCTATCCTCGGGACAGACCGATAGGAGGAGAGGTGAAGGTTTCGATATCCTTCTCGGCGTATCAGCTCAACATTATGATCATGCATGCAAAAAATCTGCTGCCAAAAAGCGCTGGAGGTCTTTCAGATCCTTACGTGAAAATCTACCTCACGCCTGATCCAAATAAATCGACAAAACGTAAGACAAAAATCGCACGGAGAACTCTTAATCCAACTTATAATGAGACATTCGTCTGGGTAATCTCGGAAGAGGAGCTTCGTCAACGAGAGATTAGGATTACAGTTTGGGATTATGATGTTTTGACGGAGAATGAACTTATGGGAGGAGTTCTTATTGATCCATCAGATTATGACTTTAATAACCAGTTTGTCGGATGGTTCACGTTGACAGATCTTAAAGGAAGCTGAACTTTAAGATTTCAGCTGTAATGCGTCGTTTACCAATGAATCGAACTGAATAGGAATGTGATATTTAGAAATTTTATTGGGTAGTTAGATATTTTTCTTAGTACGACTATTGAATGCCAACACATACTCTTAGGATATATTTCAAATCTTAGTTATATTTAATCAAATAGGTACACCTAAAATAAATTCTTTCATGACATTTTCGGGCAGTAAATATGAATAATGTAATCTTAATATTTTTAATACTTTTTTTAATCAAGGGGTGGTGAATCATATCAATTTTAAGCAATGTAAATCAATATTGTAATTTGACAATGTAAAAAAAGTGATTGTAATATTTTTTAACTAAATGTTTGTAAATGTCAGTCGATACAAAATATTCTGGTAATGGGCAGAAACTATACTTTTAGACCAAGGCCAAACCTATTTCACAAACACGTTGACCAGATGTCATATTTGAAATGAACTAAATGACTTTTATCTGCCGACTCGACATCCAATGAACAAAATTGGCGGGAGATAGTTCTTAAGCGGGCGGGGAAGATTCGCACATCACATAACCTTTATCACCTGGTTCCGTTAAAGAGTGTTTAGCAAATTACCGCTGCAAATACACCACTGCATGTTCACGTTGTGTGACCAGGGTGGGGTGACCTGAGCATCGCTAATCCGTGGGCTGAGTTGAACCCGAGTTTCTAGAATACTTCCTGATCACTCTATCACGAGCTTGTTCAAGATTTTTTACGGAAAGTGGAGAATCCATGATAACTTGCAGTAGTTTAGCAAAGAACGGAATATAGGACATGAACGAGGTAAAATCAATAAATCCTACAACAAAATCAAACTCTGGTCACAAAAATATCAGGAATACCCATGTTTCTGCTAAATACTCTACCTCTTTCATCTATACCTCTTTCATCTTTCTCTATGTTCTCAAGAACTGTTCTAGCTTCACCCTCGTCAACTTTTTCATCACCTTCGACAGCTGTGGTTATCATAAGAAGTATTTCATCTGTTTGGATATGACCATCTTGATCTTCATCAATTACATCGAATAACTCCTAAGATGAATGTGACGTTTTACACGTGATAGGAATACTGCCAGTGTTTGCGCAAGAGACAGGGATTTTATTGAACGATTTTAAGAGGAATATCTACCTTATAAATCGTGATATGTTGAGCCAGCCTCTCCAAATCTAGTGCTAAGGACGTTGTGCCACTCTCAGTTCTGTTATGAAAAATGCAAAATCTTCTGACACAACTGCATTTGCGGAATTCGAGTTCTACTTTAGAGTTTAAAAGAAAATGTTCATACCAGACATTGGCTTACCTCGTACCACAGAGTTTATCGTTTAACGCACATATTGTAATAAATTCTCTCATCTCGACCTCATGGTCTTTGTTTAAATCAAAAACCTTTATAAAATAAGAAACAAAACAGTTATTTACAGCACAATGTTTTATTTGTCAAACTCAGCAAACACGAAGCACAGTACCTTGAGCAAATGTTTAAGATTGCTTTTGGTTGCAAGAGGAAAGAGATTTTGTTTTAGTTCTTCAATGTCTATTTTTCCGTCTTTGTTTTTGTCCATTTCATTAAATATACTGGCGAACGCCTGACGTTGTTTGTCGTTGATAAAGGAATAGACTGGACCATTTCCTTCTTCTTCCGCATCATTTGTGAAATCCTCTTCTGTTAAGAATACTCTGAAGAACACATTAAAATTGACTTTAGCTTTAGCACTTCAAGCGAAATTTGCAGATTGTCTTGCAAGAATTGTCAAAATTGTGAGTGAAAAGTTTGTGAAAAATGGCAGGTAGCTAATGATAAAGAAATAAAACCTTTTATCTCGTTTCTTTTCTTCGTCACTTTGTTCAGTGAGAAATATCAAACTGGAAAAAAAAAAAAGCTACCACAAATTAACACATCATTCTCGTTAATTATCGGGAATGAACATGCAGAAAAATCAGGTGAAATTTTGCGTGTTCATATCAGGAAAACGACCTTCTCCCCAACCTTTTCTTTTCAGGTTTTCTTGGTCGGTATTTTTCTTCCATTTCCTTCTCAAATTTCATTTTTTCTTCCAAACGCTGCGCTCTTTCCTTCTTCTGTTCTCTTCTCAGCTCCTTTCGTTTCACTCGATCATCCTGTAGCTGATGCCGCCTTTCCAAAATGTTCTTCCTCTAAGCATGGCAAAAATAAAGAAAGTGTTATATCTACAGAGAAAAGTGCTAGTCACGTTTTTGTCAAGGCAGTATAACTGCTTGATGCCAGGACATTTACCTTTTCAGCCTCAACTGCAGCAGTTGGTGGGACAGGACTGGAGTTCTGGCCACTTGGACTAGTTCCTGGACTGATGGCACGTTTACTAAGAAAGCACAGAATCAAGTGCAAATTAGCAATGAATTTTAGGTCCTTCGTCCCAGGCAAACTAGTTAGTCATAGCCCTGGTATCTGACCTTCTCTGCAACCCCTCTCACCAGGTATTTAATATACAAAGCATCTTTATCTAGAATACTAGTTACCCTTGATTCAAGGCAGAGCTATTCACTGAACTAGCTCTGGTGCTCTTCTCAGCTCTGCTCTGGGCCAACATACGTAACTTGATAAGTTCTTCTTCATCAATTTCATATCTGCATGAGCAATACACAGGAATCAAAAGGGTCATTGAGGAAGATTCAGATGTTCAATGGATAATTTGACAGTTGGTACTACAAATATCTACTGACCTATCAACAAGTGGTACCTTCGCCCCAGCAATATAATATCCCTTATCCTGACGATGAGTGATAATCTGAAATTAAATATAAAATATTATCACTCACCAGTATTTCAATTCGATTTTCTAATCATCAAAGCTCACATTTGATTTTTTCTTGTTGGTTCTTGATTGAACAAGATTTCTCTCTCGTTCCTTCCATCTCTCCAATTGCTGACATTTCTGTGGGGTTAACTTGGTAAAAGCTACAGCAGGTGCACTATAATAGGGTAAAGAATTCATTGATCACTCTCACTGATGTGACGTTTGCAAACAAAGTAAAACTATTTCTTAAAGTTAACAGAGTTGACATAATATCCAAGCCAATATTGCAAACAACTTGGTACCTGATGGCTCTCGGAACCAATTGATAATTCTGACTTCTTTTCTGAAAATGTTGGTTTCAAACATTTTTCATAAAATAAAATAATATAACTCAATGAACTAACATTGTCTTGAACACAGCTTACATGAACAGAGAGAGCAGAGGAACTATGCCTGGTTGATTCAAACACTTCAGATGATTGTGTACTTGGATTTACTAAGTCTTTATGTAAGTCTTTATGTTGTTCAATGGATTGGTCTCGTAGACTCAGCACCTGCTTCTCCTCTCTTCCTGGTATCAATGGTGATCCATAAAGGATCCGGCGATATATTGGAACATCAACTGACATCTTCACTAGAAATTGCAACAAGGATGAAAATACCAACTGTCAGTTTTATCAACATTATGAACCCCATCTATCAAAGGTCACCTCTCTGTAGTACACTCAGTATAACTACCAGTTGGATCATATCTTCGTTGAGATGTTGTGATCTTGACAGGACATCAAAGAAACTTCATTGCTTTGGAACAATGTATTGTACTAATTTGCTACTTTACCGGTATATTCAATTGTATATTAATTTACAGTCAACTGCTCATTTGCTTGTTAGTTTATTTCAAATTTTTGTTGTACTATTTACGACATATATGGAGCGTATTTTGAAGGCAAGCATACCTTGAAATCTCCGCATCAATTCATCTGCTTTTCGCAGTTTACCAGAATATGAAAATTGAAAACAAAATACAACAAAATCTGTTATCACCATGTAAACATTGGTAAATAACCTGCGTGTAACTCGCGCGTGGGCTCCACGATTAGCATTTTCAGACTAATCTCAACATACAACCCTGACTGGATTCTCGGAAGAACTGGACCACTAATGTCAGTCTATCCATTAAATAAACGCATTATAAAACCTATTGAAATAGTTTATTCTGACATATATTTAATATGCCCAAAAAGAAGTCATCAAATCTCTAAGACACTCCATGGACATTCACACACATGAAATCTACAATACACAGTGTGAAAAAAGTAAAATTTGCCAGCAAAAATTGTTAAAATTTATCCCGTGCACAAAAGAATCTAATTGTGTGTGTGACATTTTATTTATAAACAACACACAATGTATGCCTCCATTTCTTGAAATTGTATAATTCCTATTTGCTTGCTCCTTCAAGGCTCAATTGTAAGATGTTCAGACATGCACAGTTGTAAGGCCTTGAACTCTTTGACAATATGCAGTTAATCTTCACCAGCTCCAGGATTCCTCTTCTGTCTGCGGTTACGTGGGGAGCGACGTGGCGAGTTCTTGCCTAGAGATATGTGATAAATCAGTCTCACTGGGATTCAATAACACACGTTAACAGACTAAATTCTTGCAATATGCAGTGGTTTGATTACAAACTTAAATATATACATACCAAACTCAGTTGTGGTTTCTTTAGGCAGCCAATCCATGTCAACATCTGATTTTTGTTGTGTTCCCATCTCAACATAAGGTTTTGCAGACTTCTTTTTCTAAATATTTATCAAAACATTGTTGTTAACTAAACAGCCCTCATATGATCAGGTGGGTCAAACACATCACCACACTTACCCCTAGTGATGAGAGGATATACTGGGCTCCCATGATGATGAGGATTGCCATAGCTGCAACAAACACGTAAAGGAAGAATGTCTCCCCATCAAATCCTTCATCATGTTCCTTGAATGTGACAGTTTCATTGAAGACGGAATCCATCCAATCCTTTCCCTCAGCATCTTTGTAATACAAGGCTACAACAATCCCAAATGGTCGTCCCCCAAGGTTTTCATGTGGTTTGAAAGCATAGTCAAATGTTGCTTGTTCTCCAGGTTTTACAAGTCTATTGAGAGTTCTTGTTGTGAACTACATATGAAAAATATCAGTCAGAACAGCTTAGGAGATAATACTGAGCTCTCAAAGTTTGTAATATCACAGTTAGACTTACATTTTGGATGAAGTACGAATAATCTTGTGGATATCTGAGGGAAGCATCGAGCGCTTCAATAACGAAATCGTTCTTGCCATTGTTGGTAAATCCCACGAGGCAATCAACAATACTTCCAGCGGCAATTTCTAAAAAGGAAAAGGCACATTTAGGAGTCATTTGAATGGATTCATGGTTCAGAACAAAATTAGCAACAATATTCCCAACCTTGTTCTGGATGACTTGTAAACAAAATGGTTGTCTCGGCATCAGGTGAAGCTGTCAAGGTTGGAATCTCAAGATCTTCCTCCTCTGTCACGTCTTGTTCACCTGTCTGTTGATGAAATTACGTCACAATTGACTACTGAATCTCAATGCTAAGATACACTTAGTGCTAAGATGAAACTTACAGTATCTGCTTCTGTGGTCTGTGCTTCATCTAGTTCTGGTTCTTCTCCTTCACCTTCATCCTCTGTTTCCACCCTACCATCTTCTTCTTCACTATCATCTTCCGCATCATCTCCGGCATCTTCGTCAACATCCTCATCATCAATTACCTCATCATCTTCACCCACAACACCAAGTGAACCTGGTAGCAGGAAACAAACAAGTCTTATTAAAACATTTATATAAACAAAGAAACACACATTGAAACAACCCCAATTCATTTGAACTCGTCCCAAAATGGTATTATCCGACAAATGATTGATCTTGTTTGGTACAACATTTCCCAAACCTCAGGCAATCAACATGCAAACCTCCCAGTGAAATATTTCATGATGTAGTCCATCCTAATTACATGACAAAAACAATATAGTAAATCTCTTACAACCAAATCAGTGCTTACAACTTTATGTCTACAAAAAAAAGCTCTAGCAGGCACAGGTTCTAGGGTATAATCTCTCCCAATAATACGAGTGTATCTCAGATACAACGTAAGGTTTAAGATATAAATCGTCCTCAGACATTTATTTGGTAATCACTACCAAGCACAACTCAATACAAAGGTCGTTCATACTACAAATGAACAATCTAAAGCTGACGTGTTGCAGTGAAGGTCAGTCGATATGAAAGAATAAAACATCCTGTCAAATTCAACTTTTCACACAACTTGTTCAACTTTAAACCCTTGTACTTTGCTATGTTGATAAAATCAGTCCAAATGCCTAAAACATCATGGGACGTGAAGCGATACGCTTGAGATTCGAACACAATGAATAATTATAGTTTACAAGTAGCTCGCAAAAACGCAAATTTACCTTGATTTGTTATGAAAATAACGGCAGGAAAGACAAGTAGAAGCAAGAAAAGGAGTCTTTTTAATATACTAAACATTTTTTGAAGAATCTGAACGCCTTCGTTCGCCCCAGATTCAAATGGATTGTCTTTTCTTTATGAAAAGGACACCACCATAAGCGATGTTCAGAACAAAAGGAGCGAGCGAGTGGTCCAGTTAAAATTTGAGATCAATGCGTGTGTTTAAAACAATGAGCCCACAAGAAAATTTCTTTGGTCAGAGAATATACTTTGGTTAATAAGATACTTTATATATACCTCGATATACTGCAAATCGCTTTTGACGGTCAAATTGACTTGTGACGTCATGAATGATCCAAACATTTGCGCAGCCAATGAAAATGAAACGTTTGACCAAGAATGGGGAAGTGTCAAAGTAAAAAGAAAGACGCGCCCCCTGATATCACGTAAGTAGATTTCACGCCCTGGATCAGGAGTATATGGAAGTTACTGGTAAAAGCAGAGTGATTAATTAAGGTGTCATTTTTCATTTTTTTAGAATTGAATTGGAGAAGACATTACAGCAATGCATAAATGAAAGAGAAGAGTTTAAGGGGAAATATGAGGAATGTAATAAGTAAGTTTTTAGGCCTGTAGAATTTAATCATTTTCCTTCAACACCAGAGGGAACTTGTCCACGAAAGAATGCCCATGTTTTACCAACCAATCACAGCCATAGAAACAAAATAATTGCAAAATATAAGAACGCTTCTCTACTCTTTCAGGAGATACAATGACATTAAATCACAATTGGAGCAAAGTTTACGAACAGTGAAAACTCTACAAAAAAACTTAAAACTCTCCGAGGATAATGCGTCTTCGTTATACCGTCGTTATGCCATTGAAAGTGACTTGAACAAACGTCTAAGACAGCAAACATCAAAAGACAATTACAGACACGAATCATTGCCATGGTAAACTTTCTCTATATTCAGTTTATTTTATTCCATATCTTATCATTTATTTCTTCGTTTTTCATAGGAGGTCTATGGGAAGTGCAAGCTACGATATTCGCGAACGTTTGGAGGACTTTGAAGCTAGACTAAGTCATATTGAGTTGATATTAAAAGATACAAATGGCTCATACAACGATCTTATTTAGACAACAGCTAAACGTTTTATAAAATGTCTTGATATAAAGTCTTTTTAAATAAAAATTTAAATATCTTTCTATACATGTTCTTTCTAGTTTAACTTCTAAAGAACATCAAAATTTCTTCTTCAAATTTCGTGCAAGGTTTCTCATTGGAGAAATCGACTGTTTCACCGCGTCATCTGTGCAATAATTCTTCGGATTTTTCATGCAACATTTTGTCAACTTGTTCCACGTAGTTGTCGGTCAATGATTGAATCTAGAGTGACCCAAGTAAAGTTTGAATATTGCTAAAATATGCTATCGTTATTACATCTGTCTGCTTCATCCTTGTTAGTTAACGTTACGATGGCTTCGACTCCGGTAATATGCAGTTGCCTGATTGAAATGTCACTTCAGTCACAAGATTGCTTTCAAGTTTACAGGTCTAAATAATCCCGCAAATACTCGGGTCCTGTCCCGCAAATACTCGGGTCCTGCGCGATTCCGGAGTTCGTAAATACCTGTGAAAGACAACTAAGAAACAGCTTATTTCAATAAAATCATACTCACATAGTTTTCAATCATTCTCACATCATCTTGTGACATGACTTTCTTTTGCTTACGAACATCGTTCATGCCTTTCTGACGAACCCTTCTTATCCCAATCTTCGCCTCTTCGCAAACTTCTTTAGCTGACTTCACCAGAGTTTTGCGAACTTCCATTGTTAACCTCAAAATTAAGCGCAAGATATATATATTTGAAAGGGAATGAAAACACTAGAAATAACTGACCTATTTCCTCTTGGACAGATGAGGGAAATGGACTAACTAGGTCAATTACCTTGGTACAGTAACTGTGATGGTGTTGCCTTCCAGTAAAGGATTGAAGATCGAGTTTTCGTTCAAAGCTTTCATGGCTGGGCTGGTCATCTAAAAAAAAACACGTAAATTGTCTGCCAATAATAAGTTCAACATGCAAAGATACCAAAAAATTTGACGACTCTTACATTTGGAGATGACGTCAGGTCCAAAATATATTTGTCATCTTTGTTTTGTATTGAGGCAATGTTACCAAGAGAAATTTTACGCTTTCCAGTTGTCACTTTTATATTGTCAAATACAGCTAAGAATTAGATATTGCATTAGAACCCAGTTTACAACCTCATACGCAGGACACTTCTATGACACTCCGACATTGTCTAGAGAAGCCTGGTATGAAGTTTCTTGCATTTATTAGACAATGGATATAGCATGTATATCAGGTGTAGGGAAGATCTCGGAAATCTGGAATGAGCGAAGTTTAGACTTATGGTTGGGTTGATGAAGGATTTTTTTTGCAAGGAACTAAGAATATTTAGGTCAAGTTGAAGAATATTTAGGTGAAGTTTTTAGGAAAAGGGACAAGGATTATCTAACCAGGAGATTTTGGGGTACATATTAGTGAGGTTGACAAAGGATTTGCGGAGGATTTGTGGCTGAAAGTCCCACACAGAAGATCTGATTAAAGAATAATAATACCTGGTGATATTCTTGTTGTTATGCAGCACCTAAACTCCTGTTTAAGTTTGTCCACTTCAGTCTCCATATTACACAACAATTTATCAATATCCACCACACCTTCAGCAACATCACTGTTGAACGATGCCTGCGAAATCTCTTTTTTTCTTCTTAACATCTGTTAAAAGAATAGTCTTTATTCATATTAAATAGTTTTCATGCAGTTTATTTACCACTATGTGGCAACAGAAAGAGATGCACCAAACTTGGTCTGAGATTGTCAGATTGACAATTCCCCAACTGTACATGGTCACTACCCATTTTATCAACAAAATAAAACAAATAACTCTGACTTACTTTTCTTACTTGCATAGCATCGAGAGAAACTCGTAGAAAGCAAGGGTAAACCTTGCTTCAAGTAAGAACCTCTTCTCAACATTGAAAACGACAAAGCAAATTTTTGAAATGTCGCCGCCATATTTTTGCGTAAAATTTAAATCCCCTTGAAGTGTTTCCACAATGATGATGGAAGATCGTAAACTTCTCATGGAAACACAGAATAAAAAGGTGTGATAATTATTCGGAAAAAAATTTTAAGCGCTTCACTTCAATAGGACGCAGTTGGGTGACTTTCGGATCATTTTTCTCCAAGATGCACGGAGATTGTACCGATTTAAAAACTTCTACGAACTCAAAAAAGTATGTCAAAAATCATGCTGGGGCTAGGATCCTCGCTGCAGGTTACACAAAAGGTATTCTGGATCTTTAATCTATCGTTTCAATTATGTTGGACCTTGTTGGTATGCTTCGTTGACAAACAGGCTACGCTCGATTGCTTCTGTAGACTCTGACGATCGTATTTTACAGACTACACACTGAAATATAGCTTAAATTGTAGATAATTTTGTGACCTAATAGTTCAGGTATTTTTAGTACAGTAATATGGAATAAAATAATCCTATTGTTGACCTATTCTGCCGGTAAAAATTGTGGGAATCGGCGGAATCGCTACTTGACTAAATTGTGACATATGCAAAAATTGTTCCATGGAACAAATTGTTACAACTTATATTTTCTAAATTCTAATCGTGTATAGAAAATAAAACTAGGACTGACACAGCTGAATTTGCTATACTTTTGAGTCGTACGTTTGACAGATAGAGGACGTATGTCGTATGTTGATATGATTAATTTTTAATCACGCCACTGTGAACTTTGTACATGGGAACTATAGGTAGTTATGCAATACCATAAGAATGGTGAAACACTGAGCTCTATTTATATACTGAGCTAACATTTGCACATAGGCACTTTATTGACATCAAAATTATTTTTTTATAGAAAAACGATTGCTGGAATACTGCAGTGTTATATCATATGTTGTCCTGATGTTTGTATTCATGTTGTCATTGGTGCTAAACCTTCATCTAAATGATCTCAGATACATACTTATTGGTTCATGTAAGTTTTAAGCAGTTCTACTCACTTCTACATAGTGATGTATTGTATAAATATTAAAATAATCATCCCTTTAACTGATTGCTTTATTTTTCTGTTCTAGTTTTAGGGATACTTAGTGCAGACTTTTTATCAGGCTTTGTCCATTGGGCTGCTGATAGCTGGGGATCTGTTGACTTCCCTTTCATAGGCCAGGTAATATGATATTATTGATCAGACAATGACTATATTATCTTCGAATGTGGTTTGGTAATGGCATAAAATATGCAAAAAATCTCCAAGAGATTTTTCTTGTTGATTATCAGCAAGTTGCTGACCATGTTTTATAAATGTTAATTGCATCTGTTTATACTTTATATGTACTTTTCAAGGCATTCATCAGACCATTTCGTGAGCATCATGTTGATCCAACTGCACTAACAAGACATGATGTCATTGAAACCAATGGAGACAATTGTCTATTGACAATTCCAACATTATCATACATGGTTTATAAACATTTGACATTTGACAGAGTTGTGCTTCATGAACATTGTGCTTGGGATTGGTATATTTGCGCTTTAGCGATCTTTGTTTCTCTCACCAATCAGATTCATAAATGGTCGCACACATATTTTGGTTTACCACGATGGGTGATTTTCCTACAAGATTGTAACATCATTTTACCAAGAATACATCATCGGGTTCACCACGTCGCTCCTCATGAAACATACTTTTGTATAACGACTGGTTGGTTAAATTACCCGCTTGAGGTGATCAAGTTCTGGCAAGTATTGGAATGGTGTATAACAAAAATAACTGGTTGCAGACCAAGGACAGATGATTTAATGTGGACTAAGAGAAAATAATTTTATAAAAAATGAAATTGCAGATGAAATTAATGCTGTTAATTTATTGGAGTAATCTTAGCCCGTAGCAAAGGGAGGCAAACATATGCATGCCATAGACCTACACCATGTTTTCTTGTGACCAATTTCACATGTTCAAATCATTTTGTACTCTATGATAAGAGCTCATTTTGAAACCTGGAAGTCCTTGTGCTTGTGATAGTACTTAGATTCTCTTCCTGTTTCAATGTTTTATTTCATGATTTGAAACACTGAACTATTCTTTCATTGGTTACCAAGACCTGACACATGATGTAGTCTATTTAAAGCTTATTTAATGAAGTGTAAGTTATTAAGTATTATAAAGGTCAGTGAAACTGGACAAAAAAATAGTTATGGTCAAAGGCAATCAATGAAAAATGAAAGTTAAATCCTTTTTTGAGGAAATAACTGTGTAATTAATGACCTGTAAATATATACAGAAGGAATATTAAAGTAAAATGTTACAGATGCAAATATACAGTTAAATTTCTATTGTCAATAAAAATATGTATAACAAATTCCAAAGTGCACATATTTTTTACACCTGATTGAACAGTTTGAGTTATGTGGCCAGCCAAATAAATCTAAATATACTTGTTTTGATTGGTCTACCTCTTCTACTGTTGAAATACTTATTACCAACAATGTTTATTGTGGCAAGTTATTAAAAAGACAATTATCTAATCCATTTTTAGTGCAAACAATCATCCTTTATCCTTACCACATATATGAGATTCCTCGATTAATGAAATTCCTCGCTTCAAAAATGCGAAACATTTGAAGGGGAATAATTATGAACATAATTTTTATGCCTAACTATAGTGCAACCAACTATAATTTTACCCAGACTTACATTATTGAACCCCTATGTCTTATAATTTGGTATGATACGACTCCAAAGCAAACCGTATGAGGAATTTCTTGGCATTGGCTTCTCTTTACACTCAATGATGTAATTCTTATTATCATTATTATCCCAGAATTCATTGTCAGGTGACGTTGTTCTGTAACAAACTGCAAACTCTATCTTCTCACCATTCTTAATGGTGTTAGGCACAGTTATTGCAAACGAGAAGCGATCAAAATTACCATCATAAGATAATGGTACATAGCTTCCATTAACATCCTCAAATGACTTCCAGTTGTCAAAACTACATCGAACAAATACCAATTTCTCGTAGGTGATATTCCGAACCTTGATGGTCCCCATTAACGCACAATTTGAAACCACAACATTCTCCAAAGAAACACTTAGCCTGTTCAGTCGTTCCACAAAGTTAGGCTGTGCAATTGGCTGTGCAAAGTTAACAGTAAGCTCTTTTGTTATCTCATATTTCAAATCAGAATTTGAAGGTACTGTCAGATCATCCATAGATATTTTATGAACTGACACAAGTGACAGGCCACAAACATCAGCAAAGTGCACATTCTTGCTCTTTGTTAACGGCAACGATTTTTGCTTTTTAAGAATAGTTTTCTGTCTGGTTTCGCTTTCTTCCATTTCCCAAGAGGACATAAACAACGCTTCATATGGCAACAAAACATCAAAAGAAACACTTCTCGCCTTCCTCCCGTGCAGACCAGCGACATTGAATTAAATTTTAAATAGTAAACAGAGGGTTGAACCTAGAACATGCAGTAATGCACGTAGTATTAAAACAATGACATTGATATATATATATTGGCCAGTTGATATTCAATGACTCATGATGTTTATAAATACACAAATTCGAAATACATACACATACATTGTTGCTCACGAAGGGAAGCATATCTAGGTTAGAAAGCATAAAATGCTTTCTCATAAAAAGCCATATCCTTCAGCCTTACCTCAGTTAAAAGGGGAGAGTTTTCACATGATTACAAAGGTATTTCCGTTACAAAATCTGCAGCGATTGCAGCGATGTACAATCGTAATTGATGTGATTACAGCTTTCATTATAACAAGTTATTAAAACAAACGTCGTGCCCAGGCCACAGATTAGGGAAGCTTGATCTTAATCCGATAATTCAAGTACGATAATGCGGATTACGAATAAGGATTACTGTCATAATTTTCTATATTAATCAGTCCGAAGTCCAAATCCATCAACGAGGATAGCGCTAGCCTGCGGTGCAGACACTTCGAATTACAAAGTGTGTTCGTTTGTAATTCAAAGGTAGTTACTTTATGTGACCCCTATTATAATGTATCACATATTATAGTGTATCACATACTTAGTCCTCCTCAGTCTCCCTCAGCCATCCTTAGCCCTCCTTAGACATCCTTAGCCCTCCTTTGGCCTCCTTACACCACCTTAGCACTCCTTAGCCCTCCTTAGGCCTCCTTAGCCCACCTTAGACCTCCTTAGCCATCCTTAGCCCTCCTTTGGCCTCCTTAGCCCTCCTTAGCCCTCCTTTGGCCTCCTTACACCACCTTAGCACTCCTTAGCCCTCCTTAGGCCTCCTTAGCCCACCTTAGACCTCCTTAGCCATCCTTAGCCCTCCTTTGGCCTCCTTAGCCCTCCTTAGCCCTCCTTTGGCCTCCTTACACCACCTTAGCACTCCTTAGCCCTCCTTAGCCCTCCTTAGCCCTCCTTAGCCCTCCTTAGCCCACCTTAGACCTCCTTAGCCATCCTTAGCCCTCCTTAGACATCCTTAGCCCTCCTTAGCCCTCCTTTGGCCTCCTTACACCACCTTAGCACTCCTTAGCACTCCTTAGCCCTCCTTAGGCCTGCTTAGCCCTCCTTAGCCCACCTTAGACCTCCTTAGCCATCCTTAGCCCTCCTTAGCCCTCCTTAGCCCTCCTTTGGCCTCCTTACACCACCTTAGCACTCCTTAGCCCTCCTTAGGCCTCCTTAGCCCTCCTTAGCCCACCTTAGACCTCCTTAGCCATCCTTAGCCCTCCTTAGACATCCTTAGCCCTCCTTAGCCCTCCTTAGGCCTCCTTAGCCCTCCTTAGCCCTTCTTAGCCCTCCTTAGACATCCTTAGCCCTCCTTAGCCCTCCTTGGATCACCTTAGCCCTCCTTAGACCACCTTAGCCCTCCTTAGGCCTCCTTAGCACTCCTTAGCCCTCCTTAGCCCTCCTTAGCCCACCTTAGACCTCCTTAGCCATCCTTAGCCCTCCTTAGACATCCTTAGCCCTCCTTTGGCCTCCTTACACCACCTTAGCACTCCTTAGCCCTCCTTAGGCCTCCTTAGCCCTCCTTAGCCCTCCTTAGCCCACCTTAGACCTCCTTAGCCATCCTTAGCACTCCTTAGCCCTCCTTAGCCCTCCTTAGGCCTCCTTAGCCCTCCTTAGCCCACCTTAGACCTCCTTAGCCATCCTTAGCCCTCCTTAGACATCCTTAGCCCTCCTTAGCCCTCCTTTGGCCTCCTTACACCACCTTAGCACTCCTTAGCCCTCCTTAGGCCTCCTTAGCCCTCCTTAGACCTCCTTAGACATCCTTAGCCCTCCTTAGACATCCTTAGCTCTCCTTAGCCCACCTTAGCCCTCCTTAGACATCCTTAGCCCTCCTTTGGCCTCCTTACACCACCTTAGCCCTCCTTAGCCCTCCTTAGCCCTCCTTAGCCCTCCTTTGGCATCCTTAGCCCACCTTAGCCCTCCTTAGACATCCTTAGCCCTCCTTTGGCCTCCTTACACCACCTTAGCCCTCCTTAGCCCTCCTTAGGCCTCCTTAGCCCTCCTTAGCCCTCCTTAGCCCACCTTAGACCTCCTTAGCCATCCTTAGCCCTCCTTAGACATCCTTAGCCCTCCTTTGGCCTCCTTAGCCCTCCTTAGCCCACCTTAGACCTCCTTAGCCATCCTTAGCCCTCCTTAGACATCCTTAGCCCTCCTTAGCCCTCCTTTGGCCTCCTTAGCCCTCCTTAGCCCACCTTAGACCTCCTTAGCCATCCTTAGCCCTCCTTAGACATCCTTAGCCCTCCTTAACCCTCCTTTGGCCTCCTTACACCACCTTAGCACTCCTTAGCCCTCCTTAGCCCTCCTTAGGCCTCCTTAGCCCTCCTTAGACCTCCTTAGGCCTCCTTAGCCCTCCTTAGCTCTTCTTAGGCCTCCTTAGCCCTCCTTAGCCCTCCTTAGGCCTCCTTAGACCACCTTAGCCCTCCTTAGACCACCTTAGCCTTCCTTAGGCCTCCTTAGCCATCCTTAGCCATCCTTAGCCCTCCTTAGCCCTCCTTAGGCCTCCTTAGCCTTCCTTAGGCCTCCTTAGCCCTCCTTAGCCCTCCTTAGGCCTCCTTAGCCTTCCTTAGGCCTCCTTAGCCATCCTTAGACATCCTTAGCTCTCCTTAGACATCCTTAGCTCTCCTTAGCCCTCCTTAGGCCTCCTTAGCCTTCCTTAGGCCTCCTTAGCCCTCCTTAGCCATCCTTAGCCCTCCTTAGCCCTCCTTTGGCCTCCTTAGCCCTCCTTAGCCCACCTTAGACCTCCTTAGCCATCCTTAGCCCTCCTTAGACATCCTTAGCCCTCCTTAGCCCTCCTTTGGCCTCCTTAGCCCTCCTTAGCCCACCTTAGACCTCCTTAGCCATCCTTAGCCCTCCTTAGACATCCTTAGCCCTCCTTAACCCTCCTTTGGCCTCCTTACACCACCTTAGCACTCCTTAGCCCTCCTTAGCCCTCCTTAGGCCTCCTTAGCCCTCCTTAGACCTCCTTAGGCCTCCTTAGCCCTCCTTAGCTCTTCTTAGGCCTCCTTAGCCCTCCTTAGCCCTCCTTTGGCCTCCTTAGACCACCTTAGCCCTCCTTAGACCACCTTAGCCTTCCTTAGGCCTCCTTAGCCATCCTTAGCCATCCTTAGCCCTCCTTAGCCCTCCTTAGGCCTCCTTAGCCTTCCTTAGGCCTCCTTAGCCCTCCTTAGCCCTCCTTAGGCCTCCTTAGCCTTCCTTAGGCCTCCTTAGCCATCCTTAGACATCCTTAGCTCTCCTTAGACATCCTTAGCTCTCCTTAGCCCTCCTTAGGCCTCCTTAGCCCTCCTTAGCCCTCCTTAGCCCTCCTTAGCCCTCCTTAGCCCTCCTTAGCCCTCCTTTGGCCTCCTAGACCACACTTAGCCTCCTTAGACCACCTTAGACATCCTTAGCTCCCTTAGCCCCTCCTTAGGCCTCCTTAGGCCTCCTTAGCCTCCTTAGCTCCTTAGCCCTCCTTAGGCCTCCTTAGCCTCCTTAGCCCTCCTTAGACCACCTTAGCCCCCTTAGCCCTCCTTAGGCCTCCTTAGCCATCCTTAGCCCTCCTTGACCACCTTAGCCCTCCTTAGACCACCTTAGCCCCTTAGCCCTCCTTAGGCCTCCTTAGCTCCCTTAGCCCTCCTTAGGCCTCCTTAGCCCTCCTTAGCCCTCCTTAGCCCCTTAGCCCTCCTTAGCCCTCCTTAGCCTCCTTAGCCCTCCTTAGCCCTCCTTAGACATCCTTAGCCCTTCCTTAGCCCTCCTTAGGCCCTCCTTACCTCCTTAGCTTACCTTAGACCTCCTCAGCCCACCTTAGACCTCCTTAGCCCTCCTTAGCCCTCCTTAGCCCTCCTTAGCCCTCCTTAGACCTCCTTAAACCTCCTTAAACCTCCTTAGACCGCCTTAGCCCTCCTTAGCCCACCTTAGACTTCCTTAGCCCTCCTTAGCTTTCCTTTGACCGCCTTAGCCTACCTTAGACCTCCTTAGCCGTCTATACATCTTCTTATTTCTTTCCAAAAATATATCACATTACACGGAAAATACATAACATACCTTTTAAAGTGCTACCGCAACGAAATTTTGACCCCATTTTTATTGGCTCAATTTAAAGTTCTCACTTTCCTGATTTCATTTTTGAAAACATAATCAAAATTGGCTTTCTCAAAAGATTTTTATAGCTTTCCAAAGTCGCGATTTTTGCCACTTAGACATGCGAACTTTTGCTCCGCCATAATGTAGTTTGTGACGTAGAAAAGAGTACCGATTCTTAGCATACTAGTGTTAAGTAGCCTCATCGACGAAGAAGCTGCGTTTCTTACAGTCCCTACTAAGCCAGTATTCATCAAAATTATTAAATATCTATACATATGTTCCTAACGAAAAAATGGATCGCCAAAGTCGAAGAAAATATTGAATTTTGTTCCGACTTTCTGTTTCATGGTGCGGTTCTTTGCGCGGCTAAGTCGATTTCAAAGATTCGTATATGACTCTTGTTTAGCAAGATCCCTTAAATAAAAGAGTATCGAAAGAAGATTCTGTGCATACATTTGATGTCTGAACTGATCGTAGCACAAGTTGAAAGCTAACTGATATATAGGCAAAGGCTGATTTTACCATCAATGCGGAGATACTTTGCGCGCACATGCATTCATGCTGAATAAAGCTGATGTTGGCCTTGGTGTCTTAATGTGCACGGCGAGTGCCGTTTCATAAGACATTGAAGTTCAATTTAAATCAGCAAGGATGGTGTTTCTTGAGTATTTATGCATGTAGATAAAAGGACCTGTGTTAGTGTGTGTTTCAGTTTGATATATTTCGATACGCGCTATTGCAAAACAGTGGCAATGTGGCATTTACAATAGCCAGTATATTACTGTTTATGGTTTGCGGGAATATATCGCATAGCATACACCAATATTATCAGTAACAAGGACATCATATCATTGCCTTCGTCTTGTTTTACTGAAAGGCTAAGCAGTTTTTTTAAGTTCTTCAAGATCGTCTTACGTAGGACTTTGTGGCATAAAGGACTATGCGGCACAAGATATACATGCTTATATATGGCATATATTACTACATTATATCTCTGTCAGACGGGCTAAGACTAGTTTGAATTTTCTAACAAATCGGCGTATATTTTCAGACCCTTTACCAGGCATTTCTTCAATATATGTTAGTTAACAGAATTAACTTCCATTTCAAAATAAAATGATTTGGTTCTCCGCGTCAAGCTCGAAAATTTGAAGCGGACAACACACAAGCTATATATATTACCATAAGCTTCGAAATATCGGTACTCGTTATGACGTCACATCAGCAAACATGGCGGCTATAAAAGTTCGCATTTGATACCGAGGTTTGAGGGTAAAATTAGTCAACTTCTACTTAACACACAAAAGTCATATATACATCAAATTGTTTCTAAAAGGCTGAATATTTGTTTAGGCTAATAAAAATCGGGTCGAAAATTTCGTTGCAGTAGCACTTTAAGGAGGTCTAAGGTAGGCTAAGGAAGGCTAAGGAGAGCTAAGGATGTCTAAGGAGGGCTAAGGTGGGCTAAGGAGGGCTAAGGAGGCCTAAGGAGAGCTAAGGATGTCTAAGGAGGGCTAAGGTAGTCTAAGGAGGGCTAAGGAGGGCTAAGGTGGTCTAAGGAGGGCTAAGGAGGGCTAAGGATGTCTAAGGAGGGCTAAGGTGGTCTAAGGAGGCCAAAGGAGGGCTAAGGAGGGCTAAGGAGGCCTAAGGAGGGCTAAGGAGAGCTAAGGATGTCTAAGGAGGGCTAAGGAAGCCTAAGGAGGGCTAAGGAGGGCTAAGGTGGTCTAAGGAGGGCTAAGGTGGTCCAAGGAGGGCTAAGGAGGGTAAGGAGGCCTAAGGAGGCTAAGGAGGGCTAAGGAGTCTAAGGAGGGCTAAGGAGGGCTAAGGAGGGCTAAGGAGGCCTAAGGAGGGCTAAGGAGGCCAAGGAGGGCTAAGGTGGGCTAAGGAGGCCAAGGAGTGCTAAGGAGGGCTAAGGAGGCCTAAGGAGGGCTAAGGAGGGCTAAGGGGCTAAGGAGGGCTAAGGAGGGCTAAGGAGTCTAAGGAGGGCTAAGGTGGTAAGGAGGCCAAGGAGGGCTAAGGAGGGCTAAGGAGGCCTAAGGAGGGCTAAGGAGGCTAAGGAGTCTAAGGAGGGCTAAGGAGGCCTAAGGAGGGCTAAGGAGGGCTAAGGGTCTAAGGAGGGCTAAGGTGGTCAAGGAGGGCTAAGGAGTGGTAAGGAGGCCTAAGGAGGGCTAAGGAGGGCTAAGGATGTCTAAGGAGGGCTAAGGAGGCCTAAGAGGGCTAAGGAGGCCTAAGGAGGGCTAAGGAGGCCAAGGAGGGCTAAGGTGGGCTAAGGAGGCCAAAGGAGTGCTAAGGAGGGCTAAGGAGGCCTAAGGAGGGCTAAGGAGGGCTAAGGAGAGCTAAGGATGTCTAAGGAGGGCTACGGAGGGCTAAGGAGGGCTAAAAAGGCCTAAGGAGGGCTAAGGTGGGCTAAGGAGGCCAAAGGAGGGCTAAGGAGGGCTAAGGAGGCCTAAGGAGGGCTAAGGGGAGCTAAGGAGGCCTAAGGAGGGCTAAGGAGGGCTAAGGTGGTCTAAGGAGGGCTAAGGTGGTCCAAGGAGGGCTAAGGAGTGGTAAGGAGGCCTAAGGAGGGCTAAGGAGGGCTAAGGATGTCTAAGGAGGGCTAAGGAGGGCTAAGGAGGGCTAAGGAGGCCTAAGGAGGGCTAAGGAGGCCCAAGGAGGGCTAAGGTGGGCTAAGGAGGCCAAAGGAGTGCTAAGGAGGGCTAAGGAGGCCTAAGGAGGGCTAAGGAGGGCTAAGGAGAGCTAAGGATGTCTAAGGAGGGCTACGGAGGGCTAAGGAGGGCTAAGGAGGCCTAAGGAGGGCTAAGGTGGGCTAAGGAGGCCAAAGGAGGGCTAAGGAGGGCTAAGGAGGCCTAAGGAGGGCTAAGGGGAGCTAAGGAGGCCTAAGGAGGGCTAAGGAGGGCTAAGGTGGTCTAAGGAGGGCTAAGGTGGTCCAAGGAGGGCTAAGGAGTGGTAAGGAGGCCTAAGGAGGGCTAAGGAGGGCTAAGGATGTCTAAGGAGGGCTAAGAAGGGCTAAGGAGGGCTAAGGAGGCCTAAGGAGGGCTAAAGAGGGCTAAGGTGGTCTAAGGAGGGCTAAGGAGGCCTAAGGATGGCTAAGGAGGTCTAAGGTTGGCTAAGGAGGGCTAAGGAGGCCTAAGGAGGGCTAAGGAGTGCTAAGGTGGTGTAAGGAGGCCAAAGGAGGGCTAAGGAGGGCTAAGGATGTCTAAGGAGGGCTAAGGATGGCTAAGGAGGTCTAAGGTGGGCTAAGGAGGGCTAAGGAGGGCTAAGGAGTGGTAAGGAGGGCTAAGGAGTGCTAAGGTGGTGTAAGGAGGCCAAAGGAGGGCTAAGGATGTCTAAGGAGGGCTAAGGATGGCTAAGGAGGTCTAAGGTGGGCTAAGGAGGGCTAAGGAGGGCTAAGGAGGGCTAAGGAGGGCTAAGGAGGGCTAAGGTGGTCTAAGGAGGGCTAAGGTGATCCAAGGAGGGCTAAGGAGGGCTAAGGAGGGCTAAGGATGTCTAAGGAGGGCTAAGAAGGGCTAAGGAGGGCTAAGGAGGCCTAAGGAGGGCTAAGGAGGGCTAAGGATGTCTAAGGAGGGCTAAGGATGGCTAAGGAGGTCTAAGGTGGGCTAAGGAGGGCTAAGGAGGCCTAAGGAGGGCTAAGGAGTGCTAAGGTGGTGTAAGGAGGCCAAAGGAGGGCTAAGGATGTCTAAGGAGGGCTAAGGATGGCTAAGGAGGTCTAAGGTGGGCTAAGGAGGGCTAAGGAGGGCTAAGGAGTGCTAAGGAGGCCTAAGGAGGGCTAAGGTGGTCTAAGGAGGGCTAAGGTGATCCAAGGAGGGCTAAGGAGGGCTAAGGAGGGCTAAGGATGTCTAAGGAGGGCTAAGAAGGGCTAAGGAGGGCTAAGGAGGCCTAAGGAGGGCTAAGGAGGGCTAAGGATGTCTAAGGAGGGCTAAGGATGGCTAAGGAGGTCTAAGGTGGGCTAAGGAGGGCTAAGGAGGCCTAAGGAGGGCTAAGGAGTGCTAAGGTGGTGTAAGGAGGCCAAAGGAGGGCTAAGGAGGGCTAAGGAGGGCTAAGGAGGGCTAAGGATGGCTAAGGAGGTCTAAGGTGGGCTAAGGAGGGCTAAGCAGGCCTAAGGAGTGCTAAGGAGTGCTAAGGTGGTGTAAGGAGGCCAAAGGAGGGCTAAGGAGGGCTAAGGATGTCTAAGGAGGGCTAAGGATGGCTAAGGAGGTCTAAGGTGGGCTAAGGAGGGCTAAGGAGGGCTAAGGAGGGCTAAGGAGGGCTAAGGAGGGCTAAGGAGTGCTAAGGTGGTGTAAGGAGGCCAAAGGAGGGCTAAGGAGGGCTAAGGAGGCCAAAGGAGGGCTAAGGATGGCTAAGGAGGTCTAAGGTGGGCTAAGGAGGCCTAAGGAGGGCTAAGGAGTGCTAAGGTGGTGTAAGGGGGCCAAAGGAGGGCTAAGGATGTCTAAGGAGGGCTAAGGATGGCTGAGGGAGACTGAGGAGGACTAAGTATGTGATACACTATAATATGTGATACATTATAATAGGGGTCACATAAAGTAACTACCTAATTCAAAGCGTCTGCACCGCAGGCTAGGATAGCGCTAGCTAGGACGGTCCCAATGCGATGGGCCAAGTTTTGCTTTACAATCAAAAGCCCAGGCCATACAGTACCGGAGATAGGATAGTTCAGTGTAATCTTTCTTGAATATACCTCCAGATGAACCTCGCTCACAACCGTAGAAGCACCCGCTTTTTAAAACTGCGTATCAAAGAAACCTAACGACATAAGATTCCCCAGTTAGGAGAAGAAAATATTCCACTTTTATATGCCATTAATTGCCCCGTACGTCAATTAATGAAATCTTTTTTCAGTAAATTAGCGTTTAATAATTAGACTTCGCTAGACTATGGTTTTACCATGAACAAACAAATACCTATTGCTCCCAAGAAAATATTTGCTTTTCGTCTGCTTCATGAACGACAAAGAAGCTTAGGAAAAATAACTTGTTCAAATAGAATCAAACGTGTTGAATTTTTTTCATTTCAAAACTGATGAATAGCGTTCATAGAACACTAATGCAATTTTCTTATCGTCTCAACTCTTTCTCCTAAACTTTAGCTGAATGTAATTTCATGCACGCCCTTTCATGTAAAATTGGTTTTATTTTCGGTAAACACATTAAGCTCTTCTCCTTCAAAGTTTTGTTTTTAAAGAACAAACTTCCGTTTATATGATATGTTGCAACATCACAGTCTTGTTTAAATGAAAAAATACGTCATGAAAATGTCATCATGTGATGAAAATGGAGTAATATGATTGGGTTACTGCTTAAAGATTTCGAAATGGTCTACGTATATTCGAGGATCTGCCTTGGTTGTGGTTACTGCTGCACACCTCACTCGCTGAACAAGGTTGTCGAGTTGCAAGTGAAATCAAACAGAAAACATGGCAGGTATGTTGAGCTGTAACTCAGGATAGAAAACGCCAACCATATGGTAAACTGTCAAAACTTCAATACATATACGAGAGACACTTATGCACGGGTCTTAACACGACGATCGGAAATCACTTGGGAGCACATTCAATAAACTGCACTTAAGTTACCTCGCCCTGGGTTAGTCTCAACAAAAATCAATGACAGAAAGTCTTTTGTGCGCAAACTGACTTGAACTGTCGGAATTGATTGAGAAGATGTAGAATCTTCTGCAACACAAGGGCTTAGGATTTGGCAAAGGAAAGTACGTTTGCCAGGTTTTTAATGTCTAACATAGGAACGTAACAAGAGGTCTTTTATTCTTGTTTGTCTCTGCTTCTCAATGTTGACTTAATTCTAGGATTTCGTGTTGTGGACAACGCCTTTAACACACCTTCAACCAAGCTTCTTTTCCCCGTGATCTGACAAAATCTATTCAGTCCAGTTCATCGTATTTTGCAGGGCTTAAAGAAGAGATCAGTTCCACACATAATAAAATCATTGAACTTCTTGGTCAGGGAAAGAATAAGGAAGCGCTTGAATACTACACAGACGATTGTGTAATCATGCCTCCTGGAAAAGAGACAGTCCGGGGAAAAGACGGTTAGTTGAAAAATACGTTTGTCAGCACTGTGATTTTACGTTTAAAAGACAAATCAGGTGCCTTGCGCAAACCTCCCTGAATATTTTCTTAGGAACCCAGGAAAGATGAAACTGGACAGTTTCAAAATGAGTCCCACTGAGCATGTCTGGAGGTTCATGTTTTCCTTCTGAATGAATTCATAGACGAATCACACAATGTTTCTTTTTTCCATCGGTAGCTTTTCTGAAGTTCATAGAAGCTTCAGCAGAGTTGCAAAGCAAGGTTGGCAAGAGCGAGTGTGTTGAAGAAGTAGTGTTTGGTGAGGGAGATTTAGTCACATCACGAAGTAAAGGCACAGTTTATGGCAAGGATGACTCCGTGATTTTCACGGAAAAGTAAGTTGAAGAAGCTCTTCAAGGTAGATATCTTTCTCAGGTAGTTCAGACACAAACCACGACAGCTTATTGTAGAATACTACCTACACTGGACCACCACGTTTGAGCTAGATATCTTTCTCAGATAGTTCAGAATTCAGATAGAAACCACGACAGCTTATTGTAGAATACTACCTAATCACTTATCATTGATTAATTCCGTCGTACAAAAAGAGGTAGATTAATTTTCAACGAGGGACTTAATTAAATGAAATATTTCTTTCAGAGCGTTGACAGTGTGGAAAAAGGTCAACGGCAAGTACTTGGTACATAATGTCGTTTGGAACATGGATAAACCATTCACTTTTTGAAAAATATGAACCACAAATCTGTAGTACCATTGTGAAATGCGTTTAAATAAAGATAATGAATTGATTCAGAATTGCTTCATTTTCATTTTCCGTAGTGGTACTGTACATAAATCTTGATAATCTTCATTAAAAATTAACTATTCTAATTGTTCTATAACCCATGATAGAACTTGGTAATTTAGTCATGGTTGGAATAAATATCAGCTCATTTTTTGTTTGTCTTCGCCTGATATCGTTTCTCTGCGTTTCTTTTCACCGTGTTCAGCAATTTTATGATGATTAAAACTATACACAGTCATAACCAGACGAATAATACCCATCATAAACGCCTAGAAATCGCCCGAGATTCATTACTTAACAAAAGAAATAAAACGTAAAAAAACGGTTTGAGTCACAATACCTGAATGATGAGTTCCAGCCGAGATGACGCCGGACTCGCTCCACAAGTTAACATGTTTAAAAAATGCCCATCCATCCCGCTTGCAATCAAGAATTTCCCGCTCTTAAGGTGAAAAAGAAAGAAAACGAAAGACCTTAATATCAAATACAGCGTCCGTTTGAACGAAAAAAGAAGTCAAACAAAAAGCAGGGAAACCCGAAAGAGTTTCTTGTCAAATACGATAAAAATTTGTATTTTTACCTGAACGCCATTGAGGATATCTTTAGCAACCAATGAAGGAGAAAATACCCCAGCTGAGGCACTTATCAACTGAGTTTCTTCTGGCTGTAAAACAAAGAGAGTTTGTACAAAACTTAAACCACTAAAAAGTGTTTACACCACTAGACTTTTACTGAAGATTATTGGTAGGAAAGGTAGGAAACTTTGGATCTGACTTCAGGCTATTAACTTCAGACATTAAAGAATCTATTACTATAATCCAAAGCTTTTCATTTATATAACATCATCATGCATCCCTCTTTATCCTACCTTATCTTTATTTTCCTCTTCAAAGCCTGGTGTGTCCGTATCAGGAGGAAAGGCAATGGAAACCCCAATACCATGAGGTCGAACCTAAATAAATTACAAAAAATATCACATGCTGCAGGATAAGAAAGCTACTTGCTAATCCTAACCTCACAGGGCTTAAAATAGGTTGTTACCTCCATAAGAAGCGACTCTGCCAGACCGCGCAAGGCAAACTTCGAAGCAGAATAACCTGTGTAGCCAAATATTCCTAGCTAAATAAGACAAGGTGAAACCACATGAGCTGGGACAGATTTTCTTATAGCAAAAACTTCAATACTGTAATATCTTGTATCATTAAATAGATAGGCTCATATCCTTATTACAAGGATTGTGCAGATATTGCTAACCTCAAGCTAAACCTGGTCTATTCTATTCATTGGAATACCTCAGCTTCACACATACCTGCCCAGCCATCGAAGAAATAAACACAACATGACCAAACCGTTGTGTCTTCATTTTCGGCAAGATAGAGAAAGTTGCATTTACGGAACCAAAGTAATTTAAATCCATGAGTTGCTAAATTCAACAGAAAAGTGTCCTATAAGATTACAAAACACATCTCAACTTAGCTTTTAATTATTTATATTAATTGAAATCATTCTCAAAAGCAAAAAATAAATCCACCTTAAAGGATGAATGGTTATCTTCAAATAGGCCAGTTTTTGCCATACCAGCACAGTTGATAAGAATATCAACAGACTTAACCTTGAGGTAATAAAATTGAAAATATAATGAAAACTTCTGAAGTAGCTTAGGGTGACCATGGTGAGTAGCTTTATTTCTGCATTATTATGGAGAATATTGAAGTATTTTATTCAGTGCATATAGATAGGCAGAAGCAAACAAAAGCAGGGAGGGGAGGGTAAATATGCATAGTGATATCATTTCTAACATAAAGTACTCTTGACAGGTATTATCTTATACCTGTGATAGGACTTCTGTAAGTTGACTGTAATCTGTGACATCAGCACAAAATATGTTTATCTCTTGCTCTTCAAATGACCGAAACTTTTCAACTTCTTTTTTTGCATTTTCTAACTTTGTCTGAAATAAAAATGAACACATTCAGACATCAGTCCAAAAATAACTAACCTGTGAAGCAATTCCAATGTTCAAATACACAAAACAGAATACCTACCTTATTTCTAGCAAGTAATGAGACATTAGCGTGTCTTTTGACAGCTTCAATGGCCAGTGATTTACCAATACCACTGGATCCTCCAGTTATCTAAAAACCGAACCTTGTATTAAGTTTCCAAAGATTGAAAGCTCCTGGTTTTATGAAGTTTCATAATTAATAAGTTATAAATATACTTACAACGATGTGCAGTTTTGAAAGGCTGGGAATCTTTTTACAAGGTGGAAACCAAAAGATCAACGGAATGCAAATAAAAGCAAACAAAATAAGCAACAAGATAAAGTAGAACATTGCAGACCTGAGGAAAATTAGCACTGAAAATTAAGTTTCAAAAAAGTTCTACTGTTACAATTTAATCTTCTCGCATGACGTTTTCAATAAGCAATTCAGCATACCGCTGTTCAACCCAATCTCGCGGAGAGATGGGGGGGGAGGGCATGAGAGGTCAGTGGGTGTGAGAGAAGCTGTGGGGTCCTTTAAATTGGGTACGGTGTCCAAGAACGGGCACTACCTCCAGACATAGTGCAGCCTAAAGTCAGTCTTACAACGAGGCATATTCAGTAAAAATTACCGATTTTTTATTGCTAAATAGTCGTAGTTTAATTTACACATATGATATATACATTGCCATCAACTTTATAGTAGCTCTTCAGTCAACGGGATCTCTTTGGAATTATTGCGCATGATAGCGTAGAGAAATAGCTATAATATTGCGGTGTTTGAAACTTGCAACAAAATTTCAATTTTAAACCATTATTGGTAAGGATGAGTTGAGAATGTGACAATATTCAAGCATTCTAATTTAAGTTTCAAGCATTTCTGTTCTAATTAAATCATCCTTCTTTCTCGGAAGATGATTTGTGAAAATGCACATCTACATACAATTATCATAAAACCTCTCAGTTCTAGTGCTACGTTGGTTTTTCACTTTTCGTAGTTTCTTGAGGTTTTGTCTTGGTGGAGTGAACATGTGCCTTGATCCAGGGATGCTCCAACACGGCAGGCAGGGACAACCGGTGTTTGGGATTTCTCTGAAGTAGCTAAGGAATGAAGAGATATGATATTGAAATTGAAGAAGCTTCTCTCTTATTACAACTGAATTAAGAAAACTTTTCACTGATAAAAGAGTGCGGACTTACTTTTGATACAAGGTCTCGGGCAAGGGGGGAGACATAGGAAGGAAATCGCAAATCCACCTACAGGGATTGAAATATTATCATGAGAGCCATTTGAGAGACTACAGTCCATGCATGCAGTAGGTGGGGTTCACCATGCTTACCCGCGAGATACGTTTGTATGTTTCTGTGTGGCCTTCTGCCTCAAATGGCGGTTTGCCAACAAGGAATTCGTAACAGAGCACACCCAGACTCCATAAATCAACCTTTCATACAACACACAAACAAGCATGTTAATAAACAACAAAACACAAAATAAGTAGCAACAACAAAGTAGAGACAAGGTGAGATGAAAGTCAGGTAAATTCAGCAAACCTTTTCATCATGTTCGTTTCCTTCAATCATTTCTGGAGGAAGATAGTCCAGTGTTCCACAAAGGGTTGTCCGTCTGCAAAGATGCGCTCAAATTACAATTGTATTCGAATAAATTGCTCAGGAATTTACTTTTGTATGCTTCATTCTGTGTGAATTTTCATGCATGAGGAAACTTGAGGTGTACTAAGAAAGCAATATTTATATAGTTTTAACAAACCTTGACGAAGGTGCGTGGACAGACCAACCAAAGTCAGCAATTTTCAGATCTCCCTAGAAAAAGAACATTTTTGATTTGTGAAAAATGGAAGGTATTGAAAAGAGACACAAGAATGATACCATACATACCTTCAGTCCTAGTAAGATATTTTCAGGTTTGATATCACGGTGAATGACTTTCTTTTCATGACAGTATTTTAGTGCATCTGCAAGTTGTGCTATGTACTGAAAGAAGAGAATTATACAATTCAATTGTATTGGTGCAAGATTCTTCTATTTCTTTCTATTTATTAAAAAAAAGGTGTTTGGATGTGTCATTAAGTGCTTACTTTGGCAGATCTTTTTTCATCAAAATATTTATTTTTTGTCAATTCTTTGTACAATTCCCCAAGTGGAGCATACTCGAGAATTAGATAGACTCGAGAGCTGTCATAGAAATACCCATAAAGTCTCAGAATATTTGGATGCCTAAAACAAAGTTGAGAAAAGCTCACAAAGTGGTTCCAAACAACTAGCATATATAGGTCATGTTTCACACATCTGAAATCTACAATCTCAAATACAGGATTACCTTAAATGTGATTGAATTTCGATTTCTCGCCTGAGTTGATGTTCCACTTGTGATTTTTGTAACTGAGATTTAAACAGCACCTATGCAAGACAAGTTTGTAGAGAATCATATTAAAACTGCACATACGCGGCTACATTGTAATGTGACAATTAACAAATGAAGTGTTTCTGAGAAACATGGGTGAGTGGACACAAATGCAAAGTATCTAAATTTATACCTTACCTTCAAAGCTACAATATATCTGCTTACTTTTTCTCTGGCAAGGTAGACATTACCAAATTTACCTGGAATATTTATAAAGAATTGTGGAGTTAGACAAAAGAGAGAGAGACAATGGAATTACCAGCAATATGTACATCAAGATATGTAATAACATACAGTCTAGAGATAAAAAATACATACTTAATATGTCTCATTGAAACTTCTTGTACAGTATACATGAAATTCTCTTTTCTTATTATTATACTGTCTTAAATATAAATCTGACATTTGATTGTTATTTTTACCTTTCCCAAGCGGTTTTCCAATGTCAAAATCAGTAAGTTTCCAAACTTTCTGCTCCTTTTTTCCTTGGCAATTTTCCTTATCATTTGGTGGAGCAACGGCGACATCTTGACCCTCTGGTTTTGCTTTCACGACACGTTGTGGTGCGTTATTTTGAACATTTCCAACCTCCTGTGAAAATTAGAAAACAATTTAAACAATCGACTTTGAAAACCATAAGAAATAGCGTCGGAAAACGTATAAATTACCTTGCCAAAATAGTGATTGCTTTCGGCTGTCTTTACCGGTTGCATCGTGTCGCCGTGGTCCGAATGAACAAGCGCAATTTTGAGAACGCAAAAATGACCAGTTTCGTGAAGAATCGCTTCCGAACGTTCAAAAGATGTTCTCTTTTGAAAAGAAAAGCGGAGATAGCGAATAAAACAACGAAAATATGGAAATATAGCAGAAGAAATGAAGACACGTTTCAAAATAATTCACGAAGTCGAATCTTGAAGATTTTTAAAATTGACGTTATTGTAAGAGCGGCCTTCTGATTGGTTCATCACAGGTCAGTCCCAGGCCGATTAACACATACGCGTCTGATAAGCCACTGATCTTAAAATAAAACTTTTTTTTTAAATTTAAACTCTAAAATATCTGTTTCTGATTGTTTTTGAGTGACGAGTATTAAAACTTGCAATCCACCATATATTTGCAGAAGAATCCATGTGGATACGTTTTCTTACCTTTTTAAGAAACAAGAGATGTCTTTCTTCGGAATGGTATTCTGTATCACTGGTTTCCCCAACAGCTTGAGTTGACCGTGGCTTGAACCACTTGCCACAGGTTGGACCGACTGTACCCTAAGCAAATAGTCTGGACTTTTTTGCAACTGTAGAGACGTCGTTTGTAGCTTTTAGTCTGATCGAATGCAGAAATCTTTTCTTTAAATGGCTTACTCAAATTAATTATGATTTTTGGCACTTCACTAGATGCGGGTAAATTCTAGAGGTTCAAAGGGTCTTAATTTCGAGAATTCAAGTGGTATTATACACACTTCAAATTCAAGCCTGGAACAGTTGATGGAAAAATGAGTCAAATGTAGGTCCTCCGGCAGGAATCGAACACAGTATTTATGATTGGAATAAAATATAATAAGAGATCATGTTTGCAAACTTTACAGCCAAATATCACATGCAGTCATAGCATCAAAGCAATCTCTATCGTCCATTCCTCAAGCTTCCGGCACATTTATAATAAAAGCTAATAACACTTCAAAAGAGTTAAAATGAGTTATTAAAAAACAAAGTCTTCCTCTGTCATGTCGATAGCCCAGGCAAATTTTTGACGCTGAGTTTTATTGTAAATCTTTTCTATGGGAACCTTATTCTTGAGACACCTGGAAAAAAAGTTAAGATATTGGATTCAAAGGTTCTTGTCTTCTCAAACGAATTCCAAAAGAAAATCCTCACCAAGCGATTGATATCCTTGGATCTAGATAGTTTAACTTTGATGTCCCAAGTGCAATTTCTTTATTTTCATTCTATGGAGGAAAAACAATCAGAAAGAAATAAAGGAGAAATGTTTCAAGATATCGATAGAAGAGAATATGAAAAATACCTTATCTGTTTGAGAGACTTCAAGTTTAAAGAGTTGTTCCTTTAGTCTTTCTATCGCTGTTTTCTTTTTTTCAACTTTCCTAGCAAGCGCAGAAAGGTATTTCGTTAGTTATATAAGCCAAATTTAAAATATACTTCATTACATAACAATTCTTAGTTTAAGTAATTTTTTGTCTTACTTTGCTAAAGTAACGGAATCGCTTCCTTTTGCTTCGTGTTTCAGATCTTTCAGCTCGTTTTTCGCGTCCTTGATGGCCGTTCGTTTATCGTCAATCTGGAGAACAAAAGACAAATATATACGAGGGAATAAATAGAAAGCGAGTATCATTGAAGATCTGACTTATACATACGAAAATATATCATTGCTAAAGATTCTACAAACCTTTTTCTGAAGATTAGACATGGATTGTTCAAACGTTTTTGGTGCTGACCGCTAAAAGAAAAGTAAAAGTTTATAAAAACATTCTCATTATTATTGCCATCAAGATGACAGAGATTGCGGTGCGAGCCTTCCTCTGCAACGAGAAAGATAAAGTGAATTACTGAGAAAAACAAACGCAGGATGATATCTTGTTTACCTGATGGTTACAGAGAATAGCCACAGCACGATTAGCTCGGTTATATCCGAGTACATTTGCAGCAACATTATCCTCTACTTCCAGCTTATTCAACTGATCTTGTAGTGTCATCGAAGCGTTGTACGTACGGAAAACCTTCGCACTGAGGCCTTCCATCAACTCGGAGAGATATTTATTCAGAGATGTTGTCTGAAACATAAAACAACTCGTACTACAATCTTCAAACCAATTTTTCTTCTATCAAATGTGGTAAAACAACTGTCCAAAAATACTTCTCCAGGTTTCCACCTAAACCCAAGTGTCTTCTTCAGGAATTATTAAACTCAACTATGTCATACTTTAACAAACATTATAATTTCAAACTTACCGATAAACGATCAAATAAATCATCCCCGTCAGATTTTCCTTGTTTAAACAACTCCAAGTTCTTGTACACCTGATGTGAAATGCACAAGAATATTTGTATCTTTCTATCTAAAACCATGCACGTATCTTTTATTCTTTCATTGTACGTTGTTAAACCTACCCTCTTCTCAACTGGAACAATATTATGATAGTGGATTGAATCTTTACCAAGAAAATCAAACTCAACAACATATTCCTTATCGTCTAGCTTTTTATGGAGTTCTGAGAATGAAAAAAAGCATAACATTATTATGATTCTTATCTATCAATATCATCCATCATCACCTGCTAGTATCCCCTATCATCGTCACCCATCATAATCATTATTTACCACGATAATCCGTCATCATCACCCATGACCATTCTCATCCATCAACACCCGTCGTCACCGCTTATCAAGATCTACCAGAAGCTTAGTATCACAACTTACTAATATGTTCGTATCGCAACGAACAGCAACCAACAGTGTCAGCGGTATCTTCATCCTTCTCGTGACCAGCACGAAGAGCGAGCTGCGGGATAAACACGTGATCAATATAATTGATACACACTACAACAATGATTATATGAAGTACAATAGCATGGACAAAACATACCTTATCTATGAAATACAATGCTACTCCCCTAAAACAGAAAAAAAGATATGTTAGACCTGAACTTCTCTTCAAATAAACATGAGAATATCATCCTACCTTTGTCTAATACGCATCTCTTTCGCTTTCCAGTCGTTTGTATAATCTGCACGGATTTTCCCGATTTCACCCTAGAAATGTGAGAAATGTGTGGCGTTTTTTTACACAGCGCTATCAAACAGGAAACAGATGTCAGCCTGCAGTTATCAGAGCGAGAAGATAAATGAAATCTATCATGTAAATAATGTACTTCGCTTTTCCGAGACAAGCGTGTGGTTAAACTATCAGATATACAGTATATACCTTTAATTTTCGAGCAGTTTCGTATTTCTGCCAATCTTTCTCTCCCTAAATAAAACAACGTATTTACAGATGCCACCACGAAATCCTGAAATCCAGATAAAAACTCTAACTCGCTATAATTTACCTTTATCCTCGACGTGGGATTCAACATGACATATTTATAACTGCCTTGGATATTTTCAACCCAACACGCCAACCACGTAACCTAAAACACGGTCTTGACATGTCAAACTCGGTTTTAATCAAGTCTCAAAACACTTGTAAAGCTCGTTATCAATGAAGACAAACCTTATTATCATGCTGTATGGCTTTCCACCTCTGACCTTCAGGCGGGTCTGGTACTTTTGAATCTCTGAAAAAGATGGAATATTACTCATTTCTGTGATTGTAATTCACGACAACAAATCTTCTACTCACTTGCCAATGTTGATAATCACATCCTTTGCTTTGAGCCTCTTCTTCAGTTTTCCTTGCTTCGGGTGGTCCCCTCTACCCCTGAACAAACCCGGGGGTTCAATCTTGAAGTTCCCCACCCTCTCTTTATGATTATCCATCATACAGAAGCCGTATTCCTGCAAGATCGCTTCGTTTTTCTCCTTTATCACCTGTTTCTCTTCTTTAGTCATGTTCTTACGTTCCTCGTTTTTCTTAACATGAAGTACAAGGTGAGATTGGTAAAGTTTCTTCTTATCATAAAACTAAGTAAATCAATACACATGCAATGACCCTTACAGAACTCCTGAAGAACAATAAACTGTTTACCTGCGTATAATATGCATGCATTTCTTTGAAATCACATTTTGACAAATGCTTGATCAACTCTCGTTCCTCGTCAGTCATCTCCTTTCTCCAATCCTCGAAAAAGTTATCGTTAAAGATCTTCTTCGATGTGTAGTCATGGTCTAACATTTTGGCGTAGAATCCAGCGACCTTAAACGAGCATTGCAGAAAGTTAGAACAATTTGTACACAGTCCGTCTGTTGAGAGAACGAGATCTCATGTAAGCTTGCTGATCGCCAAGAAGCTGCCCATCAAAAGGGAGAACATCGCCCTGCGTTCCTTACAGTTCGTGTTGCTTAAGCATGCAAGAAATATGCAAGAAAAATGCGAGAAATATGCAAGAAATACATCGCCTTAACCTCTTCACTTTTGACGCTCAGTTTCACTTTGTTTCCTGCAAAGAAAATGAGTATAATTTAAAGATTTCCAATCAACAATATTACTATTAACATATGACTGAAGAGATGATTTTGTTACCGTTATAGTAAAAGTTAACGTCGTCAGGCAGAGGTTCGTATTCTGGTGGAAAATACGGTCCTTTGTGCTCTAATGTCAACCATTTTATTCCATCAGGATGTTTCTCTTCCTCCCACCTAAACAAATGAAGGAGGTTTAGTTTATAACAAGATGCTGTCCAGTTGAGAGATCAGTGTGTAGAAAATAAAACAAACCATTTCCACACTTCTTCTTCCTCCTTTTTTTCCTTTCCTTTTCCCTGTGAAGAAAAATCCATCGATGAAAATTACCGACACGGTAAGATCTCTTCTTTCTGGATAAGATCAAACTGACAATTGTATCCGCTGGCATGATGGTGAATGGCGTACACACACTAACAACTGTGTACTACGATATCCAAAAGAAACTCCTCATCTCACCTCTTTTCCCTTCTCAGGAGTCTTTGGACCATCGCTTCCTTTCTTTGACTTCGCTTTGCTCGCAGGTTTTTCTTTCTTCACACCACTATCTTTCCCGCCAGCATCAGATTTCTTTTTTAACTTTTTCTAGCGTGAAAAAACACAACGGAAACAAAGATCAGGACATGCCAACGTTGCAGGAAGCCAGGCCTGGAAACTAATCCTCAAAGGATATGTCTCCCCAATTAATACTTTAACTCTGACTTTGTGAGGTAGGGTCGCTTTATGGCTTTCCACCTTCCACAACCATTAACCAGGATTATCATAATATTTTAATTTTAAAGAGTTTAATCTTACCAATGGTTTGTTCTCATTATCGTCACTGTCCGAGCCTTTTCTCTTTCGTTCTCTGCTTGGCGTTATCTTGGGTTTAGCTCTTCGTTGAAAGAAAAAGAGGCAACTCAGAACAAAACAACACAAGATTAAACAACACCTGTCCATTGCGTCAAACCACAGCAGAAGACTTACCTCGCTGCCTGATCATATTCACAACATAAAAAAGAAGAGGAGGAAAGTTAGTAATTTATATTTTAATTTATCGACTAAACAACACCCCCTCTTTCTACCCACCCCTGGTCCACCCTTGCCTTTAAACGAATTAAACAGCAGCAAGCTTAATGTCAAAGGTATTCGATATATCAGAGAGTCAATAGGAATAAAATACGCTTCGTTTTGGAACACAGATCTTACTTTATAAAACTATAATAAGGAGAAGTAATTTGAGAGTCTCACCAAGGGTACGTCATCATCAGTGTCGTCTGTTGTTGTTTTTCCATCACTCTCCGTTTTAATTTTCTTCACTGCTTCTTTTTTAACCCTAGGTGTGTCTGATTTGTTCTCAGACTCTGAGCTACTCTTTGACCTCTTATCAGGCGAACTATTAGCTTCGACTTTATTCTTCTTCATTCCATCAACTTTTGGCGAACCAGTTGAACTAACATTTAATTTTGCCTTCTTCATTCCATCGACTTTAGAAGTTAAACGACTTGAATCTTTGCTATTATTATGTCTATCACCAGTTTTAGATGGACTCATTTTATTTTTTTCTTTTTCAATTTTAATTTTAACGGAACTACCATCCTTGACCTTAGTACCCTCGACCTTTTTAATGCCATCCATTTTGGGCGACAACAAACCATCCTTTCTTTCAGATTTCACTTTCTTAACATCGCTATTTTTATTAGGACTGGCCAATCCCGACTCTAATTTCTTTATTTTCTTAACACCATCGGTAGTGTTGTCGCTATTGAGTTTAGAAGATTCAAGTTTGGCTTTTTTTACACTATCATTTGCCGTCTCAGATTTATGCTTTTTGATGCTATCTCTGTTTTGTACTGTCGAGTTATTTTCGCCTTTATTTTTCTTAATTTCAATTTTCTTAGGTTTGTCTAGTTTCGACGATTCGCTCAATTCCTGTTTTATCTTTTTAATCTTTTTGACATCGTTCTGTGAATCTTTAGCGGAAGGAGATTTTTCTTTGTTCGACAGAGATAACGAAAGTCTAGAAGGGAAATTGTACAAGACGAGGTATAAGATGTAAAAATTTATATTTCAGAAATAAATGCAAGATGGAAATGTTGATTTAACTGAAATACTCACTTGTGCTTTGAACGAGCAACCTGTAAAAAATGAAACTGGTTAGCAATATACTGCATTCAGTCGATATACGAAATTAAACTCATTCGCCATAAAACTAGCGTAGAGTAGACTCTGCCAATGCCAGAGTTGCATGAGAGAAGCAAGCTATTTCCGTTGACTTGAATAACAAGGTTATTAAGAGACATTAGGTCAACACGAAGATGTTGTTATTAAAGATGTTTCAACTATGTTTAATAATCCGGATAGACATATTGTAATTACCAGGGGAATGTCGTCGTTGTCAGCTGGACGTTTTAAAGATAGCTAAAAAACGGAAAGATAAGCAGTTATTGTTTGTAAAATAAACATCACAAAGATTTCTCAAGTCCCATGACCCTACCAGGCTACAAGAGTTGCGTCATGCGGGATTATACCACAATGAAATCGTGTTTGTTTGTCTGATGTTTCGTGAGACATTTTATGATTTTTATGTACAGTATGTTTTTGCAGGTGTTTTTGTGAAAAGCACTTGACACTTATCTTCAAAAGGGCATTATTAGGTTCTTATATACTGGAAAGACATCACATAATCTCCTTGGTTTTAGTTATAATCGCCGAAGTAACGACGTCTCATGAATGAGAGGTTGTAGACAACTTGCATACCCTTCCTTCATTGTGTGTCTTCTGTTCTGAAGTTTTCTTTGAATGTTTAACTTCGCATTTTACACCGTTACTAAAAGAGCACCAAAAAGTGGTTGTAAACTCGCTTGTTTCTTCTGTAATTCTTGTAATTCTCATGATATGGAACATACCTAACAGCTACACCTTGTGAATGCTAAAAAAAACATAGGAAATGCATTTCTCAGGGTTTTGACTCAACATTTGAGCAAGTGGCAATTGGATAAAACACTTACATCAGCCCCTATCCTGGATCGGTCCAATTTAATTCTTTTCTTTTCATGAGGGTCTAGAGAGTATTATGAAAGGGTAGATATGTAAGAGAGAGAGCATGGTTCCAATTGAGGGTAGGGGGGTTTTAGAGCACTTCAGAGGAATGGGTGTTTTTAAATCAGGGGATATTTTACGAAGAAAGGCAGTAAAGACAATAGATAGTATAAAGTTTGTAGCAGAAACATTTATAGGGAATAATTTGGGGATTCAGAGGAACTCAAGGGGTAGTTGGAATTAAATATGTAGGAAAATATGACGTCACGAATTATAATACTCCTACCCTACTACTTACCCCACCCTAGTAGGTAATTCCATATAGGGGAGGGGTGCGTTAATTAAGATGTTAAAATTTCGCAATCGCTTATTTTCCTCAAAGAAAACATGGCTCTAAAACTCAGCGAAGGTTCAATATTCAATTCGGTTTCTTTTCACAAATCTCAGGTAAAAAATCAGCTTAGCCCGGGATTAATAAAGAGAACTCGGCTATCAACTGTTTCTGAGAGAAGAGCATTGTTTGATTGACGGAGTTACCCGTAAATCTTAAAAACATTGCATTGTGTGGGGTTTTGGCGAGGCGCCCTGATGATTTTTTTCAAACGAGATTTTAAACCGGCTTATGGCTGTTCTGACGACGGTTTAAGACAACAAGCACTGTTTGTTGAGTGCGATAAACAGCGAATGGATGTACTAGATTCACAGTTCAATGTATTGCAGAATTGTAAAAGTAATGGCTTGAGATAAAGTTGAAACTTGATTCATTCGTATCAAATAGACAAATACTCGTTTTGAAATGCATTACATTGAGATACAAGGCAATACCTTGTCCTCTATTACATTGTGATTATATTCAAGAAAGTAACTATTTGCCAAGAATACCAACAGCGATGAGTTTCTTTTATATTTGGAAGCAAATGAATGAAAATTTTCAAAGTATTTAATGTCATATTTACCTTTTCCATCTTCAGTCATTTGCGCACCTATGAAGTCGTTCGTCTCCATTCTGTAACGACAAAACTGCTTTGTTTATGACCGCTATCGCTTTAAAATCCCTCCAAAATCCCAATAATTTAAAGGGGTTTAGTCTAAACTATGTGTTGATAACGAAGTTAGGATGAAACGTTTACTGTACAACAAGCTTCTTACCTGACAGGAGTTGACTCGAAAATTTCTGCCCTCGAAAATATATAAGTCCACACGGTGGTACAGCTGAACACTATATATCTCTACAATAAATGATAATTCAAATCTGTTGAAAATTTCAAATTCCACAATAATATTTGTCTTTTAATGCCAATTCTATACGTTTTCTTTCTGTTACCTTCAAATTGCTGAAAGCCCAAAGCGAATCTGGCTCTTTAGTATAGAGATGGACGAGAAAATCACTCGAAATATTTCTAAGTGCCAACCTTGTCGTTTGATTCCATGCAAAGAAAAAAGCTTCGCTCTCAAAAGCTAAGTCCCTATTCGCACCAACTGCGCATGCGTCGGAATATTCGACGTCGGGGAATTTCCCCCGGGGTTTCATACCTTCTCGAACCATATTACCATATAAATTGATGACCATAGATCACCTCTGATAGATCACTGATTCGAAGTAGCTTGTTTTAAAAATAACTTGTTTGGTTAGATCTTGGGATTTGATTCTCTTCATAGGTATGTATGATGCTAATAAACTATTTCAAACATAATTAGACTTGGTATGTCCTCTATGGTGATTTCTAAGTTCAAATCTATTTATGTAATCAACTCATATAAAACTAGCAATGAACCTAGATTGTAGCAATTCAAAGTTGCTGTGTATAGGCAGATAAACAGATGTATGAGGGGTAATAAGTTAGGTAGGTAATAAGTTGCATGGTCATGCAATAAGATTGGTGATTAGAATATTTTTCAAATTATAGGGATGGAGTTTATGGAGACATCATTGTCAGAGCCTCCAAAGAAACGTCCATTCCAAAAATGCAACAGTCCTGATATGGACATCGTAAAAGAGGGGAATATGATGACAAATGACCACACATCTGAGGTCAAATTTCAAATATTTAATGATCCAATTCATGGCTTCATTGAACTTCATCCATTGCTTGTTGAGATTATTCATACCTCACAGTTCCAACGTTTGAAAGATATAAAGCAGTTGGGATTATGTTACTGGGTGTTCCCTGGTGCTTCCCATAACAGGTTGGTTATAGTGGTTAGTTGGTTGGTCAGTTGTATGGTCAGTTGTATGGTACAGTAATTTTATCAAAAAGTCTTTTAGTTTGTGTATGAGTGGGTGAGGGAAGGAATTAGGGAGGAAGGAATTAGTGTGTAAGTGAATCAATTGTAAATGGTTGTAAATGAATGAGGGGGTGAGTTAATGAGTGAGTAGGTGGTTGGTCAATAAATGTGTGGGTGAGTGTCTGTTGTTCCAGCAGTTCATACCTCATAATTTGCTACCTGACTAGTCAAAACATTGAATGTAAAGTGGATAGCCCCAGAGTCTGTTTGTAGATTGCTTACTTCTCTTCTACAGAATCTCATGTCTCATTCTTTGCAATTCTAGATTTGAGCATTGTCTTGGAACTGCATATTTGTGTGGAAAACTTATAGACATTCTTCAAGAGTTACACAAAGGTCAAATTGAAATAACAAATAAAGAATCCCTCTGTGTGAAAATTGCTGGCTTGTGTCATGATTTGGGCCATGGTCCGTTCTCTCATTTCTTCGATGGTGTTTATATTCCACATGTATTACCTAAATCTGACTGGAAACACGAGCAAGCATCATGTGATCTCTTGGACTGGATGATAAAGACAAATCCTGGCATTGTTGATAAATTCAATGAATATGGTTTGAATGAAGGAGATATTGAATTTATTAAGGAGTTGATTTTAGGTTGGTGAAGTTTGTAGTGTGTTCAGTTTGTAGTAGATGAGGCTTCTACACTTGTACTTTTAGTAACTCTCTTAGTAACAGATTTCATAGCACAAGATGAGCTTCATAGATGATTCTTCAGAAGATAATCTCATGTATCATCTTTCTTCTTTTCTTCCAGGCAAAGACCCAGAACATGAGGTGACACGGATCTGTCCCCTGACGGGAAAACCAAAATGGTTCCTTTACGAAATCGTCTCAAACAAACGTAACGGAATCGACTGCGACAAGTTCGACTACTTTGCCCGAGATTGCGCCAATGTTGGAGTCACGAGCAACTTCGATTGCCGAAGATATTTTCAAAACGTACGCATCCTTCCTATCGACCAACGATTGCAGCTTTGCGTTCGTGATAAGGAAGTCTTCAACCTTTACGAGTTATTTCACACAAGATGGTCATTGCATCATCGTGTCTACCAGCACAAAACTCAAGCCCCGATCCAAGACCTAATCCTCAAAGCCTTTCATAAAGTTGATAAAATTCTACGAATTTCAGAAGGAATCCATGATATGGAACGATTCACTTTCTTGACGGACAGTTTGATGTACGATATTCTCAGAAATGAAAGTCGTCATCCTTTGATGGTGGAGGCTCAGGAAATGTTGAAGCAAGTGCAACGCAGGGAATTGTACAAATTCTGCGGTCAAACGCAGCCGGGATGCGAGCAAAGTTGCCCAAAAGAAGATGAGATTATCAAAGAGTTAACCTCCATTTCCGAAGGACGTTTGACCGAAGAGCAGATCTTTGTGGCTATTGTTAGTATTCATTTTGGTATGAAGCATAAAGATCCCATTGACAACGTCGTCTTCTTCAATAAAGCGTATGAACCATTCACTGTTCGTAAGGAACAAGTTAGTCAAATCTTACCACAGAAATTCCACGAGCGTTATGTGCGTGTGTACGCTAAGTCTCGCGAGGATTCCAAGCTTATTCAGCGCTGCTTCGAAGTATGGTGTCGTAGTAAGGAATACCCGGTGCCTCATATGCTGCAGGGTGATCGTACCGGGTATTTTTCTCCGGCATTTAAGCTGAAGAACGGATATGAAGATAGAGCCGTTGATCTTGAGGGTGCTTGTAAAAGTCAACGCTCTTTGCAGGGTGAATTTGAGAAGTGTTGAAGAATACGTCTTGTTTCCGTAATACAACGAAACTCAGACGAAGAATTAACAGTACAAAAACTGCAAACGATGCCATTATACACTGCATACGAAGTTGAGTTGAAAATGTTCATTTTTTCATGAACCTATGGACCCCGTTGATTGAGTTGTGTTAATTGTGTCCCAGATTGACAATGATCTGCAAGAACGGCCTGTGATTGTATCCGTATCTACAGAGGTTTTAACAAATTATAATCAAGTGATGAAATAAAATTCTACTGTTCTTAATAAAATTTCTACACAAACGTAGTCAGTCTAGTCAACATTTAGGTAACATTGCTGAGTTTGGATCTTTGATAGTTCCACCATCGTAGTGATGTTATCTTCGTGATCTTCATCAGCTGCTTGCCTGCTTTCATTTTTCGGCACAGTCCAAATATTCTTCGAGATCAGTGCATGAAGTTCATTTCTCTTTTCGTTGAAAATTTATTTTTAGTTATATATTAAACACGTGATGGTAGACAACACCAAACCCTGACGTAATGAACATAGCCAGGCATGTCCACCACGTGAAATATGACGTCACAGCACGCACGAGTTCCGACACGAACACGTGACGAAGATTTTGAACCGCGTTCACGGTAATATTCGAAACTAACATAGATTTCTGAAGACGTTTCATCAGCGCATTCGTTGAGTCCCAATCTGTAGTTCCTAGGAGATTTAGAGGGAAAAATATCATCGCATGTCTTTCACTATGTTTGGGTTTGAAAGTGATGTAATTTTAGTGTTGGTTACCTGCAGTTCGTAAGACTAGAGCAAGAAACACCAGGAGAATAACAGGAGTTAAATATTGAAGAGAAACTGCTGTTAGATAGTAGAACACGACTACAATCTGTGAAAAAAATGAAATAGCTTCGTTATACCTCAGCACCTAAACCCGTGCCTAGCTATTTTTACACCACTTCTGCCCTTTTTAAACGGATAGCTCTATCATTTCTAAATTGTTCTTCCTAGAAGTCCAGTAAGGATCATCTCTTATTGATCCAGTGTTACTACAGGAGGAAACCTAAACTAAACTAACTTTATTTATACTGGATAGCTCTATCAGTTCTAAACTGTTCTTCCTAGAGGTCCAGCAAGGATCATCTCTTATTGATCCAGTGCGGTAAACTTGAGAGAAGATTTACTCACCCTTTTTTGCAATGTAACATTGCTAATTCTTCCAGCCTCTTTTTTTAACCGTGAGACCTTTTTTTTCGCAAGGTCCAGGAAAACTTGAAGATGTATTTTCGTCAACACAAAACGTAGAATACAACAAAGTATTACTACAGCGACACGAAGTTGGTCAAACGTTGAGTCAGATATGCTACAGAATAGTACAGGAAGATGGCGTTAGTAGAACATACAACAATCAAATACAATTCAAAGAAGACGCGTACAGAAGTACTCAGGCAAAAGGCCATTAGTAAAGCCATTACTTTACCTATAAGGAACACTGCTGTATCGTCCCGTGAAATACTCTCTAACCAACGGTTTTATCCACAATAATATCAGGAGAAGTGGCGTGAAAAAATTGAGATATAGGAGCACGCTAAACGTGGAAATTTAAGGAATTTGAACGCATGATCGTGCCTTTAAATAAAGACGGAGGAGGGAGACAGGGTGGTTTTGTAGATGACTCTGTTTCTTACTATATAAGTACTGCCTGGGCAAATGTGCAGCCACAAGATTTGATGATTGTGTAAATCTGAATACTTACATTAGAAGTCTGTTTTTGTTAAATTTTTCCAAAGAATCAATAAACATATTGGACATTCTGATACCAGGGAAACCAAGGAATGCTCCAAGCAAACCAGATATGATGGCCAGTATTAATTTAAAGATCCATATTGGAGCAGCACCACTTCTAAAAAAAGAAAACAACGTCAGTCACTCAGTCTTGTTTTTCCAGTCTTCATTATGGTCCCTTGGTGGATGACGTTGGTAGTTGTCCTTGGGTGGACAATCCACACCATATCATCCATACTTACTCCTTAGATATTCCTTGCTGTCTAAGAAACAGCATAGCTTCTTCTGAAAATATCTCATAACCTGTAAGGGTATAACTGAGATTGAAGTTAAATCAATTTTTGCAAGATTAGTGATATAACACTATGTACAGTGACTCCAGTCACAACAAGTTATCTGATACAACTTTTACTCTACCTAATATTGTAGCTGGTAACACAGAATACCTAACAGAAGCAGAACTCCTGTACTTTTTTCGTAAGTGTGATTCGTCATGATTCGTCACTTAGCAAGTGCATTTTTTTGAGGTACTCACCCCCCTGCCAATACTAAAAATGTGGTGATTTTAGACATTGGCAGGGGGGTGACTGCCTCAAAAAAATGCACTTGCTAAGTGATGAATCATGACGAATCACACTTACGAAAAAATAGTATAGAGTTCTACTTCTGTTAGGTATTCTGTGCTGGTAATTTGGTTTTAATCCTACCTGAGTCAAGGTTAAATTCTAAGATGGATTCATCTACAACAAGGATAGCCATAGCCAGAACGAAAAAAAAAACACCAAAGGTCAGACACAAAGATTTCTCACCAGATTCATCACTTAACCAATATGGTGATGTCAACAAGTACAGCACCCTTCTGTTTGTCATGATGGTTAAGATACAATATTTTCATTCATAGTTTAGTGATAACTTTTAAATAAAATCTGGATATTTTATGGACCATCAAGTTATCTATATATGATGAAAACTAAAAAACAACACCACAAAAAAGATACAAGCAAAAAAAGATAACCAAAAAGTTCCATAGAGGAGTGACACTGATATCATTTCTCAGCATAGTTGGAAAGAGGAAAGAAATCAGCTCTACGATGATGTTAAAAATAAGAGCACTGAAGGCGAAGTCAACCAGCCACTTATATTCTGTGTAATAATACTGAAATATCAAATCTGTTTCTTCAATCTACAGCAAATAAATTGCAGAGTTCAATTACAAGTACAATATTAGCATGAAGATTATATAGATACACTGTCAACATGCAACTATAACATTACATATTACCCTAGCAGTTTTAAGTTCCAAATTGATGTTACATGGTACTGTAAATGGCTCGCTGACTTTGTATTGAGTTGTCGCATCCCCATTTGTGACATTTTTTCTATGGAAGAAAACAGAGCAAACTACGTATATAAATTTCTACTATTTTATAGATTCACAACTGATCTATTTATCAGATAACATACAACATCTCATTCAGTAATAATATCAGCTAAGAAAAAAAGCAAGTGCATATGGTCCCCCAACCCCCATGACCCTAAGCAACCTTGCATGCTCCCTTTTTCTCTGCTGATCTCCATGAAAAAGCTGCATGCAACAGTAAATATTTTTTAATTAAATAAGGTGCTTGGGTACAAGCTAGTAATTATCAATTACTTTGCATCCGAACGCCTTGATTTCGTCTTCACATGCTGAGGCTTTCCAACTATTTTTTTCAACTCTTCGTTAGTTGGATACAAGTATCGGATCAACCTACAGAGTATAAAGGACATCAAGTTGGTAGTTCTGATGGTGCGTTTCTCATACGATGCTTATACTGTACGCAAAGGCTTATCAACCTTAGATACATCTAGACTTCGATACATCAAGGAAGGGAAGATCATGCAAGTTTCCAACCGCACCTTTTGTACACTTAAACTTTACTTTGGAGTAGGAACTCTGAGAAAATTCAAAGCCAGGCTAAGCAATTTGATTGCACATAAATATGGAAATCTAATTACCCACTGCATAAGATCCAGGTAGCCAGGGACATGTGAGGAGATAACTTGTGTAAAAACAGTGCAATCACGATTGTGAGTAAGAGTTGTATCCCAAACAAAGCCTAGGAAAAAGTATTACACATGGCAAAAGTCTTAAATTATTCAACAGTTTTGATAAACATCTGCGTACATGTGCATTGTGACTTGCTTACATTTAAATAGCATTATTATAAACAAGCCTTGACTATTTCATTTAACACAGCTAAACGTCGTGCAAGGCTGATATTTAAAGATTTTATATCTCACGAGCATTTAAGCTAATTTGATCTAAATACATCTGACAGACCTCGCTAAACCAGTCAATATTGCATTAGAAAGTAGAAACAGACTTTATATATTAATAACGGAGTATAATTCGTATGAAAATAACAATTTTTAACACGACCTATTTCTTATAAACACCAAATAAATACGAGCACCGTATTACCATTTTAAACGCGGTTGAACAAGTAACAAGACAATATTTCAAAACAGTTTCCTTCTGTATAAAATACCAACTGCAAGCTGCACATTTTCCGCCATCTTCAATTTTACTGAGTGTTTTAAACAGTGGTTTTTAAACTGGAGGCCTGGTAAATTTCAAAATTTTCTTGGGGGAGGGATGTTCCTCCCCATCTCCCCGGGCTCCGTTCCCAGGTTTTTCGAGTACTGGAGATGCCTCCAAACCCCCCCCCTTGATAGTGCTCTATCCCTGCGGCCCTGACCATGAGGACCTATTACGTGCAAATCCCAATGCCAGATATTTCCTATTTTTTACGTAAATTACGTAATGATTCCAACAACCATGTTTTTAAAATTCTTTTACGACAGTGTTCTGGGAATCGAACCCAGAAGCCACAAACGCGTTTTTACACTATCAAACAACACGTTTTGGTTTGGCCCCAAACATGGACACTGTTTTTTAAAGCCAAACGAAAAGGAGGGAAACCGGAGTGCCCGGTGAAAAACCCTCCAAAGGTAACCTGAATTTCAGGTTACCTGACCGGCGGTCCGAATTTGGTATTTTTATTAGAAATCGTCCGCAATGACATGCACTTCAGTTTTTATCTATAATTCATCGTTTCAGTTCCGCTCATTCAAACCGAGTCCCAGGAATTGCCACGCAATTCTTGATCCTCGTTAATTCGATTCTTCTGGTGGTCTAACCTCCGGAGCGCGCGCATATTTAGAGCGCGCAAAACATCATGCTCTTAGACATTCAACTGCGCTTTGTCCGACAGTGGCAACAAAAATTATTTCCGAATTATTCAAATGTTCATTTTATGATAAAAAAATACTTTTTCACGACTTGCATGCTTTTTCATATCAAACTGATGTAGACAATAACACTTTTCTTCTACCCCTTTTTTAGGACATGCATCATGCACTGTTTTTATTTTTATTTTATACGTTCTGGATTACGGTTGACCGAATATGAAGGAAATAAACGTAATCGGGCTCAACATGCAACTTACTCAATATGGCTAATCAATAATGTCCCCTAACCTTTAAATTTTCGTAACGTATAATTACCTTTGGTAAACAATGTATCGAATTTCACTTGCTTCGTTGCTCCACTCCAAACAGTTATCTTCTTCTTCAACAGCATCTCGACGGTTGGGCGTGTAAGAAATTAAACAACATAGTAAGTGTGTCAAAATGCAAAGGGTTTTCTTTAAAGGGTTGGCTTTTCAGGCAAGAGAGTACTATACAATATTAAACCTACAGTTTAAACATTATACCTCGAGATACCCCCCCACTATAAGTCCAGTTATCATGCAATGCAATATGAGAGGTATATTTTCTCTTCATATACAAATTTCATCAAGTTAGTCAAAGTGATTAGATTACGTTTATTTCCTTCATGTTTGGGATTAACCGGATTTTTCAAAGCTTACCACTGCAAACCAAAAAATTAATACGAACAAGGGAAAAAGAAGAGTACTAGTGTCTTAACAGCAAGGCACAATTCCATGCTAAGGTATAATTTTTGTTGCCACTGACGGACGGTCCTTCGAAACGCATTATAACAGGCTGAACAGAGAACTTATATAATCATATAAATTCTCGCGATTACCTTCGTATTAATCTAAAATTAGGCTAATACGAATTCGATATTTTCTCTAACAAATTGCAATTTGTTAGTTTCTTTTGAACGCTTTAAAGCCATCATGCATACGCAGACGCTACGTCGTTGGATTTCACACGTATTCACACAAGTGACAAAACTAGGAATTTTTTTATCGAGAAAACTTGAAAAATGCCCTCATAAGAGCTGTGAGAAATTTCCTGTTATCATGCATAGTCGAAAAGATTGAAATGTCACTTGATGTGTGAATATACTAAGTTAGACCACCAGGAGGATCCAATGCCATGCAGCATGCACATGCACTAATCATGCATACCTATAGTATATACCTCAACCAGCTTCCACTTGATCCTGCGACGATCCGTCTGATCCTGCGACGCTCCTCCAACATCTAATTCATCACTGATCCTGCGACGCTCCTCCAACATCTAATTCATCACTGATCCTGCGACGCTCCTCCAACATCTAATTCATCACTGATCCTGCGACGCTCCTCCAACATCTAATTCATCACTGATCCTGCGACGCTCCTCCAACATCTAATTCATCACTGATCCTGCGACGCTCCTCCAACATCTAATTCATCACTGATCCTGCGACGCTCCTCCAACATCTAATTCATCAATGATTCTGCGACGCTCCTCCAACATCTAATTCATCACTGATCCTGCGACGCTCCTCCAACATCTAATTCATCACTGATCCTGCGACGATCCTCCAACATCTAATTCATCACTGATCCTGCGACGCTCCTCCAACATCTAATTCATCACTGATCCTGCGACGCTCCTCCAACATCTAATTCATCACTGATCCTGCGACGATCCTTCAACATCTGATCCTGCAACGATACTTTAGAACAAAGATACGATATTCATTTCCAAGTCACAAATATCACTTAGGTACCAGTATCATACCATATCATACCACACCACCATCTGATCCTGCGACGATCCTTCATCATCTGATCCTGTGACGATCCTTTATCGCAAAAAATATGATATTAATTTCCAATTCACAATATCAACTCGGGTATAAAACATTCAGTATAAAATGATCACTCAAAACCCGATTTTTGACCTTCGACATCTCCAACGCCACTCGTCCAAGGCCTTCGCATTGCGCACGCAAATACAAAATTGTCATGCACGTTTTGTAGGAAATATTCATCGTTTTCTTAGATCTCGAGAAAACCAAAACACTCGACTATTATCTCCTTCTAGAAATACAAATTCTCATGCATTTTTATGTTTTAGGCGCTCTGTGAGCAATATTTTTGTTCCGGACTATTGTCGTTCAAGATGGAGAAAAATACAAGTGATGGGGCCCCAAATCACTTGTATTTACTCCGCATGCGCTTGATACGACTAGGTCAGTTAACCCATGCAAAAACCGCAATCCGAAAAGTTGAAAATCAAGGAGGTAAACAGAAGAGTGTTCAGCATATCTCAGTCAAAAAAGCCAAATCCATGCATATTTTACTCATGCAAATTTTCACCGAAATCAAATTGAGTTTTGTATTTGCGTGCATTAATGTCCCAAGGCAGCTCCGACACTTTTGACTCAGACGATTCTTTCAGTCTAAAAACAGAAAAGCTCGGTGAAACAAAACAGTTCACGATCATAGGATTACGAAGTCTTGTTAAAGTGACCTGCTTTCCGAGTATTTTTTTGGCAATATACCAGGGCTCGGCCACCGCATACAAACGTGTTATTTCTAGTCACAAATGCAAAATACACATATATAGAACAATACCTATTATTCGTTTGTGTTTCGCCTTTCCCATCTTTCGTCGTCGTATAGTTCGTTCTGAGATGAAAAAAAGGAAGGAAAAACAAAGTCAAGTTAACAGCTCACTTGCATTTCACATTTTCAATCGAAATATACAAGATATAACAGTGAAAATCGGCAAGAATATGCCGGCTGCAGTCGCTAATGTCTTCTGGCTATTCAAATCAACACGACCATGAATTAATTTGCAAAGCCAAAGATCAGGCAAACACTGAGAATCTTTCAAACAACCATGGTCATGTACCTGAGAAAGATTCTTCCAACTTTTCTCTAAACTTCTTCGAATGATTTCTCCTTCTTCGAGTGATTTCTCCTTCTTCGACTTCGAGTGACTTCGTCTTCTTCGAGAATAATGATCGAATCGCAGAAGTCTGAATCACCTTTTATTACCTCGAAGAAAATTCCAAAAGACAATGCACTTTATGTATCGAGAACACCTAACAGTAAGGCCTTTTGAAACGTTGTGCTTCTCATGTACTGAACGCATTAACAACAATAGATAATGAGGCATCTCAATTGATTAATTATTGTTTAAATATGCGTTCTGCGTTTAAAACAGACCTGTTTACATGCAGCGAGTTATCCCGGCTAGGCGAGGTGAAAACTGCATATAACGAAAGACTAATCAGGTTGAGCCAGTTTGATGTGATGCGCTTTTCACCTCGCCTAGCCGGGATAAATCGCTTCATGAGTCCATGTAAGCAGGCCATCAGAAGCTGTTTACATGATCTCATCATCTTTGTTACCGAAATTGAAGTAATCATAAAGCACCTACAAAGATGAGGCATCACTTGGCATCACTTTTGCTCGTCTGTGCAGGAATTAATTACAAGCTAGGTAGCACCTTTGCCCCTAAAAAGGGGTAATAATTTCATGTCCAAAATCCACGAAAACATAATCGTTGATTCTAATTCTTTAGTATAAGCAGTTGGGAAAGGGTTAGCGCCAGGTTTAGGATTAAAAGTTAGGATTATATTCGTGGATTTTGGACATGAAATTATTACCCAAAGAGCTTCTGAGCTATGTTTGAGACGAAGGGCCCGAAGGGGAACGTAGGGGATTTTAGGGTATTCAGAGTGGCAGCGCTGAATACAAAACAACAACAATAATTTGAAAACACATGGCAGAAGAAAGAAAGAGACAATGGCGTGAAAGTTTGCATAATTTTTTATCATTTAGCGATGTTTCTGAGCGAGAAAGCCGTACGAATGTCAATGTTGTATTAGATCGACTAAATGCTGAGGAAGACCCGGAAATTTTTTTAAAAGATCCTTTTGTATGTTGAAGTTAATCTATACTGAATTACTGATTGCTTATATGTGCATCACTCCTTTAGGCATTTTAATACTCAAAAACAATATCAATAGTTCATCTCGTAGCTAGCTCTTGTTTAAATTACTTGGTGACTCATCCTTTCTCATTCTTCAATTGCTTCCATAGCCTGTTGCTTTTTATTTGTAGGAAATTTCACAGCTTATCAACAAAGGATGCAACCTAATTCCTGTTGATAAAAAGAATGGCTTTCTTCTTTCAAAATTCTTCCAGTTGGTTGATAGAGTATTGTCAAAGCAGAGTATAACTTTAGATGAAAGGATATTGAGCTGTCTACTTCAACATGTAATCAACTCAACAAGATGCTGTTTAAATGTCTCTGTTTATGACAACTTGAAATTGATCAGCAAACTGTTGTATGAAAGTGGTTCTAAATGTCAAAAGGTATTATATATTGTTGTCATTTTATGCCAGAGCATTGCATTATGTTGTCAGCTTGTTGGTAGGTTTGTTGAGGCCCCGGCAACCAGGTTTGGATGTTTATTTGATGGATAAGTTAGCTGGTTGGTTGTGATGTATGTTTAATGCTTCATTATCAAATGTCTAAAACTTTTGTTTTCACTTCCTAGTTTTATACAGAACTTTTGGGAACTAAACCACAAGGCATTCTCCTGGAATGCACTTCAAGTAAGAACTTGGACATTGAGACTAGAAAAGCTGCAATCATTTGTATTGGAAACCTTTGTGTCAAGTAAGAACGGTTAAACAGGATCCATTTAACCATCTTTTAGAAGGGTAATCTAAATAAATTCATATCTTTCTGAAACATTAGAGATTCAAATGGTTCAATAATTGCTGAAAGTTATGGAGAAATTGCACTATTGACGATCCTGAATGTTTTACAAATGCCACCAAGAAAAGATGTCGTCAGGATAGAACATTGTAAAGTAAGAACTGTGAGTTCTTTTTTACTTTTTGCACAATATTTCATTTCCATTTCTTTCATTTTAGTTAATAAACTTGTGTTTAAAATCAATTCAAGATATTCTTCCTTCTGTAAGAACTTTGTTGAAACGCCATCTTGGCCAATTACTATTGACAATTAAGGTAGAAATATTGCATTTAATAATACCATTCATTTATAATTTGTACACATTCTTTACTGTACAAGTTCCTAATTTTATGCATCATAATTTATGAAATAATTGTCTAGAATTACATATTTTATGGATTCCCTGGCTATGAAGTTCCATTTCCAAACATTGTTGCCTCTGGTACTACTTCATCTAAGGAATCATCTTCAGGTATTGTAATAAAAAAATATCCTACCTTCCCAAAATATCCCAAGCTATCCAGTCACTGATTTGTACTAGTATAGGTCAGTGTGTGAATAGTCTACTGTGGATCTGTGGCACCTACTAGGTCAGTCTGTGGATAGTAGTGGTCTACTGTGGTACCTATAGTTTTGTCTAGGGATGCATGAAACTATTGAAAATTCATTTATTGTATTTTAGACATGGAACCTGATGATTTATCTCTACTAAAAGTCTCACTGAATCCTGTTAAAGAGCGCGCCTTCCCCGCTAGAGGCGCCTTGAAAAAAAAGTCCAGACAAAAACGGGGAAGGCGTCAAAAGAACGGCAAACAAACGGAGGATTTTGACACAGATCAAAACTTTTCACCTGGAAGAAGTCGCGCGGGAAAGGGGGCGGAACATGCGGGGAACTCGCGTGGCCGTCACGAAACTAAAGACGCAGCTGGTCATGATACTTCAACGGTTTCATCGTGGCGGGACAGGGCACCCGAGCAGAACTGGCGACTTGATGATTCTATGAACGCAAAGTGGGTCAATCCCACCTCTAGTTCCGAATCTGAATTCTCGGATTCTGAGACGGGCCAAGTTCGTAGACTCAGGTGAGTTCCGTGAAGTTTAGTTCAAATTGAAAATGAATATGTGCGGATTGAAAGTTTAGTTGAAAATGTGAAATTTAGTTGAAAATGAATTTTAGTTGAAAGTCGTGAAGTTCTATGACGTTTAGTTGAAAATGAATATGTGCGATTGCTGTTGTTGGTTCAGATGTGAAGATGAAGTCTTGGATATACAAAACATTTCCAAACACTCACATTTCTGTGATCTATTTAGGTCAGCTAAAACTCGAGTGAGAAACACGTCTTTGGTATGTTTGCAATATGTGATCAAGGTAAGACACATAGAGAACCAGAATATGTTCAACTGCCATCTCTTTAGATTGGATTGATTTGAAACAAACGAGTAATTTCGTGGATATTTTCCAGCACAAAACTTACCTTCCATCTCGAGTCAGTAAAATAAATTTATTGATTTTTAGAATTCCGACAGGAAAGATTTGTTTGGTTTTTGGTCCAGTTTTATCTCGGATGATAGCGAGGCACTCCAGTGGTCACTATTTACCATCATTCAAAATGATGACAATATTAAGGTTAGCACAATAGAAAACAACAGCTAGTGTAGGTGGTATTTAATAGTTTAATAAACTGTCGTGCTTTGTGTCTGAACTACCTGAGCAATCTATCTTAAACATGCTGGTCCAAGTTGCCTGTTGTTTTTTTTCAATTTAGAATCGTATCGGAGCAATTTCTGTTCTAATGGACCTCCTTGATGGATCAAAACCATTTCTCGCCGCAGCTGACGACAAGTTTGTACTTTTGATAATCTTAACTCTCTCTCTCCTCCCTATCCTTAACCCACAAGCTCTCGTTCGTCAAAAATTCCTGACGTACTTCTTCTGTTTCCAGTGTTGTACACCAGTCGTCTTCATCTCGCTCGTTCACGCCGTTCTCGTTCCGTCTTGGTTTCATGATCCACGAACTTCATCGTCTGTTGGATTGTATTCCCACTGAGAGCTCAAACGTTGTGCAATGTCAACTCGTGAAGGTATTAGTTTCTTTATAAACAACAAAATACTTTGAAACCACGTCTTGTGGATTACGATTCACAAATTACTTTATTTTTCTTTTAGTGTTTGGCTTTGTTGGTTCTAAACTGCCCATACCATAAGCTTCAACACGGCTTGCTGTCAAGAATTGTTGCAACGATTCGACCATTATTGAGGGAGAACGGTAATGAAATAATCTTTCTTGTAATAGACTATATACAACTCTGTTCTTACAGAAGGTCCAGTAAGGCGTATTACCAGTTGATCTGATTTTTCACAAGAGTGAAACGAATGTACCCGTAGTTGATATGCGAAGTTTATGCGAAGTGTATTTTCTGAATATTTTTCATCTAGATACTTCGTTAAAACAAGCCTGTCTTGTTTGTCTCAGCGCTGTGCTGACAGTAAATGCTCCCCTCGCTGAAGTCGTTGAAACAATGCAAGAAACACGAACATTTCCTGTACAAGAACATTTTTTCGAGTCTTCAAAACATTCAGTCAAAACTTCAGAACCTTCTCCGCCCATGCCCGACGATGCACCGACGACGACCGACTCCGAAAGCTCGTTTCCTTGGCTTATCTACGAGTGTTTTAACATTCTGCAAAGTGAAGATGCGTCAAGTCTTGAAGAAACCGTTTCTGTTGATGCTGTGTCCACGACCCGCTCTGAGGCTGTACTCTTGTTAATAGTCTTTGTCCGCAATTATTTTCATCTTTTGAGGTAAATATTGAATAGCTCTATCAGTTCTGAACAGTTCTTCCTTGAGGTTCAGTAAGGATCATCTCTTATTGATCCAGTGTTACTACAGGAGGAAACCTAAACTAAACTAACTTTATTTATACTGGATAGCTCTATCAGTTCTAAACTGTTCTTCCTAGAGATCCAGTAAGAATCATCTCCTATTGATCCAGTGTTACTACAGGAGGAAACCTAAACTAAACTAACTTTATTTATGCTGGATAGCTCTATCAGTTCTAAACTGTTCTTTCTAGAGATCCAGTAAGAATCATCTCCTATTAATCCAGTGTTACTACAGGAGGAAACCTAAACTAAACTAACTTTATTTATGCTGGATAGCTCTATCGGTTCTAAACTGTTTTTCCTAGAGGTCCAGTAATGATCATCTCTTATTGATTTGTGCTATTTTTTATAGTCCAGTAGTGAGACAGATCAGTCTCGTGGCGCGGGAATGTCTTCAGCACAGCAGTTCAACAATTAAAGTGAACGCGATGAAATTACTCCAGGAACTCAGTCGAGTGATGTATCAAGAATTCTCTCCTTCCTTTGCGGAGGACGGTGCAGCAGTTGGTCGTGATTTTTGGTTGAAACTTCTTGAAGGTAATATTGTAAAGATCTTGCAATCCAAAGACCCGCTGGAAAGCAAAATTAGGTCGGCAGCCTGCGATTGTCTTTCTGATATTGGAGCTGGAATCTTTGAACGATTGACGTTTGACAAGAAAGTTTTGATCGTCACGCTTCTTATTGGGCTGGTCAATGATGAGGATGCTTATGTCAGGGTAATGGTTATGTGCTGGACTTTTTCAGCTGTTTATGATTTATTGCTGTAGAATATGCGATCCTTGGGAGGTGGGAGGTGGGAGGTGGGGGGTCTTATACCCTCGGTACGCTCCTGTCTGCACCTCTAATGTATAATAATGTCTTTGTGGTTTCTCTAGGCAGCATCAATACGTTGTCTTGGTGTGTTTGTGTTGTATCCAGTTCTAAGGGAAGACACAGTGTTCGTTACAGACACAGCCAATGCAGCTCTGAACGGTCTCAATGATTCCGTTCTGTTGGTAAGAATGCGAGCTGCCTGGACCCTAGCCAATCTCAGCGATGCTTTAGTTATCAACAAGTAAGTTTACACCATTTTCAAAATTAGGTTCAGTGAAATAAAAAATACTGTATTTCGTGTAGTCTTCTTCTGTTTTCGACATGTTCCTGAAGCGTTTGATTAAAACTTCTAATCATTAGCTTTCGGTTTGCCAAATAATCTGTTCTACATAATAGCATTTTCTTTCAGGAATATAGACGAATCGACGTTTGTTTATGAATTCTCAGAAAATCTGTTGTTACGATTGATCAATGCCTCGTTGAAAGCCAGCGAAGACAGTGAGAAAGTCCGATGCAATATTGTACGAACTTTGGGAAATTTAGCGAAATATCTCAGCAAGGAAAATGTCGAAAAGCAGGTGTTCCTGGCTGCAGTCGAAAAGAAATTTGAAGTTCTGTCAAAATGTATTTTGAATGGGCAGATGAAGACGCGATGGAATGCGTGTTACGCCGCTGGCAATGTGTACAGTAACCTCAGCTTACCCAACGGTCAAACATCAGCATCGGTAGGTACGGCTTTTTGGTCCCAGGTCTCGGCTGTTAGTCACACTATTTTAAAATTAACTATGGTTTAACTACACAAAATATAAAGGGTTAAAAGGTCTTCATTTCGAACGGAAGTCATATACACAAGCTATTGTAGGAAAAGTTGAGAAGAATCATTACTCCTGTAGGAATCTACCTAAAATATAGTTAAGAGTTTTATCCAATCATCCCCAGATGCTGGTAGTAGAACTTTCTCTTCATCTTTCTCAGATTCAGATGCAAGATGCTCTTCTCTTTGTCGTAAACAGCTGTAAGAACTTTAAGGTTCGTATCAACGCTGTCAATGCTTTGGCAGTTCCGTCTTTACGAGGTTGTTATGGAGACGAGATACAATTTGCGAAAGTGTGGCGTTGTCTTGTGGAAACACTCTCGATAACCAAAGATATTTCTGATTTCTCTGAGTTCAAATATCGCGACAACCTGAGAGAACAGGTGACCGTTATCCTTTGTTGTTGTTATTTTTGTTGTCGTTGTTGTTGACGATGTTTATTCCAATCTTTGATTTAGATTTGTAAAACAATCTGTCATTTGGTGTCGCTAACTGAAGTGGGCGACTTGCAGCACATTCTTCCTGCAATTCAGCTGTACCAAGACGACCTGACTGAACAACTTACAAACTTCTATCAAAAACAGGTATTGAAAAACATGCTGCTAGTGATGCCTAGCTGTAAAACCTTTTCAATTCAAACACTTGTCTTTGATGGAAAATCAAACTGAACGTTCAACAGTAATTCAACTTTAAACTACAATGCAAATCTCTTGACATTATATTCCTCTTCAGTTAAAGCAAAATGAAGTATCCAACGTGTTGGATGATGAAACGACGGAACAGAAAAGCACAAGTAAGTTATCCATTCTTTAATCATTTACGGCCCATCATCCCACAAGTTTTAAAACCCGGATGCTATAGGAATACATTTCTGTGTATTTAAATAGATGAATTCTTTCTTCTCGCTTTTAAACACATCATGGCCATGCCAGGAGAAGCTCGGATCATACAAAATATTTATATCGAAGCAAAAAGCTGCGCGGAGAACGCTTTAACAGACGAGTTAACAATCTAACTTCAAACATGCATTTCGCATTCTGCGCTAAGTGCACGGGGACCGTATGTACATTGGTCTTCGAAAGAAACCTTGCTATCGCTGTGTTGGAACAATTTTGAATTACAACCGTTCGCTATAACTGTTTCTCTGGCATTTTTTATGAAGTATTTCTTTCAATACAATCAGTAAATTTCATGACAGAATTAGTCTAATACAAAGTCATAAACAAAGTAAAAAACTCTAGGTTAGTACATATATTCTAGGTTAGTTAGTGTGTAATGTGCATGCCGTTCTGATGCTGTATCTTCCGTGATGTTTGTCACTATCTCAGCATATCTCAGCATATCTCCTGGGGTTTGTGTTAATTTAGCTTGTATTTATATTCAGTCAACATAGACCTCTTCAACCTCCACGTGCGGTCCTTCAGCCATTTTTAAAAGGCAATGTTCTTGTTGACAATGAATTCCCAGCTGTTGTGTTGGAATATGTTTCAAACTCAGAAGCGTCCCGAATCCTATTTCCAAACACTTGTTCCCCCTTCGTTGCTCTACTGTGAAACGCTGGTAGCCTACGAACCCTTCGTGAACGTCTAAACTCTCGGCCAACGTCATGCAAATGTTCTGTTAATTCTCTGACCAACAACAACTGCACGTCACAATCCTTTGCAGTAAAACGAGGTCGATAAAGAGAAGTATTGTTTCGAAGATACGACGCCGACGCTCGTTCTCCAAGTGCTTTACGTCGTTCACGATGACGCTCTTCAAGAGATTCCCTTCTCTGTACAAACCTTGCTTCTTCTTCTTCTTCTTCATAAAAAGTCTTTCGACTGCCTAACCTGCTCTCTACAGGTGGCTCTTTATAAGTATAGTTTGTCGGCCGAAGTACTCTTGGGGTGTTCTGTTGGCTAGTTTGGCCTGTGTCGCTCTTCGTCCCACCATCGTCTACATCTTCTTTTTTAATCTTTACTTGTATTCTCGTGATAAACGGATAATGTGTTTTTGGTCTTGGATAAACTTTATCGCGTTTTATCGGCTCTAATCTTCCGCCCGTTGTCACCGCACGCCTCTGTGAAAGGCCTTCAGCCATTGCGCGTTTTGAACAAGGTGACTCTTCAAAACTTCAACGCGTCTAACCAAAGCAGGTAGCTATTATACTACTGCTTTTTCTCAGGAAATTAACTTGGCCTGTTGTGAGAAAAATATGAATATTGTACAGCGTTGCGTGAACTCTACGACTGTATTCAGTCATATACACTCATACTATTTTCACATGCCTGCTTTTATCTGGATATTTCCATCAAAACAAAACGTATTTGTTTCTTTCGGGTTTAACAAATTTAACTAGCAAAATTGTTGAAATTTAAAATACGTACTTCTTAATCTATTTTATAAATTTGGTTTATTCGTCAGATTAGGAACATTGTCAGCATATTGTTCGAAATAAATATCATAGTTTATGGCTTAATACTGAAATAAATAATTGCCGTGATGCTAAATACATTGTTTTTTCATCTTACCTTGGATTGTGTCTTTTAAAACAGCCAACAATATCAGGCTTCTGCGTTCCTGAAGCCTGGCTGTGGCTAATAAGTGTGTTGTCATATGGGGTTGTCATGCACAAGAACTAAACTAAAATCCACAACATTTACATTCAGCTGTCGTATTTTGCGTAAAAACCTGTTTCGCCAATTGCGATGCATAATTTATGTGCGTGGCAAGGGTAATTATTTGCTATGCTGCAGTTCTAGTGTTTGAGTCATATGTATGCATAAACGTTTCGCTTTTCTTTGACGCGTCAAAATATAAACGAACGTAAGCAGTCTACGGTCTTTTAAATGAAAGCAGTCCTTTAAATATTGATGCCTATTTACAATAGCACTGTTTAATCAACGCGTTAATCAGCCGTTATTCTTTCTGTGTCGCCTTTGCGAAAGGAAGCTCAATATCAACATCTGTTTTGCTTGATCTCACCGTTACCTGGCCTCTGTATACATGCCGATGTTTTTGAAAACCGTTTTGAAGAACGCAGAGATTTTTTCATAAAATTATACTCAATTATATTCAATCAAAGGATTTTAACAAATGATACAGCTTGCTGGGTTATATAGTAAACTCGTAAAAACGTTATGTGACTATATCTATATAAGATTATTTTATTACAGTCTTCCAGTTAGCTCCATTCCCCCTCCTATATCAAGACTTCTCAAGACTGAGCAGTATTAGCATACGTCAGTAAAATAAATCAATCAAATCAATATATATCCCGAAAATATTTTTAATATATTATCAACAAATCTTCCTATATATTGGAAATATATATATTTTACAATTTTTCTTTCGAAAAAGATTACATACTATAATTAATATATGTGCATAGTGTTTATACATTGAAAATGTTCCAATCCCCGGCGGGTTTCCATCATAACTGCATATATTTTTTGAATATATAAATGATTACGTCAGTGTGAGTTGTGAATATGTGGACACCTTCATCTGTACTAACCCTGAAACATAGTTTAATAAGTTAATAATATTAGCTTTATTTAATCAGCGCCTGTAAGCTATGTTAACGTCTGTCTACACAATCTTATTTTGTCTGATTCGATTCACTTCTGAGGGATGTTTTATAGTCTGTTGACTTGTGATGTATATGGGCAGGAAATCAACTTAGCCAATGCAGTACTGCTTTATCAATAACAGACTACATTCCATACATCAGAAGTGAATTCGTGCCGACAAAAAATGATCTTGTGAACAGACGTTTAGAAAGCAAAATTAGTTTATTGTGTAGTTTGATATTTTTACCATAACTAACCGTGTTCGAGGTGTAACTAACACCTTCCTGATTGGAATCGAATGCTGTCAATTGCAACAAACCCCGTGTGTCCTGATGATAAAGTCGCTTCAAATACAACCTGGTGAAACAGAAACAAGTTTTATTCCAACGCTTGGAGGGTTCCTCCTGTATGCATGGGGAAACAGTTTATATCTTAGTAGTTGACCTGGGTTCATTCTCCTACCTCAAAACGTCGACTCATCCGCAATGTTATTTTCATATCTTTCCACATCTCAGTGGTGGCCAAAGTCGTTACAGTGCTGGGTCGTTTTGTCCGATTTCCATATATCTGATTCAACTTTACTCGAAGTCTGGCGAAACCTCCTCTATTATTTAGTTTATAAGCGAACGATAGACAGGCTGGGTTGGCGTTTACTTCACGACTAACTAAAGAACCAACTTTCATTTCACGTCCTCCCCCATGGCGAATTCTCAGGTAATAACCTTGGGAGAAATTATAGATCAAATACAAGTTAGGGGCTGTTTACATGAGCCCGGTTACCTGAGATTCAAAGAAGCATGAGATGATTTTGAGGTATTGAAATGAGCAGATAACATGATCATGGCAGTCGTATAATCACCACAACAATAGCATGTTCCCGGAGGCCATTTTTTCAGTGAACCAGTGTGTTTTGTAAACCGTATTATGTTTTCAAAGGGTATATATACCTTTGCCCGTCTGTCTTTGCCTAAACCAATTAATTTGATTACGCTGGGAACGTGAATTTTTCCAACTGCAGATGTTTCTCTCAAAATCACAGTCCAAAGGACTTGAAGACCTTCTGGTTGAAGACCTTCTGGTTGCGGCCTGGTTGTCTCGATTCGCGCACTTTTTACCATCCAAAATCCGTTCACAGCCGACAGTCTAAAATAACAAATACGTTGTTCTCGTATCTCTTGATTTTCTCATTTTACTCTCAAATTAAATCACCGTTACCTTGCACATTCCGTTATAACAAACTCCAGTTGTAGTCGAGGTAGAACAAGCAGTCCCATCAAAGACATTGATGTTCTTTAAGACCATTGTAGGATTTCTGTTATCGCTTGTCGTGCATTTTATCTGGCAAGGATTCGTTTCCACTGAAACATAACAGTAGACGGAACATTTTGAAAAACTTTGGGTAAAACTATCATCTACGAAACAAGCTTCATACTCGCTGTGCGCGTATTCTAGATAATGTAATTTTAAGACACGAACTTAATACCTTTCTTTACAGCAGCGCTGGTACACGAGCCTTCGGTGAATGTAATATCATCCAAAGCTATGTCGCTCTTGTCTGTACCACCTCTTTTCTTTGCCAGGAATGACAGCTAGGGTATGACATAAAATTTTTTTAATTCAACAGTATTTATAAAGAATAACTCATCACTTTTTACATGCATTTTTTGCTATTCCTCGATTTCCAAGAAGAGTCGTATTTTCTTGATCCAGTCTCATCACAGGAAAAGAAACTAAACTAAGATTTCTTTCAAGCCGGGATCAAAACAACTTACCCGATAGGGATTATAGTTTACCACTTGAATAGTGTGGTTATACCATCTCCTGCCTCGATTTCCAGAAATCCTCCAAAGGGTGGTGCTGATTTCTCGACTAGTTTTAATTAGTTTCAATTGACCCATTCTTCGGCTTCCCCACATATGAAAGGAAAATCTCAAACAACCTCGTCGAATCTTTATGAGAGGACTGGAGAGTATTGCTTTAGCATCACCTCGCGTCGAGGATTCAAAGTAGATGTATTGACCTGGATAGGAAGAGTACAATTCAATCAGTTCTGAGCTGTTCTTCCTAAAGATTCACTAAAGATCAACCTAAGGGAAATTCTCGTCAAACCTTCGTTCGTTTTAAGAGTCTGGTCATACGATGGTCCGGTGTTGGACGTTGACGTGCTACCCTTATGCAGAGTCCACCTTCTGAGTCCGGCTTTTTTGTCGTTAGACCAAGCACACGTACTCTTTTCAAACGTACAATCAATACTCACTACAAGATAAGGTTCAAATTGTCAGTGAAGAAATCAATTATGGCTCTTCGGTATTATTTCATTGCTAAGATAATGTTATTGTACTTAATTTCCTTTGATTATTCAACTTTTCGCCTTTTAATCGTTTTAATAACATTGCTTATCTTATATTAAGTTTGTTTTAACTTCTGTTTTACTTTCTGATGCTTGTGGTTATTTCTGTCCGTATAAATGCAGTTTAACGAAAATGCGACGAACCTGTTGTGTCATCATAGTATTTCCATCGTCGTGGGGATCTTGTTTTTTCACCGTTCGTAAAACAGACAGTATCTTTTTCTGAGACGGATGTTGGACAAGTCTTGGATAAGATGAAGGAAAAAATTGTATAAGTTGATTAAAAATAAATCCCTTTATTGAACTTATCGCAATATTTCATCGAATTAAGTGGCTTCATTCGCTTCTTCACAATTGCGCGATATTCCGCATGGAAATATTATCATCTTTTTTAGTTATTCTTACCCTTCTCGTCTCACATACTCTCTCTTGCTTACTTGATCCAACGCAAGGTTTTCCACCATTGCTTGGCCTGTCAAGACAGATGATGATCATCCTCATGTTAGCGCAAAAGTATTTTGGTTTTTTGAAGCTCAATAAAAATCCTGGTTAGTATTAAGTACAGAGAAACGGTTTGACAGGACAGTCTAAAATATAATACTTTGAAATCGAAATTTTAATTTGCAAAATGTTGGTATAATACCTGGGTGAGTCGCACATTCGCCGACGTATTTGGACACCATTGTTGCACGTTCTGGAGCATGGTGACCATTGTCTCCATGATCCCCATCCTCCGTCAACTTTAGGACCATCTGATCCGACAATATCGCCCCCGGCTCTTTTCGTACATTTTCCTGATAAACACCACTGAAACGATAACAGGAAAAATGAATATCATCCTTACTGGACCTCTAGGAAGAACAGCTTAGAACTGATAGAGCTATCCAGTATAAATAAAGTTAGTTTAGTTTAGGTTTCCTCCTGTAGTAACACTGGATCAATAAGAGATGATCCTTACTGAACCTCTAGGAAGAACATTTCCGAACTGATAGAGCTATCAGTATAAATAAAGTTAGTTTAGTTTAGGTTTCCTCCTGTAGTAACACTGGATCAATGAGAGATGATTTTTACTGAACCTCTAGGAAGAACAGTTTAGAACTGATAGAGCTATCCAGTATAAATAAAGTTAGTTTAGTTTAGGTTTCCTCCTGTAGTAATACTGGATCAATAAGAGATGATCCTTACTGGACCTCTAAGAAAATATATACATTTTCATTTTGTACAGCTATGTTAATGATAAACCAAATTATTACTTTGTTCGTTCCGCATTTTGTTCCATCAAGTGGGGCCGAACTAGTCGTCTTAAGCAAAAAGCTGAAGGGGGGTGGTAACCGGCATTGTAATTTCTCGCAGTGATCAAGCTGAAAAAAACAAATGAAGTATAGTTAGATAAAGAAGCAATACAAAACAGAATCTTACAGTACACGTCTTTTATAACACACTAATGACAGTCTGTATAAGCCTCACTGACACTCACCCCTAGTCGTCTATCTTCAGTGTGATCGTCACCAAATTCCAATTGACATTGTCGAGCAAATGAATAGTGAACTCCGGGATATTTGTGTATGATAGGGAACCCAGGAATCCTCCCAGGGTTGTTTACTGTGCAGTCGAGATTTCTATGAAAATAAAGTTGATTTTGTTTACCACACAGCTTAATCTTTGCTGAATCTTATGGTATAGATCATAGATGGTATACGATGGTATAGATCATAGATAGTATAGATCATAAATGGTATAGATTATAGATATAGATCATAGTTCTTAGATGGTATAGATCATAAATGGTATAGATCATAGATGGTATAGATCATAGATGGTATAGATCATAGATAGTATAGATCATAAATGGTATAGATCATAGATGGTATAGATCATAGATAGTATAGATCATAAATGGTATAGATCATAGATGGTATAGATCATAGATGGTATAGATCATAGATGGTATAGATCATAAATGGTATAGATCATAGATGATAGATTCGAGCACCTGCTCTTGAGGATAGAAATTTGACTGTCTGCTGACCAGCGGTGAAAATCAAATCGTGCATCGACGATTTTAGACATGACGTATCCTGAATGTTGGCCATAATCTTTGTCATCTGCTCCAATCCTATAAAAGGAAAGCGTTATGAGGCCCATGATGGGGTTTAAAATATTACTTTTAGGGTGATATGATTATTAGTTCGGGAGTTACGAAAACTTACGAGTGTGCAACTTCGTGGGCAGCGATAAACGCGGCAGTAAATCCATGATCAAAAACGATGGAACAACTTCTTCTCTGACTGCACAAATCTGATGTCATCGCATAGCCTAGATCAAGAAACACATTTTCACGGTTAAAAATGGGTTGAATGTTGTTGACAGGAGAAAAATTTAAAAAGTGTTCATGCACACGAGACTGTAAGCTTACCCACCTCCCATTCCGAAGGAATTCCTTTAAAAATTGATTTAAAAAATTATTAACTTTTCAATACGTTCAATACACTTTGTTTCACTGATGATGATATTGGAGCATTTCTAACCTTGTTATAAACATTTTATGATCATATCTCCTGGACCCAACATTCCCAATTCGATTCATATAGGTACAAACTTTTTCTAAATTTCTGTCTTTAATACGTGGATCCAATTTCACCGCGGCCTAGAGTTTAAGATGTATTGAACTTAGTGCTTGCTAAAGGACATGCACTGCTTGTTCAGGAGCTCCACTTATAACCAACAATTTTTGGTGCTTTGTCTTAATAAGTATTACGTTCATTCGTAAACCACTCACCAAGTCACTTCGCAATATTACCAACTTTGCAAGAACCAAACGAATCCTAATTCCAAATTTAGTTAAGGAACTGTGTTGAAAGATTGATGTTGCCTGGAAATTATAAAATGAATTCATTAATATTTTGATGGATATAAAATCTCGATCTTCAAAAAAAGATTGCTCTCAGTTGGTCATTTTTTCTTACACCTTACGCTGGATTAATAATAGGCAGTTAAGACTAATAGGCACCTGGGAAAGAACAAAACAAGGGAAACCAACACAGATATTTGACCGTGTTCGTTCACTTACCAATTGCATGTATGTCAGGACATATTTTTTTATTTCCTCGTCATTTTTGTGTCTATCAGCGGCAGCTTTGTCTATGACTACCATCATTTCTATGTATCGCTCTCCGATTTCTCTGACGGTTTGACCTTAATGGGAAATATCTCGCTGTTAGAACCTCCAGCATTAGAAAATGTTTTTCTCTATTAGCACTTCAATGCGACATCGCAGAATCTCACTCACACAGTCTCACTGCGTCTAAAGTTAAGTCATTGATACTTCAAACTTTTTCCCATGCAGTAATCAAGCAAGGTCTTCTGGACAATCCGGGATTTTCACACAATGCTCAATGTTTATACCTGGATTTGTTATACGGAGAATGGTTCTTGTCATACGATTGTTCTCTTTCTGAATAATCGAAGGTTTTCCATTAATCATTAGGCGTCTTCTGTAAAGATCCTCCACCGTCCACTCATGGTTTTCATAGGTATTGAGTTTAATTCCGTCACCAGGACCAAGTGTTCTATAATAAGCTGCAGGGTTTCTTGTCTTTATGTCTCTCCAGAATATCTTAATAATAATGTTTGAACTCACAAATTAACATAAACCACGAGAAATCGCGCACCTTATCCTTATAACGTCTATTAATTTGCAGGGAATACTGAGCCTGGGGCGAGGGGACAAGGGAGTTCAAGGTCAGGAAAGGGGGGTTCATGGAAGGGAGAGGGGTCAAGAAAGAGAGGGAGGAGCAGTAAGGAGGGGTCAAGGAAGGGAGGGGGGAGCAGGAAAGAGGGGTCAAGGAAGGGAGCGGGGTCAAGCAAGGGAGGGGAGAGCAGTAAAGAAGGGTCAAGGAAGGGAGGGGGGTCAAGCAAGGGAGGGTGGAGCAGGAAAGAGGGGTCAAGGAAGGAAGGGGGAGCGGGAAAGGGAGGGAGTCAAAGAAGGGAGGGGGTTAGGTAAAGCCTCGAGCTTCGTTTGAGTTTAAATAATGTACCTTGACAGTTTTTCCACTGACATTATCAAGATAAATATAACTTTGCTTTTCTGCTCGTTTCTCTCTTGAGTGGATCGTATCTTCTTGCAGCTCTGTGAACGAAGGAAGATTGTATAAGGATAATTTTCTTTTTAAAAACGTACTGTATGCATGTGTGATATTGTCAGGACTCGGTGCTGAAGAGTTTTGTAAATGCTCGAGGAAATACAACACTCAATACAATCAACAGTCAGATCAGGGGCGCCGGAACCACGGGGGCAGCGGGGGCAGCTGCCCCCCCTGCCCTTTGTTCACGGGGGCAGCGGGGGCAGCTTGCCCTTTATATGTTCATAGGCATTGAATGTATATATTTTCAGGCAATTTGGGAATTAATTCCCAATGAATCGTTGCAAACTTGTAGTTGTCAGTTTTTATAGTCATCGGCCGATACTCCTACTGCCTACTGACAAGTTTAAAACCCGTGTAAAATTGAATTGCTACTCCATTCCGCTGTCCACTGGTGTTTTTTATACGGTTGTGGGTTGCGTAAGAGATAAATGGCGGACGCGCGAGGGTATGACGGTTGTCCCAGGGATAATTAGGGATTGATGTACACATGCACAAGGAAATATGGGAGCTTGCCTATCCAAAGCGAATTGATATGAATTATTGATAAAGGTAATTTCATACATATTATTGATATTAAGTATTCAAAGCTCTTCTATCTCGATCAGTATTCTAGGACCTAGGTTTCTTGCCAAAGAAGTGTACATTGAAAAGTGTACAGGTGAAAATGCCAAAGCATGAAGGGTTTTAGGTTTACTATTTCACAATTATTTACCAAATGTGAGCTGTGATAACAAGCCATCTCGTAAATATGCAGCTTGTAATTAACGAACCTGAGGTCACTAATTGTTTGAGTATAATTTCCCAGAGAGAAAACAGGGCCTAAAAATTTGTATAATTGTATTTTCGCAAATTTCTAGATTTCATGTTTACAATGGCTTTAAAACGAAAGAGTGCTTTGCAAATGTTTTAGGGAAGTCAGTTCAAGCGTAGTTTTGCTTCTTGTAGTATTTTTATTTAAGCACGAGTATTTTCATTTGTATATTTCGGTATATTGACACTTCGCAAATTTGAGTATTTGACCGAGGTGGCGACATGGCGTGCGCTGAGAGAATAATGGCGCCAGCGCTACTATATGTCAGCACTTGAATAAAGAAATACTTCATCTAAAAGCAATCTAATAGAAGGCCACCTGTGACTTGTAAAATATAAAACACAGATGTTTACTTTAAAGATGCTTACTAGATGTTCCCTTTACGAGTTCCGATACTTAAATTATATAAAAAACTCTTTCAGTGACAATACAATGCCAAGAGCAAATCGCTTGCAAAGTGTTGCTAGGAAGCAACTTTTAGAAGCTTCTAAAGCTAGGGGCCAAACTAAACTGTCCTTTTCCACACAATCTATCGCTTTTAATGATAATGCTGAGTGTACCACAGAAGAGAGACATAGCAGTGTTAGTGATGCCTCCACTTTATGTGATGAAACAGACGATCCTTGGATTAAAGCCACGAATTATGACTTTCGTTTTACATCGAGCGTGAAAAAAATGAGTGAAAACAAAGGAAGGTATTTTCAAAAGGAATGGTTTCATCACCATAACTGGTTGTGGTACCACCAAGAAAAAAGGGCTGCGTTTTGTGGAGAATGCACCTTGTTTCGACAACCACATGATTACTCGCCGTTTATCTTCTCCGATAAGGCAGAAGGTTTTAAAAACTGGAAAAAAGGCAAGGAAAGAATAGAGGAACATGAACGCAGTGAACAGCATCGAAGTGCTGCTAAAGAATCCAAAAAAGACCAACCTGACGTAGCTTGTCAAATAGATAGTGAGCGACGAAAGCAGCAACAACTGAGACAGACTGGTTTAGTCGCTCACTTGGATACTATGAAAACTCTCTTAAGGCAGGGACTTGCTATTCGAGGTCATCAAGATGAAGAATCCAATATTGCTCAATTTAATAGGGACAAAGCCAAAAGTAACCCCGGCTTGAAAATGCTAATAAGTGAAAAATATTTCTCTCACGATATCCTAAATGAGCAAGAAAGATTGATAGTGTTGAATGCAAGACGAACATTAGTTGAAGAAATTAATTCAAACAATTCTTTTCTATCATATGTGATGAAGCAAGCGATATTTCAAAATTGGAGCAATTGTCGTTTTCAGTCCGAACTTGCAACAACAGTTACGAGACAACCGGAAAACTTCATTGGCGTATTGTCATGCGACAAGGCTTGACATCAGACGCTTTGTTGAAGTATATTCACGACATAATGTTGCGATGCAATATGGACACAAAAAGCTCGTTGGCACAGCTTTTGACGGAGCATCGTCTATGACACGACTTGCCGCACTCATAAAGTTTGGGGATAACATAATCCATATCCACTGTTTTGCACATTGCAATGAGCTTGTGTTTAAAGATGCCACAAAATTGTCCCCGTTGATTGCTGAAGCACAAGATCTGTGCGAAGATTTGTATGTTCTAGTGGGCGTGAGTCCAAAACGTGTCCTTCTTTTGAGAATATACAAAAAGAAATCGCTAATTCTTCAGAGAGCTTCTCAGAGATTCTGAAGTTAAAGAATTTATCTCGAACAAGATGGACGACAAGAGGTTCAGCAGCTGCGGTGCTCATAAAAAAACTCCAGAGTTACAAGAGGCGTTAGAAATCTTATCAAAGGATCTTAGCATCACTCCTGAGTGTCGTGCAAAATCACGTGGATTGCTTGGAAAAGTTAGATCAGTGCGACCGATGTTTCAAGTGGTTGTTATGCATGAACTTGCAAATTTATTAGAAAATAATTCCAAGAATTTACAATCCGCATCACTCACGGCAGAACAAGCAGTTTATAGTATAAAGAAATTGCAAGTGCGTCTACAGGAGATAAGGTCCGAAGAAGAGTTTCAACGTCTGTATGAGCAGACAATGAAGTTGGCAGAGTTACGAGAAGAACATGAAACACAAAAGTCAAAAAGGCAAAGAAAAGCTCCATGTCGTCTGTCCGAGTATGTTGCTCATTCAAGTTCGCCATCATCTGCGACAGAAATGAATATTACAACGGAATTACTGCGTATTTATTATGAAGCTGTTGATGCTGTGGTGGAAGCACTACAGGGACGTTTTCGTCAAGAAGATTTAGAGATTCTTGAAGCAATAGAGTCATGTTTACTTGCAGCAGCAAACAAAAAAAATTCCTCGAAGAAGTTCGACCACAGTTAAAAAGTTTACCAGCAGTTATTAATACTGATATCTTGGAGGAGCAGCTAAAAGAGCTACCAGTTGTGTTAAAGCTTTACAACGCAGAACATGCATTACCTATCAAGACGGTCACCACCCTATCGACGCTTTGTGAAATTTTGAACTCTAGAAAGAGCATCAAGGAATGCCTTTCGGAAGTTCATAAACTGTTGACATTTTACATGTCAGTTCCCATCAGCTCCGCTACAGCAGAAAGAACTTTTAGCACAATGCGCCGTATCAAGTCATGGCTCAGATCGACCATGTCCGAGAACACCCTAAATAATAGAATGTTCGCTGCTATCCACAAAGGACGAATTGACGAAATAAATAGCGAAAATATTGCTAAAGAGTTCATAGTGGCAAACGAACAACGGCGACGTTATTTTGGAAAATGTTAATTAAAAGGTTTAATTAACTCTATCGTGGAATAACTAGTTTGTTACTGTTTGTTTATATAATTTCATCATTTCAATTTTTCATTAAAGCATTATTACATCTTTATTTTGTAATTTTTGTTCTTTAATATCGGTTTATTGCCGAAAGCAGAAGCGCACAACGTTGAATTCCATAAGAAACCATTCTTTATTTGAAGATTGAAAAAAGACATGCATTTTCTAACTTTAAGTCTAACTTTTTTTCTTGTTTTCTTAACAAACTAAAGTGCCCTTTTTCGAGTTGCTGCCCCCCCTGCCTTTGACTGTGTCCGGCGCCCCTGAGTCAGATCACATTTCGTCTCTTGTTACATAGAAACTGAACATTAAAAAAGCTATTAAAAATCTAATTATTTTTAGATTAATTTCTTAAACAACTTCAGTCGAAGTGATTCAAGCCTGGAGTTCATTATCGTAATTCGTTGAATGAAAATGAAAAGCAAAAATGAAAGTTGAAAGGCTGCAGATATTACGTGATGAAATTCCAACAATTCGCCGCTTTTAATCATCGGTCTATACTTAATAAAGAACTTAAAATTTAATAAAACCCTTGAATGAAGGTCAAAGTCAAAACAAAGGACTTGCACGCCTGCAGACGACAGATTTTTCTGACGAACAATGTTACTTGACATGTTGTATATATTCGTTCGTTTAACGGCAAAAAGTTTCCCTGACAAGAAACTGGTACGAAAGCTGATCATGTCCGCGTCTTTGAACCGGGAAAACTTTCACGAGGTTTTCATCTCATCATGCAGGTTCATCCTTAATCTTTTAGACTTTTAGTTCTTAGGCCCACGCTGTTCACAGGGGATAGAACGCTTTCAGAATCACGGTTGTATGCGTATGGCTTCCTTTTGTGAATACGTATGTACATATCCGGTCAGATTAAAGTATAGTATTTCTAAACGATGCATGTAAATTCAATTGAAAGTGTGGAAAAATCCTCTTGGCCATACACCAATGTTCTAAAACACCGATATATGAAATTTCCATCAATAAGAGTCGTACGGTGTTGACGTAAACATTGTATTTCTCATATTGTTTCATCAATGCGGAATTACAGTTGGGAAGTGCCGGAATTCCGTTTAGTATTGCGTATAAAAAATGACCAAAAATGACTTCTGTTGATTTGTTTTCGAGCGCCGAAGGAGCTTGAAGTAATCCACGTAACGTTTGCACTTTCCATCATTATAAATGCTAAATGTCATCACATATTATCTTTGACCATCTATCTCTATGCATGCAATGTTACATTTCCGGGGTTTTTCCACGCCTGTTGTTTGGTATACTATATAAAAACTGTTTAATATTTAAGCCATCCAGTAAAACTAAGTTCTTCTGTAATTTTGATCTATAAAGTAGTGCAGTAGTTCTATTTGATCAAGAGATGATCCTAACTGGAGTTCTGCTGAAGAATTAGAAAAGTTTAGAAATGGTGGAGCCATACTAAAAAAGGAGATTGTTTTGCCAATTTTAATGAAAACATTCTGAAATAACACACTGAGAGATATGTGTCATTATCATTTACTTAACATGGACACCATGCATGGTATTATGGTATGTTTCCTTGTTAAGATAAATAATTTCCATCTGTGGTTTATTGCGAAATCAATCAACTCGGTCTTAAAAGCATATCATTTTATATCAATGATAGACCTCTTCATTTGAGGGTCCATGTTTCCCCCCTTGCTGAGCAATTGTGGTTAAAATAGTTGTCTAAACGTTTTCCGCTGGTTTTAAAAAGAATTTCACCCACTAAATGTAATATTAGATTCGAAATAGCTCGTACTAAAAGGGTATATATGAAATTAGGACATGATACACCGGATGAGCTGATTAGGTGATGATGTTGTAAATAGTGCAACGACGTTTTGTTCACTAGAATCTATATTTTGTTACGTCTTAGTCTTTTAAAGTCATTTGCTTGGCTTCAATTGCCATTTAAAATTCAACTAATATTGTTTGGTTATTTTGAATTGGGTTTTTTCATCACGAATGGAAGAATTAGGCTCAATTAGCCTTGCGTTCATTGATGAATGTCTTGCCGGTTGAAGTGTAACTCTTGTGGTGTTAAAAAGCAGTGCTTATAATGCAATAGCTTCTAATGACATTTTTTTACGCCTGTTGTTTCTGAGTAAAACCAGATTTTCTGTTCTTTTTTCTGACCTACGCACGAACACGGAAAACGTATAGGGTCTTGACTTTTATCGCCTTAAACGCCTTCCTTCGATTCGAGTGGGTGCATGCATGAACGCAGCTCGTCAAGAACTAGAAGATGTCTGTAAATTTATTGCTAATAAACAAGTAATTCGCCAGCCATGGCCCATCATGGCGCATCATTGCTTTAAAGTATACAAGTACAATTTCGAGACGAATATAGTAAATTACTTACCGCAAACGCTTAAATATATTCGCGCAAAGAAATGATTTAATTAAGAGGGCTTAGCAGTAACCGGGTCCCATTGACAGATATCCGTTTTTGGCAAGAATAACGCATCTGATGATAGCCGATAGGCGTGAAAGAGCAAAAAAAAACAGTTGGCTTTAGAAATTGTGTTTCCTGGCGTCTGTTATGATAAAGCGATTGTATACGCCAACTGGGAGGCTTGGATACACGGCGTTGAAAAGATGCATTTTAGCCACAACAGATCTTCAAATGGTCATCGTCGAAATAGACAAGTTGGTAATTACAGTCGCCATATTGAAAGCGACGGTGACAATGGCTGTTTACAGTGGGAAAACAACGTCGTGAAACTGTAAAACCTTTGTTTCTCTGCTGTGTTCATCACCATTTGCAATGAGGTTTCCGTAGTTACGGCATGCTTTAGTACACACTTGCCAAAGAAGGAAGTTGGAAACCAGCTGACAAATGTACCGTAGCTCTTTGTGTGTTTGACATTAAAACTAAAACACTCGTTTTTGCACTTAATTCCCTACTTTTTATACAATCTTCGGCAATAACGACGAATAATAACACTTGCTTTACAGCTTGTAATTTACTCAATTGCTACCGCATACCTTGTGATATTTGACATTATCTGTGCGCGCATTATGTTAATCAGGTTGAAGCAGCGCAGAATAGTGCGCGAGTACGCATATGAAAATGCCACATTCACGCATGTTCATAAAACAGTTATAATTGTACTACCTTCGTTCAAATTCATCCCCGATTCGAATCCAGCATTTCGTTTTAGCTGTGAATGCAAATAAACAATTTTTTAGTGATATTGAGCCAACAGATGGCGACCCAGCTGAGCAAATCCACTTACAGCTAAGTATTTGTAATCCTAGCACATAACCTTGAACACAAAGCGAAGCAATACAGCTGAAATTATTGACAGGATAATTCTTATTTTATCGACCATTTTGAGGTTAGTTTCAACTATAGCAACTGTGTGAATAAGAATAATTTTGTTAACATAGTCTAGCGCGTAATAATTCCATTGGAATTTGCGTGCGTCTCATTTTCATAAGTAATATTATAAACGATGCTTTATGTATCTTCACTCAGTTCATTGTTAAGAGCACCCTTAAAACATACCTTGAACGCAACAATACCGCCTCGCTTGGAGTGATTTTCTTCGTGTTCTGCCAACAAGACGGTTGGGAGAAGCAGGAATATACAGAACTTAAACATGTTTCAAATGTTATTATTTATCGACAAGCCTCAGCGCTTCGTCAGGATGTGTCCGAACTGAAGATTGCGTACCAAATTAACGGCTTTTATACGATTGCGCGGGACGCGTTGGCTGTTGACTGCTGACGTGAGATGATGACACGTCAGAATGACTCCATAATGATGCTTGACGTTCATTCTAATCGCGTGATATTCCTCATGCAATTATTTATCAATATAATGGTATACTTATACTTGGGTTAAACTTTAGACAAATCTGACATTATTTATCTTTACCTGATAAACAATCACACGATTCGCCTTGACGCCTTCAATAACATTTGCTAAGTATTTTACGATAGAAATCGCCTTCATCGGATCATGCATTTCGATTTCACCATTTTACATGATCTTTAACTTGGCCTGCAGTCTGTACAATATATGGATTATAGAATCAACTGGAATGAGACATGTTTCATGTGTAAAAAGTTATGTTTACAAAGCTCACTTCTTAACTGATTTATTGGAATGTTCGATAAGGTTCGTAATATTCTTGGGTGGGTGGCCAGTTTTGAGTTGAATATAAGTAGTATTTACTAAACAACATATGGCATGGTGTAGCGTGCACAGGTGCAAAAAAACAAATATTTGATGAGTATTTCTGTTCATTTTCTTTAAATAATTGTGTATGCATGATTTTGTTCTTTGACAGGGAAAATTAAATGAATTGTTATTAACTCTCAAGTACCATGACGTTCCTGCTGTTTCTCATTCTTGATGCGGAGTTGCCAGGCCATAAGCTATGTTTTAATTGCAATCGCTTTCTTAAATTTCCAGCTCGACATTTAAGCGGGCAGATTATTGCAAGTATTTAACGGAAACCCATCGTAATTCACACCACAATTTAAATCTCGATTTAAACGATTGCTGCATGGAAATGACACTTTATATCGATTTTTATTGACGGGCAAATGTGACAAGAAATGAGATTTTGTTCAGTTCTTTCAGATAAGTTTTAAGACATAAACACTTATTAATGATTATCGAGTAAATGCTAATTAATATATAGGAAGAGAAATATGCTTCCTTTTATGGCAAGGAAAGCTCACTGAGATTACTTTTTCATCGACGTGCGCATGGTTGTTGACACACTTAATTTGTATAGGAAGAGATTTTGATTGTCTTCACGCAAGGGAAATTCGGTGAAATTGACGACGGCGGCAAACAATCAGCGGAAGAACTCGAGTTGGTTAGAGTTGAATTAGAAAGAGAAGATGAAAGAGATTGATGAAAAGTGGCGATGTTCGACAAAAAATCATGATGAAAAGTCAGGCGCATTGTCATTGATTTGATACACAGCAATCTTAATCTGGCCGCATGGCTGTGGTTAAGTAAAGGATTCCACCCACCTCCTGTGTAAATTACATGGTTAAAACGTCAATAACCTTGTCAGCGTCCCACCACCGTTTTTCCTAATGTATTTAACATTCAGTCTCTTACGCATGACGCAAATTATTTGGTTGTACCTCAGACAATCGACGGCTGAACTTTCCTTCCGGCTGTTGCAAACTTCCTAATTTATACTGAATGAATGCATGGCTAGACTTTTTTCTTAATCTTATTGATCACGAAGCCAAAACGGTTTTTATACCGCGAGTGCACGCAATATAGAATAAATGCACTTATTTAAATAAAAATATTTAAATCATCGATTTGTAGAAACACTATGGTGCATGTATTTGTTATATAAATTATGAATATCAGTATAGAATGCGATATCAGAAGAGAGAAAAAATACATTGTTTTATTGTTTTTCTTCCCAAAAAATCACCATTTTATTCCCATTTTAATTTGCGGTGGATGCGATCGATGAGAGTAAAAAACACAGTTGCAAACACAAACCTTATAAAGCCAAGCTTTTAAGTGAAACGATTTTCCTGATTCGGAGAGAAAAAAAATTATAAGAAGATTAGTTTTTAATTTCTAGAAACTCTTACGAGTATTGCTGTCCTTAGCAGTTGAACAACAAGTTTGAAAACAGGAAAACTACATTTTTTTGTGACAGATTTAGTCATTTTTAAACTGAACACAACGAACAATACATATTTTAAACACAATTTTGCAGACTATTAATACAGGATTGATTGTAAGCGACTCGTTAACATTCAAAACAGTCGATCAGTCTTGAAGTTAATCGATAAGTTTCTCACAACAACGATTTATTTCCAAACAACTATCAGGCACATAAGCCCTTTCATCATCAAATTCCGTTAATAATGTCTGTTAAATCTACAATATTTTTCCTCCATGAGTTGACTCATGTAAACCTCTTTGCTTCTTCGCTCTCCTATAGGATTCTTTGGTATCATTACGTTATATTCTGTTATCTAAACACTCCAGTGACTCAGTGTATATCGTGTATGACACATAAAGATGGGCGAAGATGATAATCAAGGACGATGCATGTTGTAACCCTATATACATAATATTAATCTGCTTCTTTCCAGTCTAATCTCGAATGTTCAGACGCGCGTAAAGAAACGATGATGAATTGCGCGCCTTTTTTTTGAGAATAGTAAACCAACTAACTGTCAACATTTTTCATATATTTTCTGATAATATGATGCAGCAATATTGCCTAAAACCCGATGAGAGACTCGAAGAATGCTCGAGTCATGTCACTGAATGTCACTGGCAACACCCACGCTATATAATATGTTTCAGACCCAGTATCATGACAGTCGTTTAACCCACGGCCACGAAAATTTAAACAATTTGAAACGACAATTATTAATAGGTTCCATAATTATTTTAGGAAGGAGCCCGTCTCCCGTCTTCAATTTTTCTCATAGCTTTAAAACCTGAACTTCCCTTTTTGACAGAAAACCACATCATATTTACATGTCCTAATTTACGTCAGCGCGCACGAGAACGCTTTGGATATCGTGGTTGAGATATCGACCTCAAGTAGCGGTTAACTTTGCCCAGAAACTACCTGAACTCCCGTCCTGTTCTGTTCTTCCTAAAGGTCCAGACCGTCCAGTACGGATCAACTCTTATTGATCCAGTGTTACTACAGAGTGAAACCTAACTTGCGAAAAAACCAGTAAAGTTTTTCCGTGTCCGCGTTGCCGTGATATTTGTAAGTTTAAGATTCACCAAATCTGCGACGCGGAAGTTAACACTGCTCTAATTTCCACAGTTTCCTAACAGGGATGGAAATTATAGACTTCTTTTGATAAACAATGTCAGAGCCGCGTATTTATGTAAAACAAATTATTGACCGGTTTCCTCGCACTTGTCGCACTGAATTTTCATGTCATGCACGTACATCATGGTTTATTGATTTCAATCATGTTTGAGAGGTGAATGCTAACGTATTCAAAGTGCTTTTTGCAGACAACTTGTGAGATATATTTTGTCATTCATGCATGCTCGATTTCTGTCGCCAGTGTTTGGCGAACTATTGTGGAGCTCGGAGGCGAAGAAAGATTCATTGAAAATGACAAAGGACCTCAATCATTAGCGATCATTGTTTTCCCTTGTGATTGGTATAATTGCCAAAATTCCATTCACGTTAAAATTGTAGTTCGTGACTGAGCAATTAGTTGCGTCCGAAAAACAAAACTTTAATCATAAAAAAATTAATTTCAACCTTGCATGACGTCCACGTTCAAGCAAGGTTATATATTTTTTTTAAATTTGATTAATTGGTTTTGTAGTGTAACGTCCAAAAATGCAATATGAAAAAAAGTGGCATCCAAAAAAACAAATTAAAAAAAATCAATTTTCAAAGCTACGTGCAAATATATTCGTGTATTTACGTTCAAACAAGTTAATATATTTTTCAATTTAAGTTTATTCGAGTGTCAATTTTGTAATTTTATTTTGAAATGCGTAACGTACAAATAACTGACGTGATCGATCGTAAACAAGCATTCAACAGAATATAAAATCCTAACAGGTCGTCGCCTCAAGTCTCAAGAATACTGTTTTCTACGTTTTCTTTGTCACTTTCTATGTGTTTTCTGTTAATTCACAAACTCATGCGTAATGAAACGGTTAAAGACGCTATGATGATGTAAAACCACAAACATTACGTCTATTTCGTTGGCTATCGTATTGCTGAAATGTCGTTGGATACGATAGGATACGATACAACACAGCTTCTACACGCGTGCAATTTCAGGAATGTTTATGATGAAAGAAGAAAAAATAATTAGTTTTAAATTTAAACTTTATTGCCGAAAGACCGTTCACAAAACCTCATATTTTCCCTGATAGCTCTCTATATAAACTGTTCTTCCTAGAGGTCCAGTAAGGATCATCTCTTATTGATCCAGTGTTACTACAGGAGGAGACCTAAACTAAACTAACTTTATTTACACTGGATAACTCTATCAGTTCTAAACTGTTCTTCCTAGGGTCCAGTAAGGATCATCTCTTATTGATCCAGTGTTACTACAGGAGGAAACCTATTCCATCCAAGGATATCTTTATCAGTTAAGTGGGAAGGGGGGGAGCTTATCTCATATTTATTGCAATACAGGAAAACCTAAACTAGATTTACTTGTACTGGATTTTCATGTCTGTGCTGCTGGATTCTCCACTCAATATTTTTAAATAAACAATTAAGAAGAACACGGTTTGACTATGTACATAATTTATTGATGAACTGAGAACAAAATACATTTTCTTACAAACACGCACGAATCTATTCTACTATAAACATAAACTATATGTATAAAATCTTTGTACAATCATAAGATATAGCTATATTTATAATTTAATGTTAAGTTTGGTCACTTCACAGCTGCGATTTTACGATGAATTTTTCCAGTGACATTCGCCAGACATACACCACTGCAGAATGAAAGAAAGAAGACATTAATAATCTTTACAGAAATCTATAGCTTGAGGCCTGTCAGGCGCTTCAAAGAATAAAACACATGAATTCCTTGAAAGAGGTCATCGAAGAAATGGATCGCAATTTTGAGCTTCTAATTAGGAAATAAAGATTACCTTGTTCTCCCCGCATTTTGTTCCGTCCAGGGCAGGGGAGTTGGGTGTTTTCGTAAGATAGGCATATTTCCCTGGCATCCTGCATTTTAACTCCTCACATGGGTCTTTTCGCTTAAATGTAAGATAATCGTTTGTGAATATGACTCAGATCAAACTTGTAACCGTGTCTCTCTTAATCTTTGCCGTTTAATCATGCAGTCAAACAGAACCTCAACGATTCTATACAACAACCAACCTGCCATCTTGTTGGCTTCCAAGCCGTGTACGCCTTGTTATACTCCAAATCACATTGCTTTTCAAAAGAAAAATATTTTCCTGGAAGGTGGTAAAGTTCATCGCCTCGTTCCCTGATTTGGGGTTGGTTATCAAGACAGAAATAGTGATTTCTATAAAACAGAAATGAATATGAACACCAGTTACAATCAAACATTTTCATTGCGTCGTTTCAACGAAAAAAAAAACTCCCGTAAAAATATTTCCGTGTTTTACGTTTCCTTGTTTTTGACTGACCTTGTGTTTGAGAGAAGCGAACTCTGACTTTGCAAGGACCATCGGTGATTATGGATCCAGGAATTTATACTCGGCCTCATAATGTAGCGAGAATACTGATTGAAATATACATGTGATGCACCAAGCCTAAATAATGAAGTAATATCATTCATTTCAAAGCTCACTGATTATACAACACATATTTTACCATAAATGATGATGTCATCATAGGGGAACCATGCAAAATATGGGAGAATACGCGTCCCCCCCTGGGATTCCCACGTGATTTTCATAAGGGCGAAACATCAATGGTTCAACTTACGAGTGGGCTACTTCGTGAGCGATGGTCATCGCTGAGGAAAACCCGTGATCCTTTATGATTGAACAGCTAGATCGACTGCACATTCCTCCTCTTCTCGCAAAACCTGAAATTGATCGAAACACTTGATTAGAAAAACGTATGATAATTTACGCATGATATAACCATACACTATACACAAATATATACCGGACTGGCAGCATAATTATTATTATTAGTTAATGCATGTGATATATAATATCGTTGATTAATTTGTTGATTGATCTGTCGTGCATGAACTGATGATGAATGTTTTTGGGATGAAAGAAGGTTCAGACGATTTACGTTTTGCTTTTTGGTTTTAAAAGCTACGTACACACATATGAAAAAAAGTCATTAAATGAAATTCTGAACAGTATTTTGATAACTAAGCTAGCAAGAAACACCACAAGAATAAAACTTGAAAACTCTTCAGCCTACCTGCTGCACCAAATGAATTCCTGCGAAAAATAGATAGAAATTTTAGATTATCTGACGACTTGTCATATGTTGAACCTCAACACGACTGTCAAGATCTTCTTCATCTACAAACATGTAATACGAAAAACGTACCTTGTTAAAAATAACTTGTGATCATATCTTTTTCTCTGATTCCTGGCAATATTGTTCATGCGACCACATGCGATATTCAGGTTGCCCTCATCATTTGCTATGTCAAACCTTATTTCATCCTGCATGGAAAACGGGATTATTTCATTTATTTTTGCATGTTAACACTTGTGTAGCGTTCTTGCCAAGTAACTAAAGAATGGCGTTAAAAGATTGCTGCTTATTAACAATGGACCACCAATGGTACGAGATCCCACTGAGAATTAACCCTGATGAACTATCGGCGAATATTAGACCACCTTATTTCACCGCGGATGTCTTGCGTGAACCTATCGTGGATTTCTACCATGCACTGCGATGTACTTCATGTCTTACCTCAAGAAATACTATTTTGGATGGAACTAAAATAATTTTCAGTTCATATCGAGTTACACTGCTATGTTGAAATACACGTGTGGCCTAAAGAAAGAAGGAAATATTTTACTAATTTTAAAACGCACATTTTTCTCTGTTCTAATCTTCCGGCTTCGACGACTTATAAGACTCCCAAAAACCAGGAAATTCAAGGACTAAGTGATTAAACCCGAAGAGACAATATAAAGGGACAATAGCCTTTAAAGAAAGGTGTCTCTTCTCATCAAACTTACCAAGCCAAGCAAGACTTTAACATATCTTTCAACTTCATCATTGTTTTCAAACATATTCCTCACGCTCTTATCAACAACAACGAAGGTCTCGACGAACTTTTTTATGACAATGTCCGCCTTGCTTTGATCTAAAAAAAGTCGGTTTAAGGAACGCTATAGGAACTCTTTTTGATTGACAAACACCATCTGAGTAGCGCGTAACTTTGACACTGGCTTAATTGCCACCAACTATGGAAAACGAAATTACCTGGACGTTTAATGATGCAAACAGTTCTTGTACTTCTTGTATTAGCTTTTGGTCTAAGAATGTTTTCATCATTTATTGTTGTTGATCGTTTAGTTGCAAGTTCCTCTGCCATCCATTCATCGTTTTCAAACGTGTTTACACGTACAGTGGACCCTGGTCTTAGTCGTTTAAACATTTGCCATCCTTCGTTTGGCTTGTTTATATCCCGCCACAGTAACTATATAAAATTGAATGGGTTTTTTCAATGCTAAACAATTTGCTCTCAGTGTTGTAAAATGACGTTATCAAACTATGATAGCAAAGTCAAATATCCTACTAACTTGGACCGATCGTTCTGATCTGTTGTCAAAAAATACGTATGCCTTTTTTTCTTCAGATCTTCGCTCTCTTTTGTGAGTTTGATCGATTCCATCTGAAATAACAAAGCCTCAGTTTTCTAGAACAACATCTGCCTGTGTTGCAGACGCCTTTTTTTTCCGGGATTTAGCCATTTTGGCCGAGGATAGTTGGGGATAATTTGGATATATTTATTAAGCCGTTAATATTTTCCGACGTTACAACTAATCAATGAATCATTAAACCTTTCCGGTAAACAGAAAGCTTAGTTTATATCCGGTTTTTACTCATAATGATTTCTACCGAGATTTGATTGAGAAAGTGACCTCAAAGGGTGTTCTGTCGTGAATGAATCACATTATTATACAATGCTTCTAAGCTAGAATTCTGCATCGCAGAACTCAAAACCATAAACGTAATGAAACACGGCCATTATAGAAATCAGTTTCAGTTTCTATGTTAAATAAAATCTCGTATTTTTACTAACGTTTCATAATCCTTCTCACCTTGTAATAATCGTTCTTCGAGAGATCTTATTCTTGTTGGAAACTATTCAAAATGAGAGGATATCATCTTTAGACAAAACATTCATTTAGACTGAAATGAAAATACATTATTGCCGTTCTTAATCGATTCGCCGCACGGAATGCAACTATATCACTCAAAATTGGTATAGAAACCGTCGTTGCTTTGCAGTCCGAAATATCAACGACTGTAAGTCTTATTAAGCAGTAGTACATTCCTAAACAACAGTTATCGTCAATGTACCTCTTCTTTGTAGAAAGTACTGCGTCCTTCAACGGCAAACAGAACGCACACAGACAGAACCAATAGTGTCAAACAGTTCATCTTTCTTGCAGTACACAATAAACTTCTTTTGAATAAAGGCCAACTCTTTGCAATGACTTCTAAGTCGTTTTAGTTTCAGAAATGTTGTCGCGAGCTTTATATACTGATGCAATCTTGACTTGACAAATTATGTAGGATAACTCGAGGAATAACCAACACATGAGGTTGACGTCACACGCGCAAGCAGGAAATATCTTTGGTGTAATTTCCACAGACGATAAGTGATTTGTTCCTAATACAGGAAAGAGGGTGTCATAATCAAATTTAATGTCCCTGTACATTAACGGGATAGGATTGTCACGCCATACTTGCGTGCCAAATCGGATTCGTGGCAAATGTTCTTAGTTTCACGGCTTAAAAACCACAGCTTATTGTAGAATACTACCTACACTAGACCACCACGTTTGAGATATCTTTCTCAGGTAGTTCAGACACAAACCACGACAGCTTATTGTAGAATACTACCTACACTGGACCACCATGTTTGAGATATCTTTCTCAGGTAGTTAAGACAAAAACCACGACAATTTATTGTAGAATACTACCTACACTGGACCACCACGTTTGAGATATCTTTCTCAGGTAGTTCAGACAAAAACCACGACAACTTATTGTAGAATACTAGTTACAAGTTGGAAGCTGGCTTATTGTAAATTAAAACACTATCTAGTTCCTACAATTAATGAAACAGCACATGAACATATCTCAACATATCTGACTATTTCTATAGACTTTATTACAGCAAATTACTTAAATCATTATAAACCTTGACTGACCGTAGTCCGGTCTGTCAGTAATGATTTAATTTACCTGGAGACAGCAAACGCCTTTTAAAGAATAATTTGAATAAATTGCGGAAAAGCGATTAATTCACTGCTATTAATCGCTTTTATCGCGATTAATTCACCGCTATTAAATAGATTTTGGATTGTACTGCTATTTTTTATGATATAATGATGTATAATGTCACTGTTTGTGTGATGTGCTGTTTGGGACTTCAGTGTTTATGCATTTTTAAAATATACGGCAATGATGAATGGCGAGACAAGAACTGCATCTCACACTGTTTGATGGACTGCAAATGATTCCAACTACGTCAGACGCAGGCAGATGTGATTCTCTGATGACAGCGCGAACGTGCGTTGAAAAAATCGCTTTGTCTAATCAAGTGCACGTGGAAGACTAGCATGAAATAAAAGCATGTAACAATGATAATGGCCAGACGAGCTGGCTGGCTCTTCTGAGAAAGTAAAGTCTGTGTAAACATCCGAACTTTCGTCTGAACTGCGAGAAATGGGAAGAGGAGCTTTGGGAGGAAGGGCGGATCAGCACATGCGAAACCTCATGCGATATCTTTGTTAGAAGGAGTTGTTATTTTACCAAATGATATTTGGCCAGCAAAGAATCATGTCATCTGACCACGGCCTTTAAGAGGTTTTACTTGTGACGATGCCTGCCTGCGAATTTTTCAACATTCTTGTGATGCAAAACGTGACAGTTTAAAATAATGAGATTCTTAATGAATCGTGACTTTGGTTAGTAAACAACGCTAGTTTTAGTTTAATTCAATTAAAGTACCATTTATTCCAGGAACTCGCACGAACGAGTTCTTAAACTTCCACCGGACCAGACCGCCTTCATAAGGATACAAACCCACGTAATGATCATCTTCTCACTTCTTCTTCCGTTTTCCACTTTAAATTACAACATATGTTCATGAAATATCTCATTCTCCCTGATAAGTGTCGGTCTCCACCTTTTGTAATAATATTTATTTCGCACAGACCCAGACTTGTTAAATTAAACTTTATAAATTGCAAAGTGTCTGACACAGCGCGTGTCAAAAGACAGTAAACAGCTACCGTCATTTGCATAAGTCGCGTAATCGCAAATATAGAAGTCCTGGCAAACAATTATATTTCTAGAATTTAGAAAATCGTTTTAATTTTTCATGTTAGTTTTTTATTTCAGTAGAATAACCTAACAATATTCAATAATGAAATATCTCAGCGTTAATTTGGGCACTTAGGTCGCACACATGTACTATAGATTTCCTTCACCTGATCAAAAATTGAGATGTTTTGTCGTTTGTTCTAAATTTCTGTCGCCAGCGTTAGGTGACGCATTGTTGGTGTTCGAATACGATAAAAGATTATTGAAAATGACAAAGGACCTCAATCATTGGCGATTATTGTTTTCCTCTGTGATTGGTATAAATGCCAAAATTCCATTTACGGTAAAATTTTAGTTCGTGACCGAGCAATTATTTGCGTCCAAAAAGCAAAACTTTAATCATAAAAAAATTCAAAACTACATGACGTGTATGATCAGCAAGGTCATATATTTTTAAATTGATTAATTGTTTTTTTGCGAGGTGTCGTTTGCCCATTTTTTTAACCGAGTGTAACAAAGTTGTAAGCAAAGATTCGATCCTAAACAACGATTTATAGTCACCGTATAACAGGTAATCGCCTCAAGAATAATGTCTTATACGTTTTATTTCGTCCCTTTCTATGTCTTTTACTGTCCATTCACAAACTCCATGCGTAATAACACGATTAAAGACTACAAAACAACAAACATCACGTCTATTTTGTTCCCTATCGTATCCAACGACATTGCTGAAATTCACTTAAATACATGCGCGTGCACAATTTCAGGCATGTTTACGATGAAAGGAAAAAACAAGCAAACTTTCTATATTTGGTATAAAATACAAATTTCAACTTTACGGTCAAAGGACGTCGACACTGATCTCATATAGGAACATATTTTCCTAGACTTATAAGCCAAGTGTTAAAGTTGAATGCAAAGTTCGTCGGCGTTAAGAAGCGGAAAGATGCGATAAAAAATCCTAGTGACCATATATCCGAGTGCCACGCGCAATTTCTGACAAAGGCCGGATAACTGGATAACCATTTACGTTTGAAACCGCAGTGCTGAGAAATCTTGAGTATTTCAACAATTGACTATTCAGCTGAACTGCGGTAAAAACAATTTTCTGTCTGTTTACAAATTCCCTGGAATTATGTATTAATTTTGAAAATCAAATTTTGCATGTCATGATACATGTAGTTATTCAATCATGTTTTCATGACATGTCCACGACTGCTTCAAAAACGCTTTTAACTTCTCAACTAACTGTGGCAGTAAAAAATAATTAGTACTTGACATTTCCGCAAGGTATCTTTAAAATCATGGGAAATTTTAGTCCACTCGTTCAGAACACTTGCACAAAAATAATGAAATCTTGATGACAAAAGTGAAAAATACTTGAAACAGGAGAAAAATTAGCTCAATGATTAAAAGGTAGTTGCCATGACATCTTGAGTGGTTGAAAATAATAAAATCGACTGTCGACTTTGTTCAATGGCTGAGTATCTTAACGTAGATTCAACACAAAATATCCAGCCTTTAATATTTCGTAGGCTGGAGGTAAATCCTTTCTATAATTGAATGGACTGTGAGGAACATTGCCCCCACTGTGAGACTTGTAGACTGAGAAAATGTTTTACACAAAAAATTGTTCTAGAAATGGTAACCTAATCAGTTCTAATCGACGCTGACACACCCTATTTTGCTTTATGAGGTCAAAAATATCAAAACTTCAGTAACAGCAATTCTCTATTTCATTTGTTTTCGTCGCTTTCATCCTGAATAACTGGCTTCTCAGATTGAACGTAAAATATTGTAAATATTGAGGAAAGAAGATTTCAAAACATTTGAAAAAATATACTAGCACAATATGAGCGTACCTAATTTTCATGAAAAGCGTCCACCAATCTCGTACCCAATGCCTTACCATAGATCACTGCCACATACACGCGCATAGCCTTATGGTCTAGCAGAGAATCTCCCACAATGCATCGTTGCAACGTTCAACGCATGCGCAATTGCAAACTCGCGATCGTTTCACGACCTGCCATAATTATAGCCGAAAATCAAATGACTGAAGCAAATTGTTCATCTCCTAGTCCGTCCACAAGTGAAAATCTGCAAGAAAAGTGCCAAAATGAAACGATACTTAAAGATTCCAACAAAAAAATATGCAAAAAGAAAACAAAAAAAATGCCCGCAAAGATTGAAGACACCCGATATTGTGGACCGCCATTTTCGAAAGAAGTTTATAATCTCTTTGTGAGCTCAATAAAATACGGTGAACCAGCTTATCCCACCACAAAAGAACTTCGGAAGCTAGATTTTTTTACAACAAAAGGAACTCGGCATCGGAAAAGGTTTAAGGAACTTTTGAAGCGCTTTGAGTTGCATATCGTGCAAGGTTCGCTCGTTCTGAGCTCGAATTTGGAAGAAGATGTTCTTGTGGTCAAACGGTCCGGGAAAATTATTATTCCCAAAGAGGATTTGGAGAAGATCATTCGTAGAGCACACTTGTGGGGAAATAACGGAGCGAATGGCGAGAATGTGGACGAAAGAAAGTGTAAACATTATAACGTTGGACGCACAATAACAGTGGTAGGTAAAATTCGGTGTTTTGAAAATATTAGGTTTCAGGGGAGAGAGGTCAGAGGTTTTCGCCGTTTCACAGAGTCATTTAATAGGCAAATTTAGTGGATGTTTTCTCGTAGAACTATTGTTTCAGATATGTTGTTATTTCTGACTTGTTGCTCACAATCTAACCCTTGGCCTTACTCCTCTGGTACCACCCTGATAACCCACCATGTGTTTCATATACCATTATAGGCAGCTTGAATTACCTTCTCTAGTAATTCCTAAGCTTAGAAAGTTCTAAACTCTTGCATATACCTTTCAGCTGGGGAAAGATTTCACCATCAAAAGACGAGAATTCGGAGTCACCAGAGAGGTTGTTCAAAAGGTCATTGCACAATGCATGACCTGCAATAAAGGTCGTCTTCTGGCTAATAATGAGATAAGACTTAAACAATTGAATAATGTTGACGAGAATATGGTGAGGATGGGATATTCATCTGCAGAGATAGGTTCATCACAAGTATCATCACAAAGAAATAATGAAAAATCAGAACTTGAAAAAGCAAGATTTCCGTCAATGGTTGCTCATGTTCCTGATAAAACATGTATTTGGTATGATAGAAAATGTAAGTAATTATTGTTTTAGTAGTTTTCCATCAAGTCCATCATCTATTCCATTGCCAAATCCAATAACTATGTTCGTCATAGGGGTCATACAAGCTTCACTTACGGTTCTACTTACTTACTTTCTTCACTGGTTTTATTTGTCCAGCTATTGCGGAGACATCAAACAGTTTTCAAAAACTTAAAATGGTGGTTGGTGAGATGCAAGGTGAAATATCGCTTGTGGTCAAGGGTGATGCAGAAGCCAAACAAAGACTAGAAGCAAGTAGGAAATAAAAACTTTGCTTTCTCAATCTTTCTCCTGCATTTCCCTAAAAATTCTGAAAGACAATACCCTTTCTTTATCACAATTTTTTTTTGTTTTCATACTGATGTATTTTCATTTTGACACAATCAAATTCTTGATTTTTCCTTCATTTTACAGAGCTCTACTGTGCCCAACTTTTGATCAAAGACCATTGCAAGAGCATCCAGAAATTGCTAGTTCTTGAAAATTCACCAAAGGTGTTTAGAACGGAGCTTGGTGTTCTTGAAATGGAGTATAAAGAGGCAGGTCAGAGCAGTAATTTTAGTTCTGATATAGAGAATGTGTTGGAACATGTTAAAGCCAAGAAGTTGATTGTATCTCCGGTGATTACACGAGAACTTGAGGATATTGTCACGCTTCAAAATGGCAGAAAAAAAACTAAAGAGGCCGCTTGTGGTAATAGATATGAGAGTTTGCAAGGCTTGACCAAGGAGAGCTCAACTGTAAATGAAAGTCACAATTTTTAATGTGCCATTTTTTTGTAAGGTTCATATTTTTAAGGGTGGTTTTAGGGTAAAATTGCTGAAGTATGACTAGATGTCATGTGTGTGACAGGTATGTACACTAGTACATATCAGAAATGGTTGTCTGTAGAGGGCGAAAAAAACTAGCATTTTCACAAAGTGGAAGGTAGATCTTATCAGTTCAGAAATTGCCACATCATTACACATGCCACCCTCCCTCCCCCCCACATCACCCCTCCCCCCCCCACATCACCTCACCCCCACCCCCACCCCCACATTATTGTCGCACACATCATTGCCATTGTTGAGGTTGATATTTTTTGACTGTGAATAGTTAAGTTTTGTTTTGTTAAATGTTCGACAATGACTCTAATGTCAACTAACAACGCAAGATCACAATGACCAACATGTCGCCATTTTGGGACACATTTTTATAAACTAACTCAAAGAGGCAAGCAAATAATATTTAATAACGTTTGTATATAAACGAATGAATATAATTTCAAAATACGGAAAAAAATTTGATACAAAACCAACATTTCTATTGGGATTTGTTACAATGTTTAAAGTTTACAAATGTTTATTTTTTTAAAATAGTAACATCAAATGTCGGAGTATTTAGCGTAGTATTTACTTCACAAATATTTTTGTGAAGATAATATGGCAATAAGATACGCCAGAAATGCTTCAAAGCTGAAATATTTTCCCAGGATTCATGATGTTATTTGGATCAAGAGTTTTCTTAATGCTCTTCATCACTCCAATACCTGAACTTCCAAATTCCTCTTCCAGTAATCCTATTTTTCCCATTCCAATACCATGTTCCCCAGTGCACGTACCATGTAACGATAGAGCGTGTCTGGCGGTGGTGAAGAAAAATAATAAAGAATGACAATCATTATTGTTACTGATGTTCTCTCATTGTCATGTTTCCTGAAGTTGGACAGACTAGAAAACATTGTTTCCCAGCCATGTTTCGCAAAGTTTCACAAACGAAGGACACAATATTTGCCAGTTATTATACTAGGCTTAAACCAGGGATATGTTTCATTAACGCCATACCTGGCTACTCTTTTGCTAAGATCATTTGCTCGGGACGTCTCCTCCTCGTCATTTGGATCAAACAAAACCAGAAGATGAAAATTTCCATCTCCAACATGGCCCACCAATGGTGCTGCATAATGAAACATAATAAAATCAAAATCCTTGTTTTATAACGCAAAGAGATCTTGATGAAACAGGAGCTTGAATCAACTGCGAAAGATATTAAATCTCTTTATATTTTATTTCTCACCAATCAATGAAAGTTCTTTAATGTCCTCTTTCGTTTTCGTAATAATCTCAGGCAGACTTGATATAGGAACACAAACATCGGTTGTTAAGCCCTAGGAAAAAAAATATCTCTGATGCGTCTTCCTGATCCTCATTTGGGAGTTTAGAATTCGACACGGGGTCACCATCGCGTCGTTAGTCATATTTCCTGCCCTTAAAATAAGGTACGGTATTTTAATTGGCGCGTACCTTGCATCCTGGTCTTAAATTAAGCCCGGCGTATAATACTTCATGTCTCGCTTGCCATAATTTATTTCTTTCCTCGGCGTCTGTAGACCACACGAAATCAGAGCCTCCATTACTCTGGACAATCTCACCTGCAAGGATGGTGCGAGAATACGACAGTTGAAAAGCTTTCGTGGTTTTGATAAAGAAAAATAAAGGATGTTCCTCCCTGACCTGTCATTTTTCCTTGACGTTCAATCTCCTCCTGTCCTCCGTGGAACTCCAGAAAAAGACTCGGTGCGACTTTATAGCTGAGTTCATTTGAATATTTGTTGAACGCGTCCATCATCACTTCGTCGAGTAATTCTGAAAAACACAGTCGTGTTTATTGAGCGTTACTTTGAATGTGGAATGCTGGGAGAATGATCAGGGAAAGAATGATGATTTACAAGAACGTTGATGTCGTGGAAATTGGAAATCGCAGAGGCGTAAAGACTGGATCTCGGAGGAACAAAACAGAGTTTTCTACTATAGAATATAGCCTTGTTATTGAATATACCTATCCTTGCAATGGGAATACCAAATGACATGATTTCCACCACGCTATCAACGGCAGATTTGATGTTTTCAAAGCAACACACAGCAGACAAAGCCTGGAAATATACAAAGTTCTGGCTGGACGTGACAACATTACAGAATATCAAACTACTTCTGTGATCAGATTTGGATTATTTCGGATTGAAAAGCAGTTTATCTTCAAGCATTCATTGTTTATTACCGATTCCGGGATCCCAAACACCTTCAGAGTTGCTTTTGTAATGATTCCAAGAGTTCCTTCGGAACCAACGAATAGATTTGTCAAGTTATAACCTGCCGAACTTTTTCTAAATTGGAGAAGATTAAAGTCAATTGCTCTGCTTTATCTAAAGATATTTTTCACTCCACTTCACCTTGCACGTCTCCCATGTCCTGCGGTGTCCACAATCGTCCCATCAGCCAAGACAACTTCAAGGTTCAAAACATTGTGTTTCATTGTTCCATACCTGTGAAAGATTTCAAAACGCAGCATCCGAATTTGAAACTATTCTGTCAAGATGTTTATATTGGACTTCAAAGAAGAATTGTTATGACTGACTATCCAGTAAAAATACCTTGCTTGGTCGGTTTACGGGAACACACTGCGAAGAAAGAGTTAGTTCGCAGAAGAGGTACCTTCTGACTCATTTAAGTTTACAATTATCTTACCTCACAGCATTCGTCCCAGACGCGCCGGTCGCTGCCATACCACACAACGATGCATCAGCGCCTGGATCTAAAGATATTTTTTAAAATATTTTATGTAATCTTATGTCAGCCCGTAGGCTTGCTCGTTATCAATAAAAATCACCCGACTAACACAGACTTCATTTTCAATCAGGAATCAGCCATCTCTTCTCCTTACCAACAGGGAACCAGAGACCAGAATCTCTGAGATATGTATTTAAATATTTTCTGGTGACCCCAGGCTCGACGGTCACGTCCATATCAGCATGATTCTCACTCGTTACTTCGTCCATTCTTGTAAGATCAATACAAACACCACCCTGAAAGAACATAATCACTGCTGATACAACTCAAGTACGTAACTCAAGAAAGCAGAGAAAATCTGACGATCTTCGAAGTGTTTCTCACCTCAGACGCGACAACACCGCCTTCCACGCCTGTCCCAGTCCCAAACGGTATCATCGCAACTTTGTGTTGGTTACACAACCTTGCAACACCGCTGACCTCCTCTGTGCTGCCAGGCCATACCACGAGGTCAGGTGACTGAATACTGTGATGTGATTCGTCCTTTCCATGTTGCTCTCTGACTGCTTGTGAGCTGGAGATGTTTTTCGGGCCGACAATTGAAGTGAGTTGATCAATCATTCCTTCAACCTTTTAAGAAAAAGTTTTTGTAAAGGTTTTAAATGTATAGTGATTGAGTTTTTACTAGAGTGTATACCAGAGTCGTTCTAGCGCATGACTAAAGGAATACCAAATGATTTTCCGTGCAGGATTGCGTGATCCATGCACGCGGGATGTTGCGAGACTTTCGGAAAGCGTGAAAATACACGAGCCGTAGGCGAGTGTATTTTCACGCTTTCCGAAAGTCGAGCAACATCCCAAGTGCATGGATCACGCAATCCTGCACGGAAAATCATTTGGTAATTGTTTTATAAAATAACTGTAGTGAAACAACGGTTAACTTTATTAAAATTAAATTTCGCGTGCAGGATTGTCTAAAACGCGTGCAGGATTGTCTGATCCTGCACGGCTATTGACCAATCACATTGCGTGTTTCACTATAGTTATTATATAATATGTCTTCGGTGACTGCTGACCGAGGCATCACGCAATACCCCTGGCTCATGATCAGGAATATTTAGGTTAGGACAAGGGGGTCAGTGATTATAGTTCGACAAAAATATCCCACGATATTGGTCATGTTGAGGGCTGCCATAATCTTCCATTCAGTGAATAATTTTGCGCGGTTGATTTCATTGCGGCGAAATTTTGCGCTGGATAAAAATCCGCTTGAATTCAATTGCAATAGCTAGGTTTATAAGACTACGACACCTCGGTACATTTTCATTTAATAATAAGTATTATTTATATATAAGCAAAGGTTATATTTCATGCTACGCAATTCAACCGCTGCTGTAAAATCAAGTTCAAATGAATTCGATGAATCTGTACAATTGTACATTTTGCACTATCGACTGTGGTTAAAATCGAAATATCGTATAAAGATATACTTGTAGGCGAACTTTAAACATACAAATTGCTTCTTCGTTCAAGATCCCAAAAACCTTCACTAGCTGCAATGCATGTAAACTGGGGTTTGGTATAGTCTTTAGTCACAAGAACTTATTATTATTTATAGCTCTGCATGTCAGAGTGAGGTTACCAGTGAATTCTGTTTCATTCATCATAACTATTTCTTTAAATTATTTTTAATACAATCACCTTCTGACTCTGTGAATACCATCGACATAGACTTAATCTGGAAAGATTTCTGAAGCTATGTTTAAAATATCTCGCCATAGCTCGCTTTACAATCCTGCCTTCAATGTGTTGATTGATGGTAAGTTCTGAAAATATACATCAACTTTCAGCCTGGCCTGAATAACTGCTTTATATTGCCAGTAGTGTTCGACTCCATTTTAAATGTTTTTTTATGTTACTTCCGCCGAAAAATTTGCATGTATAGAGTTTCAAGGCATGTTGCCAACGCGACAGAATATGATACAAGTTATTGTCTAAGTGTGGGGACGATTACTGATAAATACTGTAAAAGCTGTTTAAACGCAGGACAAAGTAAAGTAACTCAAGTTCTGGGATAAGTTGTAACAACGTTGTTTCACTAAGAAACAAACTAAATGCAACATTCTTTACGCTACAGCGCTTTTGTATGACTCCGTGACAAGGAGTTGAACGATCAAATATGTTTAAATTTATGTATTTATTATCCTAATTCTTCATTTATTGCAAAAAAAGCATGTCAGTTTCCCAAATTTTGAAATGATAAAAAAGAGGTATTAGCTATATGATGTCTCTGCAAATGTAAATGAGATCGCGTGGCGTTTGGCGCGCATCTGGCGGTTATAATATGGTAAATACGCATAATCCCCCAATTGCTTTCCATCAGATAAAGTTGGCTTTGTAATGTTAATTAGTACAGACAGGTGTTATTTCATTTTCGTATGAAGACACGTTTAAATGGAACTAGAATCGAAGCAAGAAAGCAGTTTTTAAGCTTGAAATTGGATCTAGAAGTTATCAATACACTCGGATGTGATTTCGGGTTCTCAACGAAGACTCAATGAAATTGAAGTTTTATGAAAGAAAGGTTCTTGCGTTAATGCCGTTCAACGCTAATTGAAAAGAAATTTGAATGTCGTAGAATATATATAGTTTGTTTGAAAGCAGGAAAGTCTGGAAAATTATCCATTCAAAATTGTCTGGAAGAATAATCAACTGTGTTTGAAGTGACTGGACTACACTAATCTCAACATCACAACTCATAGGAACTCGAGCAGTTTACAAATTGCTTCTGTTTATTCATTTTTGGCGGAATTGATGAATTTATATTTATAAGAAGTCAATTCAGAACAGAATTCAAAGATTCAGGAAGCAAGCACTACAGCGACACTGGTGGAAGTTCGACGTCTTTTAAGAAGATTATTGCCGTGATCATAGTTTGTGTTAAGATATAATACTGTTTCCTAGTTGTCGTGTTGCTTCTTCGGTGAAAACTAATCCATCCGTCATTTTGCTATGGGTCTAAAACCCCGAGGCACAGACATGAGGCGGGAAAATGGGACAAGCTCATTGGCTACAGAGTCGAGACGTGATGACGTAAACATTCTCGCAGTTACCACGACGCAATCGTTTCCAGGGAAATGCACGAGAACGAGGCGACAAGCTATTTGTGAAGTGCGCGAAGATAGTTTTAGGAGAAATGGCGTCACTTTGAGACATTTTCGAAAGCTTCTTGTGGCCACTGTACAGCTTCGTAGATTCTGATCTGTTGTTTTCGAATTAACGTCGAAAATCGGGCCACATAGAGAAGCCGTACAGCATGAATAAAAGATGGTTCTTTTAGAACCGAGTTATCCAGTACAAATAAAAATTAGTTTAGTTTAGGTTTCCTCTTGTACTGTAGTATAACTCAATAAAAGATGATTCTTACCGGACTTAAAAGAGTAACTAATATGCCGGATGATTTAGAAATGATGGAACTACCTTGTTTAAAACTAAAAAGTAAATATAATTAATATTAATAAATGCTACTGTCTTTGATTAATATGTTTATATAAACTTTTATTGTGAATGTCTTGAAACACGTGCTGAAAATCTTTACATGGCGGATCATTTGCATATCTCATAATGGTTTCCCACCGTCGACATTCAATACAACTGTTTGTTGTACGTTTTAAAACAAATAAACAACACAAAACACGTCAAGAATTTGAGTGTGAAATAGATCAGAATAACTTGAATTGATAACCTGCATAACCTCCAATATCTGGGTCTGGAAGAGTTTACGTTTTTTAATGCTACGTATAATGTCTGTGAACGCAAATAATTGAACAGCTAAAAAAGAAATATTTATTAGACTGACTAAATTTCACCATAGTTCAAAAGATTTCAACTTATCTTACAAAGTTGTGTGTAAGGCAGTACAATCCATAATCGCTATTAGAATATGGTATTAAAAAGGCCTCAAGTTTCAAATTATATTCAACATAAGCGATAAAGAACAGAGACCAAGCGATATGTTTCTTTCCTTGATGAATATCGCGTCATATCCCCATCTTCTTCCTGCATCAATCAATGCGAAATAACGGAAAATTTGAGCTCTTTGCTAGCGACCACAAAATGTCCATAAAATATCGATATTTTCTTTGCAAATGTAATGTCCGAGCGTGCACGCATGATTACTGTTTTTTATTTACACTGAAAAAAATTATTTTTTTTTCCTGATAGTCTGCGCAGACTTTTTAATGTCTGTAAAACGTCCAAACTCCAAAGATTTCCATGTGATGTCTTTTAGATGCAAGCCTGTTGCTTGAGATCAGGGATTTATTCAGGATAGCTAGTGTGCTGGATTAACTAAGATTAGTTTTATTTTATGTCTTCGAAGACCACTTCCATTCTTCTCTGAATGCCAACCCTAACTTGAATGTAGTTTTAAACTCTAAAATTCTTATTTTCAACAAATTGAATTAGCTTTGTACCCAAAAGCACGAACGGGGCTTTTTTAACAGTAAATAGACTAGCTGCATATACTCAAGTCTCAAGTTGTATTTTAGCGTTATACATAAACATGATATTATCCTCATCAAACGAATTGCAAGAGGTTCTTCAATAAGGTATAGAAATCTAAACCGCGGACATATCATTACATAATGTTTGTCAATTACATAATATCTGTGTTGAACTTTCTCGTATAGTTATGCTAATTAGCTTTTTATCTTAAATAGCGATTGTCATCTTGACAGGTTTTCTTATTATCTAAAAATGGTTAGAGCCTCCTCAACAATCATGGCACCCTGACTGATGATAATCGCCTTAAAAATACAATCTATCTTTACTTCAAAACAAATATTTTAAACCTTCATACTTTTTATAAAAGTAAGATAAAAACTCCACTAAGTGTTCCAACTTCTGCTCTACACAACAGATTCGCTGTGTTTTCTCGAGTATTTTGTTTTAAACGTGTTCTTTCCCATGTGAAACGACGCATGAGTGTATATAACAGGTCTAGTGAAGTCAAACGAATCAAAGATAACCTTGCATTAATAAATAATGAGAAGACATTGTTCGCTTAGATCATCGACGAGGAATTTCAGCTCAACTCATTGATGAGGAATTTTCTGATGTCACGAGTAAAGTTTTAGAAATTTTTGTATTAGAGAGAATATTTTCGCAGTGAGGTAATGACATATATTTCATTTCCAAAATGTTTGGTTGTGTGTGTGTATATATTTGGGGAATAACAGTTATATAGCTAGTGTTTCATGGTTCAATGTTTGGTAATTCGTAAACGATTTAGCTTGCTAGATGTAAAATTTCGAAAATCATCTTCGCTAGGACGAACATATATAAAACTATATTGAATTATTATCACTGAACGTGTATACATACATTTGTCATTTTTGAACTATCCCTGCTTCGTACTTGTCAATTTTACCACCTACCGACCGACAAGTGTTAAATCGTCTGATGTTTGACCGAGTAAAACCAAGTCAAAGTTCCCCTTGGACTGAAGAAAGAAATTTTACAGTTAGCGATTGGTTTACCGACTGATTTCAAATCAAAGTCAGAACACTTGCCGTAAATCTGGTTATCGTTCAATTAAGTTTGTTAATCACCTCTTTACATTGGACTGCCCTTGTCCGGCTTTGCATGGACCAGACCTTGTTGCTTTATTGCACGACTAAATCTCACTGATTTCCATCACTTAAGATTTTTGTAGGTTTTATCAGAGGTGGCAACGTAGCCTCGTTCTTGAGACATGAAACTGTTGCTTTTCTGCCTTTCTTTGTTTCCGCTAATCGTTTCAAGTTCAGGTTTGTATATTTTTTATTTTGTTTTGCGTTGACTCACTGGAGTTGCAATGAATCACTTGAAAGCATGTATTTCTGTGTTCTATAAGATACTGAATGGCAAATACCAAATATTCCGTGTAACGTCTGTTTAAAACTTGGCTTTTTCTTTATGTCAAATGCTTTGGAAATATTTGAAAATCATCTAAAATATCTCGTAACTTGTCTGAATTAAGAAACATGCAAAATGCGATGTTTGAGAATCAGAGCATCTTCTTTAAAAATCAACAAAAATGGAGCTATGCAGAGTTACGGATACCACCTGAAAATCAGCGCTAGGATCTGCTGAAAAAATAAGTTAGTGAAGGAATTGTTAAATTCTTGTTTCAGATTATCTCGGATGTTACAAAGATGGCTCTCCACGTGACCTCTTACAGCGATTACATCATAATAATGTGACGGTGGATAATTGTGTGAATGGTTGTTATGATCAGGAATACGAGTATGCCGCAGTCCAGTTTTCATATCTGTGTTTCTGTGGCGACCATTATGGCAGGTTTGGTAAACTTCCTGACGAGATGTGTGACAGCAAGTGTAAGGGGCCTGGAGACCAATACTGCGGAGGAGATTGGAAGAATTCCATTTACGCTACAGGTATTTGTGAAATATAATCATTCTCCCATTTCTGTTTTTCTCTAATTCGATTCACTTTTCTGTTCTAATTCAGTCATAATTTCGTTCTAATTCAGTCATAATTCTGTTCTAATTCAGTCCAGTTCAGTTCTAATTCAGTCATATTTTAAACTCTGATTTTCCAGGTTACAAGGGAAAGAAGAAAAAGCATAATAAACGAGATCAAGTTGTTTTGTTTGACCGTCCAAAGGAGATCAAAACATCCAGTAAGTTCCATGGATGATTTATGATTTTGTCACTAAAACATGCCGTGTGATATGGCACCATCATTCGTAAATGGTTCTCAGTGGTAAACAGTTTGCGGTTTTTTACCATTCTTCTGCCATTTCTCTAGAATTCGTGGAAGACACAGAAAAGAATGACGTCATTGGTTCAAAGAAATCTGACGTCATCACCACGTCTCATCACCCCAGGTCAGAGATGCCAAACTCTTTCGACGCCCCACACGTTCACATCAACCCCACCGAATACAATCAGAATAACGTCCCTGGCTCCCCTGGGGAAAGTATCAGCGCATTCCCCCTTGCCACAAGTGCTCCACCACTAGAACAGAATACGGTTCAAACAACTGGCAGCGAGCCACCTTTAGAACAAACAACGACAACTGAACAGTCCATTCCCGGGACTTATTCACACACGGTAGAAATGACCCCGGAACAAGGAACTCATGTGCAACCAGTAGAAACCATCACCGTACAAACTACCTCGCAAAGTATCCCGGAGATTAGTACTCCACTCGGAGGAAATCCGGGACAAAGTACCACTGTATTAAATACTCCGGTAGAATACCCATCGATAGCTGCGACCCCCATGAAACACAAGCCGAGCGGGAAAACTATATTCACGCTCCCTGTTATCGAAACCTTACCAGCTGGTAGTAAGCTAGTTGCCCCAGTATTAGTTAAATTACCCATACAAGGACTTCACCATGACAAGAAAGGCGTTAAAATTAACTCTACCGTCGTAAATGGTACCGTAGTTAAAATAAATGGCACTTTATATCTCGTGCGTGGCAGCTTAACTAAGCTGAGCAAGTCAGCTCATGCTAACAAACTTGTCGGAAGCCTGGTTGCTGGGGTGGCTCCAAAAAATACGAACGAGCATTTGGTTAATGCTGTCCAGGCTGGTGTAACCGCAGATGATGGTGATGATGGTGAAATGTTCAGTTATGATGGTACTTCATCCACGACCCTTGAGGATAAACCATTTGACGCTCACGTGATTAAGGAGAATGTGAAACACACGGAACCGAAGACTCCGCGGAAAAAGAAATTACCAGGTATGCTTTGATTAGAGACCTTAGCTACTGCTGCACGTCATGAGAATCATGATTGCATTCGCATGAAAATGCTGTCGGAAGATTCTAACCTCTTCTTTGTCTTCATCTCTTCTAAGGTGGAAAACCAACATCAGTTGAAAGTCCAGCATCAGTTGATAGTCCAGCATCAGTTGATAGTCCAGCATCAGTTGATAGTCCAGCTTCAGTTGATAGTTCAGCTCCAGCTTCCTCCAGCACAACACAACCCCTCAACAACCTACCCGCGACTACATCCGATGAAAAACTGGATAATTTGAATCCTTCATCGTCTCCTCCACCTCATCCACCTACAATTCATTATTACCCTCCAAAACCCTTAAAGGTTCCCCCATCATTAACAGATGTACCTGAACTAACCATGAATAAAGCGATCGCCGCCGAAGCTGTTGGGTTTCAGGACACGACGTCCCAGGACGATCATAAAAGTTTGTTTTTATTGTCTTTGTATCCGAGGTCTTGCATTTAGAAGCACATGTTTAACAATAACAATGATAGATGATGTTAGGAGATAGATTTGTTTTGATCTTTACAAAACCTTTCTTTTTAGAAACGGCTTGTCACATTGAGCGTAAAATGGCGGTGAGCATGGGCGATAGTTTCGTTCCAGTGTGTCAGGATGATGGCAGCTACGCTCCCGTGCAGTGTTTTCAACACACAGGATTTGATAGACAATGCTGGTGCGTGAATGACAAGGGGGAAGAGATTGGAGACACGAGGACTACGGATGGCAGCACACCCACCTGTGAGAAAGGTATGGTGGCCTCCCAGATCTGGCTTGAAACTCTAAAGTGAACCCTCGTCCAATTCTTCTCTCCTTCGATAAACCATCAACCATGATTACACAACCCAATGTTCGTTCGAAAATCTTTTGCAGAGACGAAGAAGAAGAAGAAGAAGATTTCTGCTGAAGTGAAGTATTTGACGTTAAACTCAGCGTCGACATCGGGAAAGTCGGGGAAGGGTTCTCGGAAATACATAGTGGAATCACACGTCAAAGGTATTTAACTGACTTCGCCGAGCGTCACAGGAAGTTTTGATTCAATTTTGACTGTGTCGTCTCCCTTCGAAGCTAAACTATTACATATCACGCGAGAACCACTATCGTTTATTTCTCTTTCTGGTAGCCTTTTCCGGCGTCTTCTGCGATTCTGCTTTGGAAAATCCGGGAGTTTTAAAACTTAACCATGTACTGTTATACTTTATTAAATTTCCTCTCCGTTTCAGCCAAACTTTCCCAATGCGAAGCGGAAAAGAAGATTTCGAGGAATCAAAAAGATATATTTATTCCGGAATGTGAACGCGATGGCAGTTATAAAGCTCTGCAATGTTTTTCGCACGCGAATTACGGGACACGATGTTGGTGCGTGAACGTAAATGGTAGAGAAATAGCCGGGAGTAGTGTCAGGGGAGGAGAGATACCTGACTGCAAAAAAGGTACGCGGGTGTTCAGTTGAAATTTCTAGTGAAAAGCTAGATGGTGTGGTGATTTTTCAGGGACGTAGCTAGCGCGATAACTTGTGCAATCGCCCACATAAGACTTGATATTTCCTTTAATTCTAGCACTTTCCAAAGCATTGTCAACATATGACCCTCACTGTGGGGAACACGGCTGTTGCGCGGATGGCAAAACTCCGTCACCTGACCCTGCTATGGCTGGTTGTCCTGAAAATCTTTACAACAAACCAAAAGAGTCAGGAAAGAAAGTCACGTCAACTAAACCATCCAAATCTTGTCGAACATCAAAATATGGTTGCTGTTCTGATGATAAAACCGCTGCGAAGGTAAGGTCATTTGATGAAATTTTTTATGGAAACAAAATTCAATTTCTAATTAACAACTAGACGCTTGGAATGCCTTCATCCTCTTTTTATTCAGGGAGAAAACAGCCAAGGTTGTCCTGAGCGTCAGAAAAGTGAGAACGTCCCGTGTTTTGAAGTTGTATGTGGTTGTTGTCCTGATGGTGTGACTGTTGCCATGGGACCAAATTATCAAGGTTGTGCCCTCAATCGACCGTCAATTCCGAAAGGTTTGTGTCTTAACAAAGAGCGTGACAAAGTATATTATAAATAACGATTTGTTTTCTTCTCCCATTTGTTAAACTGCTGTTGTTCTTCTATAGTGTCTTTTAAATCACTTCAACTGCAGTATCCATGACAAGAAATCTCTCTTTTTTTCTTGTTTAGCCAAAGACATTTGTGGCTCGTTTGTTTTGAAGCAAGTTTGGTTTGATAGATTATCACAAAGTTATGATCGCAATTACCAACGATATGCAAGCTCGTTGAAAAAAGAAGTAAAAACCAATTTTAAATCAATAACTGCCCTAACAGTCGAGATGACAGCTTCATCATTCTCTTCTTTTATTTCAGATTACAAGCATTTACTCGGTGGAAAAGGATTTTGATCGTGTAAAAATCAATGGCTTTGAGTACGTCATCTCTTATTAAGTTATTGAATTATTTGAGGGATGATCCTACTGGACTTCTGGGAAAGAACAAGCATTTATTATACTACACGGTTAGATTTATAGATTGTCGTAAGCTTATTTTTTGTTTTCAGGCCTGGTTGTTATCCCTACGATCCAAAAAGAGTGAGCTCTGTAATCGTCTACTTTACTCTGCATTTTGCTAAAGCTGTCGACCATCCTCTCAAACCTCTTCAAGATCACTTTGATCAAAACAAAACTCTGGCAGGAAAAGAGGTTTTTCCTGAGTCACTAATGCTGACAGGTAAATAATGTTTGTTCTACAGAGGACTATTATTGTTCATGCTTTGGGGTTTCCATCATCTGGGCACAACCATACCCAACAATCACAAAACATCATCTTTTATAATCGTTCAGGTATTGCAGAGAATGCTAATGGCTGTCAACCGCTTAAGCCTTCAAGTCAAACTAAACAACAACCATCTGCACCTAGTCAAAGACCAGCACCTTTACCTCGGCCTACTTCCCCGCCACCAACTCCTTCACCTTCACTTCCAAGTGCCAAATCCCCCAGCATTCCTGCTCCCCCGAAGAGCCCTCCTGCTCCACCAAAAAGCCCTCCTGCCCCACCAAAAAACCCTCCTGCCCCACCAAAAAGCCCTCCTGCTCCACCAAAAAGCCCCCCTGCTCCACCAAAAAGCCCTCCTCCTCCACAACCTAACCCTCAACCTCCTGCCCCACCCATTAAACCAACACAACGTCCTCCTACACAACCGTCTCCACCAAGACCACCTGAAACACGTCTTCCCCCTCCGCCCACATCCCAGCCTCCTAAGGGCCCTTCACCCTCAGAGTCCACCCCTCTCCCTGACTGGGACCGCCTTGCACTTTACTACACCTTCGACAACCACAAATTCCCCTTCATCACGGATATGTCAGGACACAGTAACATGGGACAAATGTCCCCGGGGGTGAATGTCATCGGCGTTCAGAATGGCTGCGGTCTGGCAGGAACTTTTATCGGAGGTTCAATAACCGTAGATGGTAGGAGATTTCATCCCATGCCTTCTCAGGCAGTCACCATTGCCTTGTGGGTAAAATTTTCAACTACAAAGGGTGAACAAACATTATTCACAACGTCTCAACAAGGCTCTTACGCGTCGAATTATTATTTGGCCTCAAAAGACGGTCAAATTAATTGGCGCCACAAAAATGAACTGGGACAGACTCTGTTTAATGTTACGTCATCTGAGCGCACAGTTCTTGCTGATCAGTGGACCCATGTTGCTGTGACATATGATAATAGTAAAGGTAAGTTACCATTGTAACACTTTTTTGCACTAAAAGATTAATCATTACGTGAACTGATTAAACAATTAGATTTAGTAACAAGAAACTCCTTTTATCCAATGTTATTTCGCCAGAAAAATAGCAGAGAACCTCGGATATTTGTTATATTGATGCTGTGGAAATCAAAGCTGGTAAAAACTAAATCTTCTAACCCTCAGTCCTCACCACTCTTTCTTCAGGAGAAGCAGTAATCTACGTGGATTCCAAGGAAATCACCAAAGTTAAAGCAAAGGGTAAATTGACTCAAGACTGGGCAGGAGGAACAGAAATTGGTAGTTGTAACGGACACTATCCCTTTCATGGCTCGCTGGACGATTTTGTAATTTATACCACCGCTTTGGATTTGAAAACTATCAAAAAGCTCTCTTGCACTTGTTCTATGAAAGCAGGTAACGATTGGAGAGTTTTTATTCAGTTTCAGACTTGAGATCAGTTTTTGTTCTTGAATTACGAATAAATTGCTGAATATTCGTCTTATCCAATAGGTCCTGGTACTGAGAGCAAAGTCACAGAACAATGTCACCGTGGTCCCAAACCCCCACTCCCCCCTCCGACAAAAGCAACTAGCAATGTACCCACCACTCTCCCTCCGGGAAGAGCACCTCCTCCTACAAGAGCACCCGCATTATCTCCCACGCGCCCCGCACCTGCCCCACCACCTGCCCCTCCACCTTCCCCACCACCTTCCCCTCCACCTTCCCCACCACCTGCCCCACCACCTGCCCCTCCACCTGCCCCACCTCTTCCTCCTCCTGGACCAAGTAAGTTCGAAATAACCTTCATTCCTAGATATCTTCTTCCTCCGTATATACCACGTCAGACCTCAGACTATTTCCCTCAGAAGATCCAGTGCGGATCACCTCTTTTTTATCCACCGAAGAAAACCAAAACAAAACTAACTTTATTCACACTGAATGATTTTATCACGTTACAGTTAATGGCGGATACACTGACTGGTCAGCGTGGACTGGATGTACATCATCGTGTGGAAGCGGGATGCAAGAACGAATCAGAAACTGTACGAACCCAATTCCCGCCAAAAGTGGAAAAGATTGCAATGATTTGGGCCCTGATTCCGAAACAAGAACGTGCAATGCCCAGCCTTGCCCAGGTAATCACATGTGAAGCTTGTTAGCGCATGACTTGATTGAAGTATTTCACTGAGGATTGAAGCCAGGTTGAGTAAAAGTTGTCAAAACATTGCATTACAAACTTTTTTCCCTAAACTTTCTAGTTGATGGAGGTTTTACTAATTGGTCTCCATTCACTCAATGTACGAAGACCTGTGGCGGAGGGTCACAACTCCGGACCAGAGAATGTAGCAATCCAAAGCCTCAATTTGGTGGCAAATCATGTGATCATCTTGGAGGTGTCCAGGAGTCAAGAAAGTGCAACACATTCTTCTGTCCAGGTGGGTATCTCATCATCTAGATTATTTCAGATGTAATATATCAGTCATGCTCAGCTCCACCTAGAGTTGGTGTGCCAGTAGCATCATTGATGATGGTCAGAGCATCGGTTGCCGAAATGTAACTTGTTTGAGATTGAAGATAACATTTTTAACAAGGATTGCATTCAGGACTTCCAACGACAGTAGCGTAATATGCCTGATGTGAAGTTGACTATAATCTTCCAGTTACCAAAAATGATTCTTTCAATATTTAGTGAACGGTGATTACAGCGAGTGGACGGAATGGGAGCGATGCAGCAAAACTTGTGGAGGGGGTAAACAGTTCCGTTCAAGAACGTGTACTAACCCCCCGTCACAGTATGGTGGGATGAACTGTGACGCTAAGGGACCCCCGAGAGAGGAACGAATTTGTAGCACCAACCTCTGCCCAGGTAGTTCATACGTTACCTCTGCTCTTGAGGATTGTATATCCTGTCTTTTGCTTGGCTTATGCTTGCTTTTGAATTGTAACAAATCATTTCTAAATGTTTCAGTGGATGGTGGGTACTCAGCATTTGGTAATTGGTCAGTTTGTTCCGTGACTTGCGGTGGGGGTAATATGACGCGAACACGCTCATGTTCCAACCCCGCCCCAGCAATGGGGGGCAAAGATTGTTCTCAATTTGGAGCACCTGTCGAAGCTATGAAATGCAACGAGCAACGCTGTCCAAGTAAGGATTATTGATTTGTCGATTCATTCAGAGAAGATTATTCGACTCTCAACCAGTGTTGCAGCGACATAACACAAGTTCTTCTCTCTCTCTCTCTCCTAGTCGATGGTGGGTTTACGCCGTTTGGCGAGTGGTCAGAATGCAGCACGACCTGTGGGGGAGGTGTACAGTCACGGATGAGGACATGTACGAACCCCACACCACAGTTTATGGGGAAAGATTGTGAAGGTGCTTTGGTGGAAACTAAGATGTGCAGTGTCCAACCATGTCCAGGTAGTTGCTATAACTTATCTTTAGTAATGTTAGTTGTTGAGTCGTTGACGCAGTGTTGATGAGAACACACGACAAACCTACACAACTTGTTATTTATTTCAGTTGAAGCAGGAGATGGTTTTGGAAAGTGGAGCGAATGCAGTGCCTCGTGTGGGGGAGGGGTGAGGTCAAGAAGTAGCGAGTGTGGAAATAATCCTTCATGTCAACCTAAAACAGAAACACAAAGCTGTAATATACAACCATGCCCAGGTAAAAACCCAGAACTTCTCGTGTTAGACAAAACAACATCTTACGCTTTTGGTACTTATCTAATCAACGTGCTCTACAAAATTTCGGATGTTTAAAGGGTGAAAGATATTTCTTTCTCAGCAGGATTCTAATCTTAGAAGATTTCAATTTCATGGTTTTCAATTTTTTATTTTAGTGTCTGGAGGTTTTACATCGTGGGGAGACTGGGGAAAGTGCAGCTCATCTTGTGGTTCAGGCATTCAACAACGAACGCGGTTGTGTAGGAATCCTGAACCCAAACATGGTGGAATGGGTTGTGAGCTGCTTGGTCCTTCGTTAGAAACAAGAAACTGCTCTCTGAAAGAATGCCCAGGTGAGATGATCGAAGAGAAATAAAGATGTAATGTACTTCAAATTGTTGACCAAAAAACAACCCCAAATAAGAAAGGTTTTGTATGTGATTTGGCTTCTGATTAACACTCAAGTGCAAGCCCTATTTGTGTGTTTCACTCGTCAAATGATTTGTTTAAATATTTTTTAAAAAAACGTTAACATTGTTTTTAGTGAACGGTGATTACTCCATGTGGACATACTGGACAATGTGCTCCGCAACGTGTGGTGGGGGGATACGAACGAGATATAGAAATTGTACCTCACCATCCCCAGCATTTGGCGGCAAAGATTGCTCGGAGCTTGGACCCGAACAAGAGACGTCACCTTGCAATCCAGACCGCTGTCCAGGTAGGAATACCGACGTTGTATTATCGAGGTTTTATGCAGTTTTACGCAGCATGCAGTTCGCTAACCTCATGGTGGGAAGAGTCTCTCTGTTTGCTACCAAAACCGGTAGATTTCCGGAGGGAGAAACAGCGTACTTGTGAAGATTTACCAGAAGGAACGATTCAGAACTGATCGAGATTTCCAATATTAAATGAATCAATCTTTTCTTGCAGTTACCGGTGGTTACAGTAACTGGGGCGATTGGACAAACTGTACAGCGAAGTGTGGTGGAGGGGAGCAAGTTCGTAGTAGGACATGTACGAATCCTGTCCCTGAATTTGGTGGGAATGACTGCACTCTGGGTGGTCCATCCTTGGAGAAACGAGAATGCAACAAAGTTCCTTGCCCAGGTACAAAACTAGGCCTGTCAATTAGAATTGTGTTTTAACATGGTATAACAGGTATTTGCGCTCGCATACCTGATAGCTCACCCGGCTGTCATCAGAGGCTGATGACAAAAGACTGCCCATAGTCTCAGTATAATTTTACGTTTATTCTAGTGCCTGGTGGGTACACCTTGTGGTCGAACTGGACTGAGTGTTCAAGCACTTGTAACGAAGGTGTGCAATACAGAGAAAGACAGTGTACAAATCCTCCACCTCAAGACGGAGGGAAAGATTGTCTGGCAATTGGCCCAGCGACTGATAAGAGATCTTGTTTTATCACCAAATGTCCAGGTAAGATATAGCGTTGAGGTTGTTTGTTGCTGGATCAGCAGAAGAGATGCATTTGTTGAACTTTTTGTCGACTATCCTCTTGTAGTTTATCTGAACGAGTCTGATTACACCGAGTGGTCAGAATGTACGAAGTCTTGTGGAATGGGAGTACAGTCGAGGGCGAGCAAGAATGGAGAGCAAACTCAATCACGATTCTGCAACACAGATCAATGCCCTGGTATGTCTTCGTATTAAGTCTTATTGTATAAAGTCTTTCTGCTCAACAATACTCATTTATGCACCATCTCCACTCTGCTCTCTACCTGAGGTATTAATCAACTTTCTCTTCTTAGTTGATGGTGGTTACAGTCTCTGGAGTGAGTGGAAGGACTGCACTGCCACTTGTGGTGGAGGACTGGCTACCAGGCGGAGAACGTGTACATACCCGGAACCTCAGTTTGGTGGTAAAGACTGTCTCTCTGCCATTGGACCAGACACTGAGACTAAAACATGCAACACTAAGGAATGTCCTGGTAGGTTACGATGATGATGATGGTTAGAGTCAGATGTTAGACAGATGTTAGGATCATCAAAGAACGTTCATTCTCTCAAAACATTGTCTTGTATTTGATTAGAAAATTAATATTTGAGATGAGTTTCCTAGCTCCTGGAATTTGGCTCTTTCCGGATCTTAACATTCACCTGTTGTCTCTACTAACTTGTCTTTCTCTCTTTCTCTTTCCATCTATGATGACACCCACAGTTCCAAAAGGTAAAAATCTTGTTCTGTAACGAAAGAGAATTTGAATTTTGCATTCATTCAATTCATTCATTCAATCCATTCATTCAATCCTCCATTCATTTAGTGCCAATCCGTTCATGTTTGGAATATAAGCGACGTTGTCATGACAATGTGGATGGCGTCTACACGATTTTCAATAAAGACGGTGGGGAGACTAGAGCCTATTGTGACATGACTAAAGATGGCGGTGGCTGGACATTGTTAGTCACGTCGCGATCTAAAACTGGTTGGGATGACCGAACTGTCCTTTTGAGGTACGGAATTATTCATGCTGGATAGCTCTATGAGTGCAAAAATCTGTTCTCTTCTGGAATCCAGGAAGATTCTAGCGTACCCAAATATGAAATTTTGGCTTTCTCTCTTTCCAGAAACGAAGAGGAACCCAGTATTACCAATGATTATTCGATTTTAAAATACGCGGACGGGATAAGAAGTATTGCCACAGGGGGATTTGAATTTCGACTTGAGTCTTCGGAACGAGGCTCAAATGGTGGGATATGGAAGGCTCCTCAAGGATACAGGTAGGATACATGTGGTTACGATTGATATAGCTAACAAGTGAAATCAAGTAACATTTCGTCTATTTTTTTTTTCAATGCAGTTTCACAAAGAAAGATAATTCTCAGGTGAAAATACTGGATGTCTCAAAGTTCGGTTCCTGGAAATATGGTAAAGATAGTTTGAGCCAGCGAATGCCTTGGCTGTCAAGCGGTAGTTCCCTGCTCACTACTTCCGAGGGAAAACCGGGGGGGGAGTTTGGTTCGATCATCAGCAGGAGCAGAGATCCAAACGCCCCCACCTGGATAAAAGAAACTGATCCTAATCCTACTGTAGTTTGGTACTGGATCAGAGAGTCACCAGGTAAGGATTTGTTTCCAAGCCCGCAGACACCAGCGGGGAGGGGATATAAGGTAGAATTATTCTACCGACGACCACGTTTAGGCTAGAAAAAATATGTTAATCAATGACTATGTTATATTCGTTTGCGTATTTAGGTCCTCTGTACGAAAAGGATCCGACAAAGAAGGACAAAATGTGTCCCAAACCAGGTTTGATTTCATGTTTTTTCACCAGAATCTTCTTCCATAAACTCAGGTCATTTTCCAGCTTTGTTCTGGTCACGAAATTTATCCTGGATTTTCATTATCTACTGTAGTTGATGGTGGATATACTGAATGGTCCGTCTGGTCGAGCTGTACCAAGACATGTGGCGGTGGTAGACAGATGAGAACCAGAAACTGTACATCACCATTACCAATAGATGGTGGTCTTGACTGTGCTGATCTTGGTATTGGTGGTGACGAAGAAAGCAGACAATGTAACGCAGCTGTTTGTCCAGGACAGATAGGTATATATAGGAGCAATACTTTCTATCCTATTTTATCCTATTTCATCATGTTTCTCTCTATTCTATCCATGTAGGGACCTATCTTTCGAGAAATCACAATCCTTGTTTATCCTATCTCTCTCCCTGATCATTGTTAATTCTATTTAGTTGATGGTGGTTACAGCGATTGGAGCCCGTGGTCTGCATGTACAGTGACATGCGGCGGAGGATCCCGAATGAGGAATCGGAAATGTAACAATCCTGCGCCAGCGAACGAAGGAAAAACGTGTTTTGACCAGCAGCTTGGCTCAGAAATGGAATCAGAAGCTTGCAATATTGAACCATGTGAAGGTAAGTTGTGAATTCTGCAGATTAGATTTATCACATTGAGCTCTTCCTCGATGTCCAGTCTTGTTGTCGTCTTTTTGTTGACCCATTGTCACTACAGGTGGAAGTCAGGGCAATTCTGTGAACACCTGTGAGTTGTAGCGCAGCCCAGAGCAATGCACCATTTTCACAAGGAACAAATTCAAGTTGTAGATGATTAAATTCCTAAATTTCTTTCCTCCAGGTCAATGTGAGCCAAAATGTCAAAATGGTGGTCAATGTGTAGGAAAACAATGTCAGTGCACGGAAATGTACGAAGGAAAATCTTGTGAGAAAGGTGGGCTCCTCGTCATCACCAGATTCTGAGATATCATGTATTATTTGGTCTAACTGTTTTATTATTCTTCTGTAGCGATATGTAAGAAACGTTGCATGAACGGTGGTTTGTGTTATGATCCTTTCAAGAATCTTTGTCGATGCAGAAAAGGTTTCTGTGGATTGACATGCGAGAAAAGTAAGTTAATTAAGTTGTCGCCTTAATGAAACCAGATGTGAACGTGTCGTAACCAACTCAATCATTGCCTCGTCGTAGGTGGTAAAGCCTGTCAACTCTATGTTTTCTACTTCCGCATCACAAACTTGGCAAAGAAAGATGTCGTATTCTTCTCCAGTGATGGTATACCGAAGAAGGGATCGTTGATTGGCGCTCGACGTATCGTAGGGAAATAAAGAAGAAATCTTTGAGCAATGCTCCAGTCACATTCCAAGTAAAAAGTGGAAAAAATCTTCTTCTTCTCAATACGAAGGCAGGAATCACAATCATTCCAGGGAAAGTTGTAAAGCAACCTCTATCTTTGACTATAACGGGTAGGAATTGTTTGTTCTCGTAGGCTTGTTTTTCTTACGGCTATAACTAGATTCATGGTTATTTTCACGTGAGTCCCTCTTCAATAAGTAGTGTTTATCTCTTGTTTCAGAATCCGTTTCCAGGAAGCTCTACTTCACTAATCTACGAGTCACCAATTTGGCGAAAGCAAATATCTTGTTAAAAGCGAGCGATAATGTGCCGTCAAAAGGCTTCAACATCAAATCAAATGTCATCGCTGAAATAACAAAGAAAACGACGAATCCTAAAGAAGTTTTGTTCCAGGCATTCGATGCTGCCACACAGAAAGCATTGTGGGTTAATGGTCGACAATCGTTTAGTGTTAAACCTACAGAAACGAAAGGCTCGCCTGTGTCGTTGATAATCAAAACAACGGGTATGTACACTTATAATATTCGTATTAAAGCGAGCTGATTCATTTTCAGGCTTGCTCTTAAGCTGATCCTTCCTTCCTTCATTTTCAGTTCCACCTGTAAAGATTTACCATATTGTCTTGCAAGTCACGAACCTCGCTCGAACTGACGTCATTCTAATGCCGAGTGATCACGTGCCAAAGCAAGGTTTGCTCGTGAAAAACAACGTCATTGCTCTTATAAAGAAAACAACTCAACAATCGACAGCAGTCACATTTACTGCGATGGATGCAAAAACAAAACAACAATTTTATATTAACGGTGGCACAAGCATTGGCATTGTTCCTAGACTTGTTCCTGATGCACCAGAACCTATAACCATCACAAGATCAGGTGTGTACGAACCTTCATCTTTTAAAAGAAAAGCAAAGAATTTTTTGAAGACTGTGAAAGAGCCATCTCTTCTGAACTAAACTAACTTCAATTCTTTCCAGCCGGAGAAATCAAGGCTTCTGCATATTATCTGGTGATTCAAGTCATTAACAAAACTCCACGTAAAATCGTTCTCATACCAGACGACAATGAGCCAGCCCAGGGCTTCACGCTTGGTCCAAAGACGGTTTCTCTCATCACGAAGACCGTGAGGGTGAAACAGCCGATCGTAATCACAGCAATTGATGCGGAGAGTGACGGGGAATTACTCATAAATAAACAGTCAAATGTGTCCCTGGTTCCAACCATAAGTAAAGACCATATTGAAAGCTTGACAATTTCCTCAGGTAGATATGAATATTGTGATGCTTGAAGTTCGCTTTCAAATGATCTTCAATTCCTTTCTCTTTTCTATTTAAGATCCAGAAAGCGAAGAAATAGGTTTGTGTTGAAATACTAAATTCTCAATCTACAATTTCAGAGGCAAGGAAGCCTTAAAATATCATCGTATTGATATAAAATTTCATTTTTTTATTTCAATTCAGATCAACCTCAGGTCGAGCCATTCTACTTCTGGTCTTTCCTGACAATCATCAATAGAAAGATTCCTGGTCATCTTCCTTTCAACGTTCAAGGTCACATCGAGGTTATCGACGGTGGTTTATATTTTGATGGTCTGACTGCATTCCTGAGCGCATATCTCTCACCAGCTGATATCCTGGTTAACCCAGGTTTGGCAAAACAGGGTTTGGCTTTTGGCATAAAGCTGAAGTTTGATGGCACAGCAAAGGAATATGACACGCCAAGGTATATTCTGGATACTGGGGCAGAAAGCGGCGGAAAGACAGGAATATCGTTTTATGTTTTGAATGGAAAATTGATCGCGTATTTTGCAACGCCTATGAAAACATGGAAGGTAAATTTATTGTATTTTAATACAGATTTCTCTGGATTCGCTGTCCAGACGTCACCTTTACAATCTAACTTTGTGTGTATCGAAATTCCCAGACGGAAATCAACTTAATTTACGACAAGTGGCTCTACATCATCGTCAACTGGAGATCAGATTCTGGTCTTTTCATTGCCCTGAATGGCTTTCCAACATCCTCTGATCGCAAAGGCAGCCCTAAACCTGGACTAGCGCCTACAATAAAAACCCCGAATTTCTGTCTTGGGAGAAATGTTGGCGGGAAAGGTTTCTACTACACTAAGTTTTATCTCGCATCTCTGGTCGTATTCAAAGAATTTCTATCAGATGCGCTGATATATCCTGTGTATAAGTATTATTGGATCAACGGTAAGCTCGGTTCATCTTCTCTTGTATGATTAACGCCTTTTCATCGATCCAATTTTGTCGTATCCAATTCATGTATGTATAGGAGTGTAGTCTGTTATTGATAAAGAGTATTCCATTAGTTTTAACTGATTTGCTACACATATGCATTGCAAGTCATTCTACAAACAATTCAGCTACAACAATTGACAAGGAAAATTTACATTTACATTTTTCTAATCTTCACGACTGAATCGAATTGCACAAACCTCAAATCTCTTCCGCTCCGTCGTTGAAAAAATATTCCTTTTCTTTTGTATTCTGCAGTTCTCGTTCAACCAAGTAAACTCTACTTCGCCAATCTCAAAGTCATCAATAAATTCTCTGGTGCAGTGGAAATAAAGTTCAGTGACAATATTCCTCCCAATGGATTCCTCTTGAAAACCAACGTCATTGCCAATATTAAGAAAAAAACAAACAGTCCAACAGCCATAACACTTCATGCTGAGGATCCCGTAACAAAGAAGACGCTATTTGTAAATGATTTACCAAACCTTCGCGTCACACCAACTCAATTCGAAGAGCAAATGACGACTGTTACAGTCTCTACAAAATCTGGAATTGATGGTAAGTTGTTGCCCATTCAATGGTATACAACGACACGGTAAATTGTTGCAGAATTTGGACATGCAATTCATATTTTATCCTCTTTTCCAGGCACAAGTCAATTCCAACCAGTAGGCTGCTTCAACGACAGACGAAACCCGAGACCGTTGCCTGAAATGTTGCAGAGTTTCCCCAGTTCTCCAACTGATTTATCAGCTTTTAAAAACAACGTCATGAGATGTGCGCTACTTGCTAAAAAGAAAAATTATAAATATTTTGGAGTTGAGGCGTTTGGTGAATGTTGGAGTGGACCAAGTGCGGACTCGACCTACTCAAAAGACGGGAAATCTTTGCAGTGTGGCAATGGAGTTGGCAAACCAAACGCTATTTTTGTTTACAGATTCACTGGTCAGGGTGAGAAATTAGGATTTCATAATGTCATTATTATCATTCATTTTGTTTTTGTTTTCTAAACATGGTTAGTGCAGGAAATATACGCGTAAAATTGATCAAAATTCCCGCGTTTCATATCAAGTTTTCCCTTTCCAGCCGCCGTTCCCCGAGCCATGTTTTACCTGGCTGCAAACATCTACAATAAATACGGCAAGCCAATCATTTTGAAATCTTCAGACAACCAACCGGCTGATCAGGTTATACCGGTTAATGGCGTGGCACAACTGACGAAAGATATACCAAACCAAACGCCGGTTATTTTTGAAGCATTTGATGCAAGTTCACCAGAGTTAAGATTGTCTATGAATGGAAGAAAAAGCGTCAGTATCACACCTTCTACTGTGAAAGGAGCGCCTCATACAGTGGAGATAAAGGATGGTAAGAATGTGCTTTTCAAAATGCTGTTTTCAGTTCTCAAAAGACAGTTATCGAGCTGTAGCTAAAGTGTTTTCATCGTTTTATTGTGTTCTAGGAGGTACTGCTTCTGGTGTTGAGAGCTTCACGTCCCCGATCAGTAAGTTACATTAAAATTCTTCTTGGGAAATAATAGAGGACTACGGCATTTACAAGTGTCTTTAATGTGCATTGAATCGTTTAGAAATGGATACAACAATTAACAAACATTTCATGTCAATTTTTCTTGAAATAGGTAAATCTTTGCTTGGCGATGGTACAGGTATGCCTGCCTAGATACTGTTTGAATCTTCACATTTTTTTAAGACGTTCTTGAAGCTGGCAATATAAGATGAAGAAACTGAGTTAGATCTGCATATCTGGCAGAAAAAAAACCTTTGATATATGCACGTCGATGAAAGTTATATAAATTGATATATTTTAATATTTTTTTCTATTGCAGGAATTCTGACATCTCCCTGGAATATAATGTTGATGATCGTCAACAAAGTTGATCGTAATGTCATTCTGTTCTCAAGTGATAATGATCCTCCCCAAGGATTCAAAATTAAGCAAGGATTCATTGTGACCCTCAGTAAAACTTTGAGCAGTAAACAGCAGATTATATTCCGAGCAATCGAGGATCCCAGCAGAGCAAAGGTTTTGTTGAATGGGAAAGAGAGCATCGAGGTGTCAGCGAAGCAGGGAAAACCTTCTCCTGTCACAGTAACTCTTACAGGTAAATTACTGCCGAGGAACTGCTGTACGTTCGTATCTGAGCAGCCGGGACATATCTCTGTTGTAATTTTGATCTGACATCATGTTTTGAATTTTCTCACAGCGTTCAAAGGAGGTGCGATTGCAACTGGTAAGCAAACGATATTAAATCTTGTTCCAATCATCTTGCACCAGTCGCTGAACTGAAGACACATATCCTGTGCAGCAAAATTATTAATCCACAAAATTCTTGGGTTTTCTAGAGAGCAACAAAGGAGAAGTTGACGTTGAAGGTGAGTTTGCTGGATAATGATCATCTTGACTTATCATGCAGCTGATAGTTTATCAAGAATCACCTTTTTTATCCCAAGTAAAATAACAATCCACAAATCCCCCTGCTAACTGCTTGGCCGTCTGCGAAAGAGTGATAAAGTTATCAGTTTATAATTAATCTCTTTATCTTCCAGCTCCCCCCGTGGCCGCCAGACATTCCTGGATCTTTACTTATATATTGAATGGCAAAATCCCGGGGGACGTTCCTCTTACCGTCCATGGCAAGACTGTAGTGAAGAACAGTGTTACCATTTTCGACGGCGTTTCTTCTTGGCTCGGTGCGACGCTGCCCAGCACAGATTGTCTCATCGCTCCGACTAACTGCAGAGATGGTTTTTCTATTGGTTTTAAGATTAATTTTAAAGGATTAATTAAGTTCCCTGAGGAACGGTATATTGTCGACACTGGTGTTTTGAGCAAAGGCACCCGAGGGATCTCAATATATTTACAGAATGGTCAATTGTTTTGTGTCGTTATGACCATGGCGTCGCAATGGAAGGTACAGTCGTAGTATTGTTGTTTCACTTGACTTTAGGACAGCAGAGTTTAGTCTTTGATAGGCATGTTAATTTAAATCCTTACTGGATTTCTACGGAGGAAGGTTTATTTTAGTGTTGTTTATCTCCTCATAGCTTGGCATGAGAATATCAGGTGATGTTTGGATGTTCATTGGCGTTTCCTGGTCAGAGAACCAAGGTTTATATCTCTACAATAACGGGAGGTTAATCGCACAGACCAAGTTGAAAACACCTCAAAACCTGGTTCCTGTCGGAACCACATCGCCCAATATCGTATTTGGTCGGTCGTTAGCCGGAACAGGATTTGCCAAATTCTATCTTGCCTCGTTTTCGATCTTCACCACTTTCCTGGCAGAATCTGGAATGAGACCTGTTTACACTTATTACTGGAGAATAGGTACGTAATGGACTGGGGAGAACTACTGATCTTCTTCCTGTGGTAACTGACTGGACCACTAAGAAGTACCACGTCCTGATAGTTTTGTACGTAGGAACGTTCAATTTTTACAACTATATTCACGATCAGTGATCTCAATGGTAACTTCATTTAATATTTAGGTTTAGCCAAACCCGCAGATGGCAAGACCTTCATCGACATCAAAATATCCAATCAAGCTGGAAGAGACATCGTTCTTATGTCAAGTGATAAGGTTCCGCCCAAAGGATTAACCATCATCAAAGGAGTCATGTTAGACTTCGTTAAACAATTCACCGGCGCTGTCACTGTAACTTTAACAGCGAAAGATGTTATGACAGGTCAGCTTATATTCCTTAATGGAAAGAAGTCGTTGACAGTAAAAGCATCCAGTGTTAAAGGGCAGAAATTCACAATATTTGCCACGACAAAGCCTGGTTTGATCTCTACTGGTAAGCTGAATTGAAATTTTCAATTTGAGTTCAAATCCTAACTCAATCCTTCTTGAAACTTTACTCTCAAACAATGTGTCATTTCATCTATACCCAATAATTTATCGTGTCTTTTTTAAAGCCAAACAGCTGCAATATCTGTATTTTTCATTCATAGAAACCTCACAATATTATATCGTTTTGAAAGTCCTGAACAAAGCTGGTTCAGATATTTTCATAAAGTGCACAGACGGCGTCCCTAAGCAAGGTTTTGCTGTCAAAAAGGGTTTCATCGTCGTCATAACAAAGTTGACCAATAGCATCACACCTGTGGGATTCTCAGCCAATGATATTCATGGAAAAGCGGTGGTACTCAACGGTAAAAGTCACTTGACTCTGACCCCAAGCGCCGTAAAACAAGAGCCAATAAAAATCACTGTTCAAAGCGCTCAAGGTATGCATTCATCTCATTCAACTAATTGCTGGATATAGAAATGAGATTTTATTGAAAATGATTTAAGATAAATTTTCCTATCGACTTTTTTTCCATTCTTCAGGGTCTGTTGGACCAAAGTATTACATTGGGTTAAAACTCCTCAATAAAGCGGGATCCAATGTTATCTTAAAAACAAGCGATCATAATCCGAAGTCTGGTTTTAAAATCAAGCAAGGTTTGGTAGTTCTGATAACAAAGACGGTCGCTAATCTTCAACCAGTCATGTTCACAGCAATCGACAGCCGTGGAGGAAATGTTATCTTAAATAATAAGATGAATTTAATTTTGAAACCGTCGCCGATCAAAGGCCAACCGTTTACAGTCGCCATGACACCCGCTCCAGGTGAAGATGAAGATTCAGTGTATTAATATCCTTCAACATACCCTGTGATCCTACATCTTCCTCCTAAGACTGGATCACTTGAAAAAAGCTACGTTTCGAAACAGAGGGTATATCTGCATAATCTTATACAAATATTTCTTTCTCCTGTTAGGTTCAAAAGCCATCTCCGTCTATTTCACTTCAATGAAAGTTATCAACAAACACAGCAGCGATATTGTTATCTTATCCAGTGATAAATATCCCAAGAATGGCTACATCATAAAGCCCAATAACATCGCAGTCATCACGAAGAAATCATCCAGCAACATACCCGTAGATTACTCTGTGTTTGACGTGAAGACGAAGAAACCCATTTTGGTGAATCAACACAGGAAAGTAACTCTGAAACCTCATTTGGTTCGAGGTCAGCCTGTTAGTTTGCTCGTAGGTGGAACTGGTAAGTGTGGGGCTCATGTTTCATACTAACGAGATCTGGGGAAGTCTGAGAAAGTGACTGAGGAAGTCACCTGGAAATTCATTAATTTTGACTGCAGAAATATTATGACATAAAAACGACTTAGGTGCTTAACACCCTTCCCAGTTTCCAGCGTCGACCTTAGCATTGGTTTGAAGATTTGTCCAGAATGATACCAGCGCAAACCTGACTAAATATTTCATTCGTTACTTCTATTCATTTTTACTTCTATTTCTGTGTTTTTAGTCAATGCAGCCAAGAAAACTGAGGTAGAAAGACCAACGACTACCGAAGGTATTTACCCTGCATGAAAAATGCTTTGAACTTCAATTGATGAAATACTTCGTACTGTTTTTTTCACCGTATTTCAATCATAAACATTTTCAATTTCATCTTTTCCAGATACTCCAACAACTCTTGAGCAACAAGCAGCAATGCCAATCTATTACCTCGTCCTAAAGATTGCGAACCGCGCTGGTTCTGACGCCACAATTATACCAAACGATTCTCAACCGCCTCAGTTCCAAGTGAGAAAAGGCTACCTCGAAACGGTGACGAAGAAATCCCACAGCAAGCAAGCTGTTGTTTTCAAAGCTGTGAAGGCAGGAACAGAGCAGCGTTTGAGTATAAACGGAAAAGACGAGGTTTCATTATTGCCCACGCTGAAAAAGGGAAAACCCATTGTGTTAAACCTGAGAACCAAAGGTAACATGATATTTTTAAAAAAGGAAACAAGACAATAAAGTGTGACAGTAAAAAAATAATCTTAACCTTAACGATAACTACTTTCTTAGAAAATATTGTGCAAGATGAAAAGTTAAAGCCAGAAATAAGTAAGTGAAAGTAATTTGTCCTCAATCTGAGCCTTTCCTTTGCTAGTTACGAACCTCATTCTCAATTCCACTCATTTCCAGAGACCCCTTTCTATGTGAACTTGCATGTTAGCAACCAGTCTCCCGGTGAGACTGTTTTCTTCCCAGTCAAAGAGTCTCCAAAGAGCGGATTTCACTTGAATCCTGGCACGGCTATGAACATCAAGGAGACTGTGGATAGTGGTAATCCGATGACGTACATGGCATTAAGTGGAGATAATCATAAACCATTATTACTGAACCATCAAGCAAAACTCACCGTTACACCAGACGCTGATAAAACATTTAATACTAATGTGAATATTACCAAACCTCGAGGTATGAAAGCTAGCTTTGTTCATGTGACCCTGTGAGATTAGTCGCAGAGGAAACTTCCGGTTTGATTCTAGTAATGCAAGTTTAGAATTTTATAGTTTCGTCACCGATCAAGGCTTTGAAAGATTAATCTTCAAGACACGATGGAGCGCTCAATCTCTGATATGTGGTGGGTTTATTAATAATTTCGCTTTTAATGTTTTCCAGGAGAATTGACGGAGACGAAGGTTGATGGAAACGCTCTTCAGAAAGATTGTCACATCGTCAGCTGCGCTGGTGAGTTAACCCAGTTAGAACTGCTTAGTAATTACTACACAGAAACACGAACACAGAAACATGAAACACAAACACAGACAAGTGCAGCAAAGGATGATTCCTAAATTCTTTCCAACATTTTCCTTAGCACCCAAACCTCCCCAAGTCCCAGACCGTTACATTTCGCTCATTCTTCACAACAAACTGGGTCGAGCAGCGAGAGTCGTACCCAGTAAGGGAAAACATAGGAACCGAGGATACGTCATTGGACCGCACAGTTTTGTCAAAGTCAGCATTATCATCAAAGGAGAAAAGTATGTTGAACCAATCACCTTCCGAGGAGAAGACCTGGAAACTCAGTCGAAGTTCCTTCTTAATAAAGCTCTATTTCCAATCTCACTCACTCCTTCGGATACACCAAAAGCCGTCACGAATATCTCGATATCTGCGGAAGGTACTGGGCCGAAACCTCTGGTGATTATCCTCTCTTCTAAATACACGAATATAACCCAAACTTGGTTCTTATTTAGCTCCGCACGCCAGACCCATCCAGTCATGGTCTTTCTCATCATATGATGGCTCAGTTATACCAGGCAGTCCCAGTCTCTCTGTACACGGTGAGGTCAGCAAGGCTGGAGATGGACTACATTTTGATGGTTCAACGTCATCAATGGACACCTATATCGAAGGCTCGCATTGTCTCCACGATACAGAGCTCTGCGCGAAAGGATTTAGCTTTGGCGCGAAATTGAAGATCGATAAGATAGCCAACGGTTATACTGAGCCGAAGTTTATATTGGATACGGGGGGGCACGGAAAGAATACTCGGGGAGTTTCATTGTTTGTGGAGAATAAGAAACTTGTCGCTGAAGTCACGACCAAGAAGATAAGATATAGGGTAAGTGGTGAAAGGGTGAGGTGGTGAGTGAGTGGGGGGAGTTGAGATGTAGGATTGGTGAGGGGGGAGATCAGATAGGGGATGATTGGGGGAAGATGAGATAAATGGGAATTTGAGAAGTAAAATGATGAGGGAGATTAGATGTTGGGTAGGTGGAAGCGACAAGCAGCGACATATTGTTTATTTCATCTAGACGGAGACTCCCCTAGCATTAGACCAATGGATATACGTCATAATGACTTTCAAGAAAGGTCTTGGTTTATCATTGTACTACGACGCTCAGTTACGAAGCATGGATAATACTGGGACACCTGTGCCTGACACGCATCCTGTGGACATGGACAAGAATCTTCTGATTGGTCGAAATATTGAAGGACCACCCTATCAGTACGCAGCATTTGATATGGCGTCACTGACCGTATTCGAGGAATATTTACACGAGGATGACGTCAGTCGTGTGTTCTTGTTTTTCTGGAGTGGAAGTGAGTGCAACAGCCTCTGTTTCTTGCGTGCCGAAGTGCAGTGTTTTGCTGATCTCTGCTTTAGATAAGTGTTTGCAGAGATGAAGCTTAGCGGAACTGTAGAAAGAACAAATGAAAACTGTAAACGTTCTCCATTATAAATATGGTTTAGTGTTTAATCTTGTTTAGTGTAGGCTTCCTTCTGAATCAGATCGAATCTAATTTATAAAGATGAGAAAGACATTACCTAACGATATTGCCATAAACGTCTTTACAGAATCAGCCAAGATTTACTACTCAACCCTTCGTATCATCAACGGAGCTGGTCGTCCAGCCGTGTTGAAACCAAACCGAGGCAACGACGATGGCTTCCCGATCAAACCAAACAGCACACAACAGATCGTTCTGATGTCCATGAGCACGGATAATAATCCAATTGAACCAGTCGCTTTCCACGCAATTGATGCAGAAACCTCAACCAAACTGATGATCAATCATTTTATACGACCATTTGTTGTGGTCCCCAAAGAATCGAAGAAGGAATTGACGACAATCCTCATAACTTCACCAGGTTCGTCTTGTTGAGTTCTCGTCTTGGCACAGTTGATTAAACTGATCATATTTGAATGACTAAGAGTGAGACATCATTATTCTTCATACGAAAACACACTTTTTGACATTGTTTATCAAACATCGCTCCAACACGTCTGCCTTAAAGCTTAAGTAGGATAATAAGGATATCTTAATATAATTTTTTTTTCTGAATATTTCAGCCCCTTCGATTCTTCCCAAGTTCATCTGGAGTTTCAAACACGTGGATATGGGCGTGGTTCGCGACAGTGAGCCGAGGTTGATGGTACATGGTTTCTATAAGCCAGAAGAAGACAGTTTGCGTCTTTTACCAGGCGAAACCTGGGTCGATGTGGGAGATTTTAGAGGTATGGTATCGAAATAGGAGGGAAAATTGTTTCTGAGCTATGTTTTGCAAAACACCGCCGTATGAAGTTTTTTCAGTGAGCCCAGGTCTAAAGGGTGGTTACTTTGAGTGAGGTTTAGGATATAAAGGGTGATTGACCCCCGTTTGTTAAATTTATACGTCTAGGTTCGTGTATTAGTGATCCACAGATGTGTGACGAAGGAATGGCGATGGCGGTCAAACTCAAGTTTAATGACGAGGCTAAGAACTACACTGATGAGCCACGGTATATTCTGGACAGCGGTGCTCATGACGCCCAGTCACGTGGCTTTAGTCTGCATTACCAGGATGGTAGATTGCATTGTGTTGCCTCAATCTCGAATGCAGAATGGAAGGTAAGGAAATTGACCAAGATTTGGTTCATGCATTTGATGAAAGTTTGGACAAAGATTAGTTCCATTCCTGTAAGTTTGAATTTCTTTTATTTGTACGTTCGATTATTCGCACCAGGTCTCAGCGCCAATCACTTTCCACGAATGGAAATATGTTATGTTCACTTGGAAGAAAAATGAAGGACTTTCTCTGTACGTGAATGGTCATCTCGAAGATCATATGAAACACTCCGTCAACAAACCAGGTCTTCACCATAACGACAAGTTTACTCGTTTTGAAATCGCACGAAATATCGCTGGCCCTCCCTACGGGCATGCGCAGTTCACCATCAACTCTCTCGCTTTCTTTGACGAGCATTTATCAAAAGCTGATGCACTCAGAGAGTATATTTATTACTGGGGAAATGGTAAGTTGTGGTCGGAATTTGTTGGACGTAACACAAGATATGATAGTGTAGCATTACAGTTTGTCTGACAAGAATGACCAAAGATATGACAAATAGGCACAAACATTTGAGATTAATCGTAGAGTAGTTTTAGACCAGTACTAACATGATTTTGTTATCTCTTTTTCAGCAGCTCCCGCGTTTTCAAACCGTTACATCAAAGTAAGGTTTGACAACAAAGCTGGTACGAATGTACGCATTACTCCAAGTAAAGGCGGCGCAAAGGATCAAGGGTATTCTATCAAGCCTCATATGTCACTGGAACTCTCCTTTGTTGCCAAGGGAACGTCTGCGAATGTTCCAGTCACGTTTCGCGCGCAGGATGAGATGTCAGGTGATTCGCTCCTGATTAACACGTCAGAGGAACCGCTGGCAGTTAGTCCAAGCGACTCGAAGACTCATATGACCGTTGCCACAGTAACTTCGTCAGGTAAAGTTGAACCAGTGAAGTTTTAGTTCCGAGTTGAAGTTTCACTGCAGTATAAGACATTTACCCCCCCCCCCCTTCCTTGATAACATCACTCTCTTTTCTCCTCGAAGTCTACAGGGTGTCCCAAAAAAAACGAAAACTATTGAAATCACCCATAACAATGCAATTGTTAGAGTTTGAATGCCTAAGCACTCTGTTGGGACCCACAGGTGTATAAATGTTTACCATACTCATTTTTACGCAAGCATATATGATGCAGTAAAATTTGCTTGTTCGCAAAAATGATATTTATTAACAATATTTACAATTTACAAATATGGATAACATTATTTAAATGTGCATCTCAAGGACCATGACCTTCGACATGTCCCCTTTCTCTAGCAACACAAAGCATTTAGCATTTTATAAGTTGCATTAAATCCCCACGGGCTGAAATTCGTTAACACGGCATTCAAATTTTAACAATGAGTGATATCAAAAGTTTTCGGGTTTTTTTGGGACACCCTGTAGAATGAAACTTTTAATGAAACTGAATGTGCGTTTTAGTGAAATGTCTATCGCCAAATGGTTTGTTCCCGGACCCAACAAACGAGTTTGGTTACATCAACTGCACAGCGGGTTCAGCCAAGAGAATACCGTGTGGAATTGGTATGAAATGGGAGGAAGAGACGAAATCATGTCAACGTAAAGGTGAGGGATTGGGAACGAACTTGAAGTGTTTAATAATATCATGGTTTTCACCAGATCATGACACTTACATGAGCATTAGGCTTGCTGCATTCCTCGCTCGCATAGGAATTTGGTAGTCTTATTAGATAGCCGTATTATTGATCTTATAAACTCACTGGATTGATATATTAAACTAATAAACTTCTATTTTGAAGTTATAACTACATGTCAAAAGGCTCTCTAGCGGCCATCTTTCTTCTCTTTCTTCCTCCAGGCGGTCTCCCAACTCTGTATTACGCAACACTCCAGCTTCACAATAACGCTGGCAAAGATGTTGAAATTGTTGAGAGCGGCGGCCAGGAACCAGCACACTTGCTTACCAAGGGTGAAATAAGAAAAATAAAATTAATTGGCCATGAAACTAAACATTATAAGTTTGAAGCGATTGACAACAGTACCGGAGAATCGTTAGTGTTAAATAATCAGGCTTTTTCAACTGTTACACTTGGTGAGGATCCTGATCGTGTTATGGACGTCACGATTAGCAAACCAAGTAAGTTCCAGTTCAGATACCAGACTCTTGGGTAGTTCAGACTCTGACGTTCAAACTATGACTTATATGAGATACCTTTTTTAGGTAGTTCAGACACAAACCACGATAGCTTATTGTGGAATACTGCCTGCACTAAAGCAATCAATTTCTTTCGTAGTTCATCGTTGAAATCTTTTATTTGTAGGTCACTTTTACACAGTAATCACACACACTGGGACACAGCCAGACGCAGGAACAAGTGCAAACGTGTTTGTTCAATTGATTGGTAACCAAGGTCGAACTGAAGAATTACCTTTAAAACATTCTGGAGCCAAAGAATTTAATCCGGGACAGTGAGTGTTCATCTGACATAAAACCCAAGCTTTCTCGTTGAACATATTATTTCTCTCACTCAAGCGCCGAAACTGTGATTTCAACGAGGAGCTAACTGCTTGCTTTGACTTCATTTAGAATTGACAAATTCCGTGTTCCTGCGTTGGATATTGGTAAGATTATTAAAGTAAAAGTAAAGCATGACGGTGGAGGAAAATCACCTTCGTGGTATCTGAACAAGGTAAATTTTAAATACGTTTTATGAAGCTTACATTTGAAGGCAGAAGAACAACATTGTTGAATTAATCGAGAAAGATGTCTTGTGCGTTTGTTGTATTGTCTGGCTGAGTGTTTTATTTTTGGGATTTCGCTGTAGGTTATAGTAAAAGATGATAACCTGCAGAACTACGAGTTTCCATTTTATGATTGGTTGACTGGCGTAAACAGTGAGACAGAACCTGTGGAAAAACAGCTGCTGTTGTTTCATGGAAAACGTGAGTTACCTGAGATTACTTTGTTTAGTATCGATGACCAGTTATTGCCAGTGGACCATATTTCATCTCGTATTGCATGATCCAGTGCTATCTGATATATCATTCCTAGGGACGTGTGTTCCTGTGTGTAAGAATGGAGGCGAATGCATTGGAGGGAAGTGCCAATGTCCAAGTCTATTTGAAGGAGCAAGTTGCGAAAAAGGTTTCACAATTTTTCTTCCTCTTTTAACTCATATTAACGCTAACACTGCGTCGCCCATGTCAACGGCTTTAAGAGTGAATTGTTTCAACTTTTCATTAACCAATTGCTGAAATTATATGGTTAAAATCTGCGAAGCACTCTACCCCTTTAATACTGCGCATGTCCTTTTTCAGCCTTGTGCCCAGTGCCTTGCAAGAATGGCGGAGAATGTGTGAATCCGACTACAAACGAGTGCCGCTGTGCAAAAGGATTCCAAGGACAATATTGTGAAAATGGTAATGTGTGAGGTTTAATTCAAAATTTTCAATGCACGTCGAGACAAATACGTGACTGTATTTTTTATTGTTCAGCTGTGTGTACGCTGAGATGTCTCAACGGTGGTATTTGTATTGGGCCTAACCGCTGTTTATGTCTGCCTGCGTATTCTGGACTCCGATGCGAGATATGTAAGTTTTGTGTTCCCATGCGAGCGCTTTTACTGGCGTTGTCTCAGCACAAAAAGAAAAACAACATTTTGAACTCCTTGTTCAACTCTTCCAGCCTCGTGTAAACCAGATTGCATCAATGGCGGAACTTGCAAAGATGGCAAATGTGAATGTTCCTCGGGATATTCTGGTGAATATTGTCAAATTGGTAAGTGCATCGGTAGTGGTAACACTGGATCGATTCTTACTAGACCTCTAGGAAGAACAGTCTAGAACTGATAGAGCTATCCAGTCTAAATAAAGTTAGTTTAGTGTAGGTTTCCTCCTGTAGTAACACTGGATCAATAAGAGATGATCCTTACTGGACCTCTAGGAAGAACAGTTTAGAACTGATAGAGCTATCCAGTATAAATAAAGTTAGTTTAGTTTAGGTTTCCTCCTGTAGTAGCACTGGATCAATAAGAGATGATCCTTACTGGACCTCTAGGAAGAACAGTTTCGAACTGATAGAGTTTTCTGGTATCTCAGTGTCTGGTTTATTCATTTAGAACACACATGTGAACTCCCACTTGAAATTGGACCATGTTTACATGATCTAAGACAAGAGATCAAGAATGGAAAAGCTGATGAAAGAAGCGAAGGATGTAGTAAATATCTCACTGAAGTATTAAACAATTGTCCAGCGCGTGGTTCAACCTACACCCAGGCTGAGTGCGAGAAACAATGTGGTAAGTTTCGTGTGCCCTGCGTGGTGCGGGACTTTGACACGTAGTAATCACGAGAACTACACGAACAGGGTTATTGTCTGGCATGCGCTCATAGAATTCATCTAACATGATTTTTAATGGCATTATAGATCCGACTGCAAACACAGTCTGTTCCAGAGTTTGGAATCCAGCAAAATGTCAGACGGACACTAAACGCTTTAGGTTTAATGCGCAGACTCGAACATGTGATCAATTCATGTTCTCCGGTTGCCTAGGAAACAGGAATAACTTCGCCTCGGAAAGTGCATGTAACCAGGCATGTTCCACAGGTAGGATCTGGGAGTGATTGATTGACTCTCAGTCAACAATACTTAGTGATCAATCTCTTGATTTCTTATACAGACCTAAGAAGACGCAAACGACAAAGAACGCCAGGCTTTTTGGAGCATTTTCTGAGGAGGCCGTTTTAACTGTGAGCCCGGAAAACTATTATGAAATTTTAGGAACATTTATTTTATTTATTAGATTTATTTAATGAAGTTGTAAAATATTTAGATGATTTTGTATGAGGTAGTGCAGATTTGTATATCTACCTGATATATTTGACCGCAAATATTTGTATATAAAGTGTTGTTTAGTGAAGCTCCAACATTGCAGTATTTTTCAGCCAAAACTTCCTGGTTTGCCAGGATCCTATTTACGTTCATTAGTGTTACTTAAGCTGTGTTCATTGTCTTTGTAAGTTTATGCAAAAATTGAGAGAATGGCAAATATGAAATAATAAACTCCATACAACTGACAAAATTAAAAAAGAGATATTTTAACCAGCAGCAGGAGTCGAGACAACCGGAGATGAGCTCGTGTGACCCAACGGTTTTCGCAGCAGCGGGCGAGATGCGCAGATGCATGTACGCTTGCGCGGACCTAATTATATTAACCAATCATATGAGTCCTGGAGGGTGTTGGTGCAGAATAACAGCAGGATGGTGAGAAAGTATTCTGTGGTAAAGTCAAAGTGACCAAATCTAATCTTCTGGCAAAGAATAAAGACAAGTACTCCTTTACAGTTTACAGACATGGATAGTTGCTTAAAACTGATTCCTCGTAACTGTTACAATACGTACAGTTCAGTAGTTCTTGCTTTGTTTGTAGCAATTGGCGTGGTTCTGGTTGCAATCGCGAGTGATAACGAGTCGAAATCAAGTCTAGAATGTGACCTCACAAGCTCTTTATTCAAGGGGAAGTACATTGAAACACAATGTCGTCTTCAATATGCCCAAGAATTCCTCCCTTCGTTATCTCTCAATGTCCAGATTGTGATAAGTTTTGGACTTGTCGTTGTATGTAGTGTCGTGTACGGTTACCTGGTGAAACATAGAGTGGACATGTTCACAAATAATCCAAACACAACGACGAACGAGGGCGTAGAAGAAAGTCAGCCATTGTCTGAGGCATCGCCAGCCACACCAGTGGCCTATCAAGGTAGTAATCGTTATTTTGTATTTATGGCTTACATAATCCATTTATTCGTTTGTCGTATAATACCACTGACAATATTCTCAGCATTTCTCTTAACCTCGTTCAATTTTCCGACCGATTTTGAATGTTCTTTGCCCAATATGAAAACAACAACTAGTACTTCCCATGAGAACGTCACACGGTCAACTACGAATTCTTCATTTTTGGACTGCACTTATTCAATGGCTGGAAAGAAAGAACAAGTTGTTGTCGGCTTTATCACGATAAATTTTCTTTTCGATGCAGTGACACTCGTTGAGATTGTTTATCTGTTGTGGTCGGCATGGAAGAGGCCCACTTTTCATACTGATCAGGAGTTTATTAACGTGTACCTTCTACGAAAACGAACCAAAACAATCCTAGAAATAACTAATCTGATTCGGGAAGGACAATCCAATAATTTGTTTAATGTGAGTCAAGGCTTTAGAAGGAAACGAAACCTGGATGAAATTTATATCAATGTTATAATTCAAGATGGAAGGGATTCTAGAAGTGAATTTATGAAGAAAGGTAGACATGAGATTTATGACATTCAATTGGAAAAGCCCCCCAGTTCAAAAGTACTTGAGAGTACAGCAGAATTATTTCAAGCAGCAGAAGCTGGTGAAGACCATCCTAGAACTGTTCTTGTAGTTGGCAGACCAGGTATCGGGAAAACTTTGCTGACTGAAAAAATTTTTCACGAGTGGCTACGAGATAAAAGAACTGAATTCTGGCATGAAAAAATTGTACTTCTGATTCTATTCCGTAATTTTAACAAGGGAGAAACAAGTTTACAAGACATGTTACATCAGGCTCATGGTCTTGGAAAGTCAATATCATTACCTGAGTCCAACAGCATGTCCATCTATGAATATGTTTGCCAGAAACCAAGCAATGCAGTCCTTGTTTTCGATGGCTTAGATGAACTTCAAGTAGATGATAAATGTTTAACTGATGGAAAAATCATAAACAACCCAAAAGAGCTTGCACATATTTACCTGATTTTTAAACAGCTGGTGAAAGGCAAACTATTACCTGGAGCCACTGTGTTAACCACATCTCGACCCACAGCAGAACACATCTACCAAAATCTTGATTTTAAAAGAGAGGTGGAGATATTGGGTTTTAGTGAGAAACAAATAGAAGAGTATGTTGGGAAATTTTGTTATGATGACACACAGAAAAGTTCAGAAATATGGAACATAATCAAGAACTCTCCAGAACTACTAAGCTTCTGTTATGTACCGGTTAACTCCTCCATTGTGTGCTTGACATTGCATGAAAGCCTTTATTTTGGTGAACATGCAACAGATGGAAACTACAGCAGGATTCCCAGAACAATAACTGAACTGTACAAAAGGGCTATAAAGATTTTGCTGTTCAAACACAATTCAAAATACCGCCATAAAGAACCCCGAAAAAATTACTTGACTGCAAAACTTCCAGAGCAGCTTCGAAAGGATTTAGACAAACTGAAAGAAATTGCAAGGGAAGGGATGGGAAATGACCAACTAGTTTTTGAGTTTGATGGCAGCGATGAATTTATAACTGACTTGGCAAATTCTGGTGTATTTAATCAGTTAGAAGATGAAAATCGGTACATCTTTTCTTTTCTTCATCTTACAATTCAAGAGTTTCTGGCTGCACTACATGTGGTTGATGATATTAAAAATGTTGAAAGATTTTTAGAAGATCACATTAATGAACCCAGGTGGCATTTGGTGATCCAATTTGTAGCTGGGTTACTTGGAGATAAAATGAGAGAGTTAAGGTATGCCTAAGTTTTCTTCAAATTAGATAAAGTTATATAGTAGCCAGTTATATTGTATAGTCACAACTCAATTTGATAGCCATATACATGTAAGGGAATCTTCTTATATTATTTATTCATTGTTGAATCATTTAGTCTATATAATCTTGTATTCATTCACATTTAATTATTGATCAGGTCAGCAGAGCATGAAAACAGTGAAGTAATCGATGAACCCAGGTGGCATTTCGTTAACCGATTTGTAGCTGGGTTACTTGGAGATAAAATGAGAGAGTTAAGGTATGCTTAATTTTTCTTCAAATTAGATAAAGTTATATAGTAGCCAGTGATATTGTATAGTCACAACTCAATTTGATAGCCATATACATGTAAGGGAATCTTCTTATATTATTTATTCATTGTTGTACATTTAGTCTATATAATCTTGTATTCATTCACATTAATTATTGATCAGGTCAGCAAAGCATGACGACAGTGAAGTGATTGAACGTATATGCAAAAGGTAAAAAATTGTTACAATTTATAGGCATATTGGGTTGTATTGCGTTATGGCTGATGCATGTTGCTAGCTAGCATCAATTTAAAACCCTTAACAAAAATCTGCAACAGCTTCCTTACCCAGCATTAGCGACATTGAGGATTTTCCAAAGTTGATAAAACCTCTGCCTGTTGTATAAATTATGAATGATTCTGATTAGCCAATTCTGTGAAAGGTTGCTGTACTTATTTTTTATTCAAACAATTATTAGCATAATTATAATCATCTGTTATCAGATGATTTAATGAAATTATAACTTTTGATGACTTTGATTGATTCCAGTGTAGTCTCCAAGTCAATAGCTTTGCATGCTGTAAAAAGAGTACAATGAAATATTAATTATACAGTTTATACTGATTATAGACTTTATAGGACAAGCACGTGCCAGTTGAGGTTGTTTGAAGCGATATGATTGGCTAATCAGTGATTCACGTGATACTCGGCTGCGGCTCAATTTTGTATTTTTTATGCCCCGCGAAGATGAGGAGAAAACTTAGTTAAAAACAAACAAAAAACCTTGAAAAACTATTCAAAATTATTAAAAAGAAAGAAGAAAAAGCTAAAATTACCTGAATGGATGTATTTAAAATATTTAAGTGACGTTTTTGTTGCTGTAATTCAAAAATATGAGGTAATATTTTACTGTTTTCAACAATTTATCAAAAAGCTAATACGAATTCAATAGTTTTGTTTCTTATGGAAAGACGATAACCTTCAATTTTTGCAGACGAAAGGGAAAAACCATTTTAACACCATTTTTTTTAAAGAAAAGCTGTCACAGAATTTATATTTTCTTTTCAGAAATTTTTACTTTTGTAGTTTTGTTTCTACAAAAAACAAAATCAGTATTAGTCTGTACATGTGTTGTCGTCTTTACACCGTGAATGGATTTTCTTTTTGATGAAATGGCCATTTATACTACGAAGTTTTATCTAAATATAATTCTAAACTTCTAAACTTTTCTCTCAAAATATCTTAATCTAGATTTCAAGACTGGATGCCAAAGAAACGACGTATTGACTGGAGTAATGACAAAAGTTTACTCGTGATAAAAAGTGTTTGGGAAATGCAAGAAGATCGCGTCATGAAAATGATTTCGTCGTTTGCGTCTGAGGATGATGACTCGTTTGCATCTGAGGATGATGACTTGTTTGCATCTGAGGATGATCATGAAAGATTTACTTTGTTTGGATTAAATATTGCACCAGCAGAATCTACGGCTTTGTTTAAATTTTTAAGCCACATCAAGAACTTGAAACAGCTTAAAATCAATGGTTGTACTGTGACGAACATTACTATCCGTGAATTGGCTGAGTTTTTGAAGAAAGATAAGCATGGCCTGGAGAATGACAACTGTGAACTTACTGAACTAGATGTAAGTAACAATACTGGTTTAACAACTGAAGGTGTTAAATATTTAAGTGATGCTTTGAAGAGTGACAACTGTAAACTTACTAAACTATATGTAAGTGCCAATGATTTAAAAACTGAAGGTGTTAAATATTTAAGTGATGCTTTGAAGAGTGACAACTGTAAACTTACTAAACTATATGTAAGTGCCAATGATTTAGAAACTAAAGGTGCTAAATATTTAAGTGATGCTTTGAAGAGTGACAACTGTAAACTTACTAAACTAAATGTAAGTGGCAATGATTTTAAAACTGAAGGTGCTAAATATTTAAGTGATGCTTTGAAGAGAGACAACTGTAAACTTACTAAACTAAATGTAAGTGGCAATGATTTAAAAACTAAAGGTGCTAAATATTTAAGTGATGCTTTGAAGAGTGACAACTGTAAACTTACTAAACTAAATGTAAGTGGCATTGGTTTAACAACTGAAGGTGTTAAATATTTAAGTGATGCTTTGAAGAATGACAACTGTAAACTTACTAAACTATATGTAAGTGTCAATGATTTAAAAACTGAAGGTGTTAAATATTTAAGTGATGCCCTGAAGAGTGACAACTGTAAACTTACTAAACTAGATGTAAGTCTCAATGATTTAAAAACTGAAGGTGTTAAATATTTAAGTGATGCTTTGAAGAATGACAACTGTAAACTTACTAAACTAGATGTAAGTAGCAATGATTTAAAAACTGAAGATGTTAAATATTTAAGTGATGCTTTGAAGAGTGACAACTGTAAACTTACTGAACTAAATGTAAGTTACAATGGTTTAAAAACTGAAGGTGCTAAATATTTAAGAGATGCTAAGAGAGACAACTGCAAACTGATTTACTAAATGTAAAGTCGTAATGACTGCAATTGTGTAAAACGCGTCAAACCTTGTGAAATGTTTTTGTGAAGCTGTATATTGCAGGCAAATCATATTAATATTTTTCTTCATGACACATCAGGTATTTTACTCTCATAGTTTTTTTATTCCTTTATACGAGCAAATGTTCTTTGAAATGTTTTTTGTGGAATATATTTTGCGTATGTTGATGAGACGTTATGCGAAATTTCTGATGGAATTTTTTACCAAACATTTAATAAATCAGTTTAGATTGTTTAAAAATCAATCAATGTTTGTAGTTTCTGACTATTAAGTTTTTATTGTTTTGTAAATACTATTTCTAATTGTATATGATTGTATTTCGCATAAGTATTTTGTAGTTTGAATCATTCGTAAGGTAGATTTCTTTAAACTAACTCGCAGGACACTGGAGTGATTGCCGATTGGACAGTTGTGTATTGCATTGTGTATTTAAAATAAACTTTTTACAGCTACTCTTAATGCTTTGTCTTTCTATACATCTCGTCCGAAGACCTTCCTATATGAACACATGGATAAATTTTGTCTCAGGAAAGCAACTTTGATTGTTTGACACCAAACAAGCACATGCTATTGTCGGGAAGATTACACATACTCATTTCAATACTTCAAAGTCATCTCACGCTTCGTTAACCGGGATCATGTAAACAGCATTTAGGCTAAAATAAACTTTTTACTACTAATATAAATTTGGTCTCAGGCAACTTTATAATAAAAAAATTACTACTTATGCTTTGTCTTAGCGACCATGATTATCCATCTCATTCAGTGATCTCATCAAAGTGCTAGCTTGGGTACCAGGTCTGGATCATCTTCATACAAACCAACCCCTGAGCGAGGACATTGTTGTTGGTGCAAGGGGAAATTTATCTCAACAGGCTACCAGTATGCCGCTCAATTGTTGACAATATACTGAACTGTTTGATCATCCATTGTTTAAAACATCTCAAATGAGAAAGAGAGCCAGGGGTTTAAAGCAAAACATATTTTTGTCTGTGGCAGGTAATAAATCCTGCAACCTTGTGATTTTGATGAGGTATTTTACAACCTACTATTGCCTCTTGTAATTAAGACAGATTTCCAACTTGTTGTTACCAGGTTGCATAATATTAACAAAGAACACTTTCAAACTGTTACTAGCAAAAATTTAAATTGACAATATGTGTTTTGATAGTGGGCATGCCAAAACTTTCATGTGATTTATAATTGTAACATTATATAGACAGACTAACAAGCTTGCAAAAATAAAATGAGAGAAAAATTTCTTACATCTATGGTATTTAGAAATAATGATCTGATGTTAGTATGGGACAGTCATTAAACTCTGTCATATAATCGTACAAAAGTGCAACATCCTGTGGCAAGTTTTTGGGACCACCCTCAAATCCAGTCTCCTGTAATGTCACATTAGGATCCAGGACCACCATCTCTCTCTCATTGTCTTTGTAGATGGTCAAATTCTGTGTTGACTCACCAAGTCTCTCATGAATTAGTTCCACAATAGAGTAGATACTCACATGAGCATGAATTAAGATTTCAAAGTTCCCTGGATAGCTGTTGACATTTGCAAACGTGACAAGCCTCAATTCTAGTTGTATGTATCTGAAAAAAAATATTTTTCACTGAAATTTTGAAGATGTATGGAAGATTTTATAAATCAGCATAGATGATTCTAGTATGTCATTTCTGACTGTTGCAAGCAACTTGCAAACTGACCAACCATTTTCTGTAGTGATCTGATGAAAGATGAGATACTGAACTATACCCACCTTGGGAAAGCTTCTTTCATGGGCTTCCATAATCCTAGTTTACAACATGGACAATTTTTAAGTTTCTCTCTAACAATTGTCAAATTGGGAAGATCCGTGTCTGGAACAATATCTGATTTACGAAAGTACTTTAACCCTTTTGAAAACTCTAAATAGTCGATCAATTCATTCGAATCTTGATCCAACTTCTTTGCAAGAAGATATAATTCAATTTTATTGCAGGGTGCGTCAAGATCTCTCATTCCAGCATAAAACTCCTCGTATGTCAAACACCCATCACCATTCAGGTCGAAACGTCGAAAAAGGTCGATAGCTCTACCATAATTGTGCAGCATCCATTCATCAATACGAGTCACAAATGATTGATGTAACTCTTCAGCTGCTTCAAATGCCTCAGCTGCTTTCTCAAGTTTCTCCTGTTGAAAAAAAAGGTAAATATTAGCTCGTTCTGCACTTTGAATGCTATTGTAAGTAACCATTCGTCATTAGATGAAGATAATCATATAATGATCTACTTTAGCGATGCTGGTTTTGAAAACTACCTTTGCTAGCTCTTCTTTAGATTTCTTTGGTTGTTTTTTCTTCCTATAAACATCGATATAATTCTATAAACGGTTACACAGGAATAAAGTACAAGGTAACTGTTTGGACATTTGCACAAAATTTACAAGGAGTTTATGTCTTTAAACACAAAGGAATTCTGCTTAATAAACCTACTTTCCTTTCTTTTTCGTTGGCATATTTTTAACTTTTACAATAATCGATGAACGATCTGTGATGTTTATTTCAATAGTTTTGTTTGTTTACATTTTTCAAATTGCAACATTGCCTTAGCAACATTTTTAGCACCATTTTTCTCGCCAATTAAAATGCGCCGCGCCAAAATTTTCGCGCAAAATTTTGAATTCAACGAAATCGAATGCAAAGAAATGAATGAAATGTACGTTTTTACAAAAAGTTTCGATTTAAAATATATAATTTTTGTTGCTAAGAGATTCCGCGCGTTAAATGGGGCATTTTACATTCTCAAAGATTCAAAATATGTACTGTAATAATGACTTTTGAGATCAATTTCATCGTATGTAATGTTGAACACAGCCTGGGAGCGGAAGACAAGACTCAAATCACTCACGTGAAATTGCAATAAAATTTAATCAACTGCTTAGTAAGTTCCACTTCTTATTTTCTTTATTCTGTTTTCTGACTTAGGTACCAGGTATTTCTGGCTGTGTTTAAATTTCAGTACGTATTTTGTTGATAGAAAAGAGAAAATTCTCAAATGAATGCAGAAGAGCTACATAAGGAAGTCTTGGCTTTTGTTTTGGACAATGTTAAAATCAGCAAAGTCCTGGAAGAGGTTAAGGTTTACAACCCCTGTAGAAATATTTTTCCTAGAGGCAGTGAAGCTAATGCCTTGCCCAGAGCAATTGCATATGAAACATTTTATTTCAGCAAATAGCCAAAGAATTGAACAGTACGTCAGTACCTACTGTATCCAGTAATTATGGTTAATGTCTCTCTATAGCTTTCTCAAGATGCTGTTCCTTCAAATGACATAATTCAAATGACTGGTGAGAAATAACTTATCGTAAGCCTACAGTATGCAGGCCTTTTTATCAGAAACAGCTGCTATTGTAAAGATTACTGAATATTTAAAATATATTTCCTTTTTTCATTATTGTTTAGAAGATTCTTGCATGCAACATTTCCATGCAATTTCAAAGACTACCTGCCTCCCTGTTAGTCTGGTTGCCTCTCAAATATTTGCACAACAGTTGTTGGATGTAGTCAAAGTTGATCAACCTCACAACCAAAATGTTGGTCATAACTACTACCATCTGTTATCTTATGAAGTAAAGGTGAGTTTTGATATCCAAGAGGGAGCTCTTGGAAGATTCTGTAATCAACAATCCATTCTGCTTCTTTTAGACAAAAGTTGAAGTCCTGTTGGTTTTTATGAATAGAATCAAAGACAAAGAAACAAATTGTTTTGACAAATTGAACTTCATCAAAAGTCTTCCAGCCATGGTACAGCAATAATACTTGCAATGCATTTGTTTGTTGGCTAAAATTATGACAGTTTAATTAATTGTATTCCAGGCAATTCCCATGGAACTGATTTGGCTGTTAAATGAAAATTTTGTTGTGTCTTTCCAAACTTGTTTTTTAAGGTAAGAGTTTGTACCAAAATTGTTACATCAGGTATAGCACGTACTGTGTGTACAGATCGAATCAATATGTTCATGGTAGATAGCTGAGAATCTACAGAGCTTATTCTTATTATTTAGTTGGTATTCTAATGAGGAATGGTTGGAAAGGTTTTGTAAAGGTATTGCAAGTCTTTTTTGTGATGGTGACCAAGATAGCATTGTTCTTCGAAAGAAAATCCTTCAAGGTCAGTCTGGTCAGACATAAACCTTAATTCACCAGTATATCTGGATAAGATGGTGGCTAGACGTAGCTGACATACATAATTGTTTCATAAAATATGGCCATCAGTACTTAAATATAAATAGAATTGGAGTGAATATGATTATCTTTCAATATTTAGTTTTCATTGGAGATTTATTGCTAATGGGCTATGGAAACTTACAGGAAAACAAAGAGGTTATTAAGGTATGTCTTCATGTTTTGATTAATTAGGTAATTTCCAGGTGCAGTTAACATCTACTTTTTAAACAATCGAACATTTGAATTATGTTTGAAATTTATCATGTTATATCTTCTCAATTTCACAAGAAAACTCAGGAAAGTCTTTTTAAACTCATGAAATGTAAGTCAAAACTCTTATCTCACCCTGTACCAGTTTAATAACTATATAAGAGTTAAAGACTCGCTTCATTTTCGTAATTTAAGATACAGAGTCTGCAAAGCAAGATGAGGCAGAAGAAGTGGTGAATAATTGGTAGGAATTCAGAAAAAAATTATAATAAAAATAACAGAATGTATTAATTTTTTTCTTTTTCATTTCAGGTTATCTGTGTGTAAAGTTATCCGTGAGTTGGAAGAGGTTCCTGTAGAAATAATTCAAAGGTTTCTCCGAGAATTGTTATCAGATCTTTTATCAACACCTTGCAGTTTGTCAGTCAAGGATGCCATTTCACATCAAGATAAATGGACATTTGAATTCCTCTCTGGAGCAACAAGAATCAAATATTTACAGGTTTGTTGGCTGGATTTTTGTCAAGTCAGGAGATAATCATGATGAATGCGGGATCTTGCAGATCATAAAAATGATCTTTTCTGTCTACTAGACCTCTAAAGAAACAATTTTTTTCTGTTCTTAGTTTGTTTCAGTGTTTAGCAGTGAGGATATCATTCAAATCATTCAACATGCTGTTGAGTCAATCAAGGTAAGTGTTTTGCCATAGATACCGAGTTTACTGCAAAGTTATACTGTTGACTGACAAATTGACGAACCGTCTCTCTCTTGAACCAGCTCGAGCGTTCATGATTTTTTTATGTCGCTTTAGTCTGAAACTGTGAATATTAAAGAACTCTGCCATCTTTTCACTGTTTCCCTTGTTCAAAATGAAGAATCTCGTAAATCATTTGATGGTATAGTAGTTCATTTTTTGAATTCATTTATCTGGAAATGGAGGTAATGGCTTTATTGCTCAAAGCCTCTATGCCTTTTTCGAGGAAATAATTTCTATCAAAGCATGCGACCTCGTGTTTGACATAACGATGCTTGTTTTTTCTGAATATTATTGTGTTTGTTTCAAACGTTTTTCTAATCCATTGCAATGCCTTCATAGATTTCCTTGGACAATGCCTTTTGGATTCGCTAGATAATTGTGATGAGTTACAGTTTGATCTAGTTTTGCTTCTACGTAGACAAGCTGTCTTTGAAGGAAATCACATTTCACCTTCGTACGCAACTTGGTTTGAGGTGATTTGTCGCTTCACCTTAATTTCTACCCGTCACTCACTCATTTAATAGTTAATCCGACGAAATGAATATTTTCCTTTAATTTGATCGTGGCAACTTCTGAACTCTGATACTAATCTCCCCGTTCCCGTTGTTTTGCAGCAAACGTTTCTTACAAGAGGATCGTCGTTTGGTCTCAACGTGAAGAAAACCATTCACTTCTTCTTTAAAAGTCTCACAGAACTAGTTCCGTACGATAAACCTGAATTTTTGAAGGTACGAGGCAATCCTTTGTGGATCTCTTGGAAGAACTGGTTAATGGTTCCTCCCTAGTACTGGAACAATAAGAAATAATCCTGTCCGGTCTCTATAGGAAAAAGCGTTCAGAACTTATAGAATACTGTAATACTGTATATCATGTTTGCTCTTGTAGTATCACTGTATTCTACAAGACACAATCAATTACAACTGATACAGTTTATGGAAAATTAGAAACAATAGTCAATATTTATAATTTATGTTTCATCCAGGTGCATATCTTCAAGTGTCCTCAGGTGCCGTCGAAATATAAATATTATGCTGATGATTACATTTCATTAGCAAAGACGCGACTGGCTGACCTAAATGTAAGATTTTTGCGACTTGTTCGTTGATAAAACATTGTTGGTTTGGATAATTAAGATTTCTGCTGCTTCATTTTTTCTAAAGATACCTTTGGAAGAAAACACTGGACTTTTTACTCAAAATTCAAGCCAGGATGAGCAAGTTAAGGTCAGGAATAAGTAACTCTCTTTCTATATTATCGACGAGGATTAAGGCTAGAGTTAGGATTAGTTTATGTCAAGTGAAGGATTAGGACTGGAGTTAAGATTAGTGACGTCAAATGAAGGATTAGGTTAAAAAGATCTTGTTAGAGTCCAGGTAAAGAAAGAGTTGAGATCGATTTGGGAAGTATTTCAACGAAATAGTAACGATTATTTTCAGGTGATGGAACAGGCGAGACTTGATGTTAAGAAATGTCTTTTATTATATGACGAATCTGGGAAAATACCAATCTCAATCATGGAGGCCAGGTGACGATTAACCATCCTAATTGAAGTCATATTTTCATGTTTGTTTTTTTGCAGCTCAGGGTAATAGAGTGACTATTAGGAAAGGAGGTTTCTATGGTAAATGTTTACAGAATGTTTTATCTTTTCAGCATTTTCAGGAAGCCATATTTCATTGGCCGATTTCTTCCAGCCTTGTTTCAACCAAGACATGTACGTATTGCTCTGCCCAGAGGAATCGCTGCACAAAATCTTTCACTTGTTTTTTTATTTTATTTCCCTATTCTCGTAGTTACCAGAAGAAGGCGACATCAAAACTCGTTTAATTGATGAGCTGAACAGGTCAGAGAAACATCCATCGATCTAACTGTAAACTCACGAAGGATTATAACACTTTGTATACATTTTGCTTTTGCGAAAATTTCTGTCTAGGGCGGGAAAAATTCCTCAAGCCATGTTCAAATCATATCAACGACGATGCGAACGGCTCGAAGGTATAAACATTGATCGTATTTTAACACACTGAAATATGCACGTCAAGAAATCACACCCGTTTGCTTTGACAGGCTTCCCCGACGACGATAAACCTCGTGACAATGTTAAAGAACTCACCGACTGTCTGGAAAAACTTCCTAATATTCTGGTTTGCATGGCAGCAAGCGATGACGCCACTCAAGGTTTAGTATGTCATGCCAGTAGTGTGTGCTCGTAGAAGTCTGCATTATGACGTTGTCTGCGGACGGAGCTTGTATCTGATTGGACAATCCCGGCGAGCTGACCAATCAGGGTTCATCTTCATTTCTTGCTACAGATTTACAATCCTGGTTTTCTTCCTTCTCTCGGAAAGTAAAATTGATATTCTCCACGGACCCTCGTGAATGCTCAACGAAATTAATTGACGTTGACTTGGCTGCTGTTGAAATGGACCAAGATTGCCTTCAGGTCAGTAGCAGTTCATTGTTAGGTTCAATCTCTTGAAAGAAATCGAAGAAAAGGACCAAATCTCAGTATAAAAAATTCTGCCTAACCGACGTTTAGTTATTTGTGCAGTCCCCCTCATGTTTTTAGGCATCTTACGTCGTAATAAACATCTTTTGTAAAGCATGTGTTGCTGTGCAAAATATCACAACTTCTAACGACCTTCCACCAAGGAGGTAAGCTATTGTCTTAACCATCGACAATCCTTAATCTATACACACTGGGAACAGATTAATGACGCTACAGACATATTGTATTGATTATTGCATTTTTAGAGCGCTCTTCAAATTTCATTGGGCATCGAAGTTTGTCTCAATTTTGGTCTCATTTCCTCGTCTGCTTCAATGTGTGTTCGTTCATCTTTGGAGTACGATATGTCATGAGGTCAGTGGTCCTTCATACAGTTTCTTAAACTACGAATCGTTCTCAGAGAAACATTTGAGAAGAGAGCTTCAGACTTGACTTTACCAAACACAAGGTTCTCCAGTATTCTCATGTAATAGCTAACAATGACATGATAACAGGTTGGTTAATCAACCTTCGCGATAAAGCATTCATTCTTGGGACTGAAGAGACTTTAATGATTTTTCAGTCTCACGTACTTGCTGATGAACACATCCATGGTCTGGCAATCTTAACCTGTCACCTTTCATGTTTCAAGACTTGGAGCATTCGCGCTCAGACAACCAACCCTGAGGTGGGCATCTGGGTGTATCATTTGCTACTTTCTAACTCTCCACCACACGACAGATTGTCCCGACACTTGTTTTAAAATATTTCACAGAGTTCTGATTGTCACCAAACACTTGTTGACTTTATTTTAAGTCAGATTTCGTTATCATCAAAGACATCCTCCAAGTTTTTTCTAAGGTATTGTGTGTGGTCTGAGTCTCTTGCATTTGTGGCTTCGAAATATATTTCTCTTTTTTGTGTAATATGCTTTGCGTGCATGTTCGATTAGAAAGCTCCGCCATATGATTAAAATTCCATCATAAACCAGAAGCCACTCGCTGTAATAGTCTTATCTTTCGAAACTTAATTTGACATTCATTTCAGATGGTGTTCTCATTATCTTCACTACGCTATGGTTGTGTTTGAATCTCTCACTACAGACCTAAACCAGCTTACATGTGATGGTCCACTAGGTAGTGTATCCTAGCCTCGTTTTCTTCGCGTATTCTAGTTCGTTTATTAGCAAGAATGCCTTGATATTGTACAACAATATCTGCAACAATATCTTATTCTAAATTTCATTTCTTTCTTTTTTTTCAAGGTCAGGCTTATGTTCCAAAAACGATGCTCACTAAAGTAAGTTTCAATCTCCATTTTCCTCTTAAAATGAGTCACCTGAACTGCCTAATCTTTGTATTATAACGTTGTTATTACAGGTGCAATATCTGTGCAATAAGTTGAAGTTTCAAGCACCAAGAAAGGATTTCTTAGAAAGTGAGTTAACGCAAGCCAGGTTTCAGGAATAATGAGTAACAAGAATATACTGGCTTTTATCTCCGAACGAAAACCGCCAAAAATGAAAATCATTTGTACATATTTCTGCAAGCTGTTTTGATTTCGTATTTATAGGCAAAGAAATGAAAGTCTTGGACAGTCTGATAAGATCTTTAAAAGAAATCAGGCTTCTTGAAGACCGAGGATGTGAATCACCGTGTTTGAGTTTCAAACAATGGTTGCTTTGGGAGCTTGATACCCGCGAAGACTTTTTAGTAGAAAACGAGAGGTATTCCATGAAATTACTTATGATAACTTCATATGAACCATTTATGCAAGTTTAGTTACACATTCCTCCAGTTAATCGTTCACCTTACTCATCAATTCTGCTCGATTTCACACACTCAGACTGCAGTATTACAACTGGATCGTTTATGAAAAATTTCTACCACAACTGGAAGATGTTGAAAGCGGAGAATTGGCTGCAATTCAAGAAATAGCCAAAGACATTGTGTCTGCTATCATGGATCATTGGACGAGGTTGGTGTCTAAAGAGTTGAGCTTGGTTGAAGTTAGTTCGGCTTTGATTATACCTTTGGTTTGGATTTGGCTGTTTCATTATATTTTGGTTACATTTTTAATTCGTGTTTTATATTTTTAAGATCACCGATGAAGGATGTTTCTTCTGCGGGAAAAAATTTGATAATAATTTTACAAGATCTCGTGAATTTGTCAAACGTGTCTTCAGAAGAGAGAACTGACGTTTGGTTCTTAGATTTCTTTGAGTCAAGATTCAATGAGGTGGATAATAAGAGTTTCCTGTGGATAATAGTTTTCAGTATAGAATAACCAGTTTTAATTGAAACGAGAGAACATCCTCTTTGTAGATAAAGAAAGGCGAAGATCCCTCCGCTGAAATTCAGTTTCAAACTGAAACGATTGCTTTCATCAGGTAAGCTTTTACTCCACGCAATAACTCACATGATTGACCACTTCACTTCAAATGAATTGAATATTTTCTTAAGATTGGCGACACAATTACCATCCTGGTTGTTAGTAGCAAACACTGAGATGGAATGGAAATTGTTGAAAGACGAAAATACGAAGAAATTCTCCCAGTTTCTTAATGATAATTTGGTAGGTTTTTGTTTATTTCAACTCAGTGGTCTAACATTAAGAGGATGAGATACTCTATACATTGTAACAAAGTCGAGCAAGCAGCAGTTTTTTTTCCAGAAACCAGAGTTGTTTCCAGATTCTATGGTTTTTCCGTTCAATTTGACGGCGCATATTTTAAAAGTGAGTACCGACAGAACACATGCATACAGGATATGTTCTTGTGGCCATACATGAAGTTGAGAATCTGGTTCTTTTATTGACTGTAGATTTTCTTGAAACGATTTAACTTGGAAAGAGAGGAGCCGAGGTATGCGATAGATTTAAAAATTGTGATAAATGGAATAGCAGATACCAGAGGAGAAATTTTTTTATTTATTCGTAGGAAAGCTGAATCGATACTGCGATGTTTTCTGACAGATTGTCATTTTATCTTTGCCTCCCTTATGGTAAGTATTGTCTTTTGAATTCAACCCATGCAGATACAGCTAATTCAACAAGTATTTCTCTTTAGTACTACTGGGTCCAACTCAAGCCACTCTATCATCCCTACGTCACCGCCAGTGAAACGCTTCAACAATTGCAATCTTACCATGGTTGGTTGACTGATATTTTGACCGGCAAGGACCAACCAGTGGCACAAAATACTCTTCCAGTTCTTGCTGGTTACGAAGTTGGACAAAGTTATGTCATATTTCTGCATATTTTAAAAAGGTATTTATGACAATTGTTTTATTATCAAAGTCAGCCTTTTATTTATTTAATATCATGTTCAACTTTTGAAATACTTTAGATCACAAGCTTCTACCTTGGACGAAAATTTTGTGCATAGGATGACTGTCTTGTTGAAAGGACTGTCGTCTTCGCAGCCAGGAAAAAGAGTAAGATATCTTCAATTGAAGCCTCAAAGAACCACGGGGCATTAGATATTTATGGTTATTAGGTTTCATATACTAAAATTGTTGGCCTGTTAACAATTTTTCTATTTGTATCGTTCATACAGATTCTTGTGTTTCTCTACGATATCATCTTCTGTTATCTGGCTATGAACATTGTACAAGATGATGAGGTATGGATCCAATCCAAATACATAATAATAATCGCATTGGTTAGACAGAAACTAATGAAGAACCATTTTGAAGCGTTGTTAGTGCAGCTTTAGCTCACATTATAAAACAGAAAGTGTTTTCTCTTTTTCTTTAAAGACGAAGGAATCTGAAGAGGCCTGGTATGAAATAACAATGGTAAACAGTAAACTATTGCACAAATCTTTCCTCTGCTCAAATCATATAAATCCTATGATAATTTGTTAAAACGTTCAAATCCTCCGCGCTTTCTTCTTAGACTATTCTGTTTTTGTATCCGGAGGTTCTGTGCGTTTTTAATCGTAAGTCTACGATTTCAGTCATCGATCTGTAATCTGGGTATAAAATAATGATATTTTCCTTTCTTTTCGTTATAGAAGAATTGAATCAGGGCGCTGAATTATTGTCAGCAAGATATGTTTTGTTTGAAAAGAAAACTCGTCGCTTTCTGTCCATCTTGTTCTTCAGGTTAGGAGAAAGATGTGCTGGTTTTTTCTTAGGAGATGACGCTAGGTTTTAACTCGTGTCTGGTGGAACTGTTGAGGGAACATTTTTTTCTTTTTTGCCTTTAGGATGGTCACGCATCAGATGATGAGATTTTAACAGATGTGAGTCAGGGATTCTTCACTTCTGTAGCATGTACTCTCTTTACGAAGCACACGAGACAAATTGACTGACTGGTCGAATTCTTTTGAATTTCAGAGATTACCATACGGGGCTTTTACCCATGCTGTTTTGCTCATGTACATTCAGTACACAGATCTTTACCAAAATTTTTCTGATCGCTCTTGTCCAAAACAGGTAAAATTACCGAATGAAGATTCCCTAGTTGCAGGACAGTACGGTCAGATATCCACTGGTCGGAGTTTGCTGGAATATAATGCTTTTAAAGTTTTAAAAATGAAAACCATAATAAATCTTACAGGATCATATTCCTTTCTTCAGCTTCTCGATTTAGATGTTTATGTGAAGATTACAACCTTTGTCAAAGATTATCTTCGTTTGTTCCACTCAGCTGACTTAAGAATTCCAGAAGTAAGATGTCTGAATGACGTCATTTTGCAACTCACGTTATGTATGATGTCATTAGTAAAGATGTTGTACAATGACGTCATGTTGTGATGTCTGTGATATCCTTTTGGAAGGAGCTTAAAATTCACTTTTTTTAAACTTTATTTAGTTCGTTGTCCAGAAATTACCTCAGGAGGTTCGAAGATATATCGAAAGATAGAACTTTGTATATATTATGAATTATCTCTACTCGTTATTTATTGAAATTAAATATTTTTGCAAGTATTTTCAACATTCATCTCAGGGGGATTTCCTGGCTTATTTCAAAGGGGGGTTTCCAGTAAACATGTTGATAGCGGAGGGAGGGGGGGGGGAGAAATGCAAAATACAGCGCGTTTGAGAGAAAATTCGAGTCTCCAAGCAGCATACAAAAATGGACCAATCACGATGCTCGAAACACACCACGTGAAGACGTATTAATTTTCAAGATGGCAGTGAAGTAATGAATAAGGGTTCATTGTCAGATTATCCACGTAACCCTAAATAATTGAACGAAGATTCTCAAATATGTAGCGATATGGAAAAGACGGATACCCGAGCGTTGTGTTTAATGCATTTGCCATGGTTTTTCTTGTCGAATTCGCGAAATCGTGGTGGAAGAAGAAGCGGTGTTTACGCTTTCTAGTCTGGGTTATTTTGATATCGGTTGCAACAAAAGGGACTCATGTTCCTCTCAATTGCGTGGTATTAAATCAGACGGGGGAACTACGCTATGATTACAAGTCGTCTGTTGTTGAAAATGGTGAGTGCTTCTTGTCTTTGATATTAACCCAGTTTCTTTCAACAAAACCTTGGTTACTTTACTGTTGCTATTTCAATGGATGAAAGATAATAACAAAGTTGAGTTATCAAAAAGCTTCCTGGCAGGGTTCCTCTTAGGCATGCCTAGAATACATATCTGATTCAGGAATGGAGACTGTGATTTATTAAACTAGTTTTTTTTGTTTTCATTTGCACAGGATGCATAAGACCAGGGAATATAGAATGTGCACATAACTGACACTTACTGACCAAAAACCACGCTAGAATGTTTGCAAATCGGGCATGTTTATAGATTTTGTGCTTTTTCTTTGCACAGACACCTCAAACATTCAGCAATACAATCCTCCCTAGTTATTTGGAAATGTACTAAACATTCATTACCACAGTTGTATGTCTCTTTTGGGTTTACAAACTATGAATAGTTAGTTACATACATCAGGTACTGTCTGGTCATTAGTTATAACATTTGATATTTTCTTTCTCTAGAGTTCATAGTGTTGTTTGAAGGGTACTATCCTGAACCCAGACGAGATGTGATTGTTAGTGAAGCACTGAGCATCAGCAATGTTCCGTCGTGGGAAGTAATTCCTAGAAATAACCCTGCCCGTCAGTTCCCAAGTGACTTCTCCTTGATCAGGGTAATAATTAGATACATATGGTTATATTCTACTTTAAGAGATCAGTAACTGTTGTTTGTTCATGAGGCATAGTTTCGAGACGGGATCACAATCCAGTTCAGATCTATAATGAACATGACCTATCTAGCTTTAGTTTGGAGGTCAGAGGAGGATTCGTTGATTTAATAATAAGTTTGGTTGGCCTGGTTTATCTTCAATCCAGCACTAGTTTTAAAGATTAGTGTTAGCTATGGCTGAAGCAGGGTTCTTTTATGCTATAATAGTTACGTCAAAATGCAGAAGAAGGGGTGGAAGCTCTTCAGATGCATCCAAGAATACGAAAAGTAACACCACAAAGAAAAGTTCAAAGATTTCTTCATTTCACCCAAGGTAAAATGTCTTGACCTATCACCCCAGTATAGTCCATCTCTTAGAGCTTGGTAACGAATGTTCAAATCCGACAACAGGCAATTGACTCTTTTTGTCTCTCATTTATTTATCTGTATTATATTGATATGAATGTATCATTACTGAACTGCATCATCATTGTCGTCCATTGTTCAGATGATTTACAAGATGGGAACAACTCAGAATGTCACAATGATTGCTGGTCTGTTAAAGATTGGAGCGCAAGGAAGGGAACTCGCTCAAGCCTTTCAATGGTAAATCATTCGCTTTTTCTATTAAACCATTCTCTGATTTATATAAAACAAACTGGTGTAGTATTATGTAAATATCTTCTCTTCTAGGGACAATCACTTTCTTTCTCAGAAGATGCTGCAAAAGGAAGGAAGTTGTTACGAGCAATTCCACGCCAGGTTTGCAAAAAGTCGAAACAGACTCAAATTTAGTCAGCTGATGTTATTAAACTGTGATCTTCATTTCAGATCACGCAAGCATTGCAAGCGGATATCTTATGGAGCATGGGTTATACTGGAGAGGATGTGAAGGTGGCAATATTTGATACTGGTTTACATAAACATCATCCTCACTTTAAAAACATCAAAGATAGAACTAACTGGACAAATGAACAATTCATGGACGATGGTAAGAAATATTCCATCACAGTTTCTCAAACCAGTTCAAGTTTCAGTCTTGGGATCTTGCTGATTTTATTTGATCCTTAGACACAGACCCTAAAAATATCTTTTTTTATTCAGGTTTGGGTCATGGAACATTTGTGGCAGGTGTCATTGCAAGCTCCAAGGAATGTTTGGGGTTTGCACCAGATGCTGAGCTTCATATTTACAGAGTGTTCACAAATAACCAGGTAAGGTCCTACTTGTTCTTCTTTTTTATTTGTGGCAATGAAACATCAGTTATCTTCCATCTCAGAATTGATATGAAAACCTTGTTTGTTTTTCACGCAGGTTTCTTACACCTCTTGGTTTCTGGATGCTTTCAACTACGCGATTTTAAATAAAGTGAATGTTTTGAACTTAAGTATTGGTGGACCTGACTTCATGGATCAACCTTTTGTTGACAAGGTTATTCAACTTTGGATGTACCAATTTATTAATTTAAATTATCAGCTCTAAACTGTTCTTCTTCAAGTGCAGTAAATCTATATTTCTCATCTGCAGGTTTGGGAGTTAACTGCAAATGGCGTCATAATGGTGTCAGCGATTGGAAATGATGGTCCATTGTATGGGTAAGATTACAATCCACGATGATTTATTTGTAAACTGGAATATACCCAAATCAAGGATGGCAATGATCAATGTCTATTTTATGTATATTTCAGGACGCTAAACAATCCTGCAGACCAGATGGATGTCATTGGTGTTGGTGGAATAAATTTTGAAGATCAAATTGCGAGATTTTCCTCTAGAGGAATGACAACATGGGTAAGACTTGGATAAACCGCTGTGTGTGCGTGTGTGTGTGTGTGGTGTAGAGTAATACTTGATGAGAGTTCATCATTTGTTTAGGAATTACCAGGTGGATATGGTCGTGTAAAACCTGATATTGTCACGTATGGATCTGGCGTTCGTGGTTCAGGTTTGAGGTACGATTAATTCCTGTTGTGGTGTTTGTCCTTTCATCGTACAGTAGTTGAGATTTGCGTTTCGTAAACCATCTTGTCTTCTGTAGGGGTGGGTGTCGTTCTTTGTCTGGTACCAGTGTTGCCTCACCAGTCGTTGCTGGGGCTGTTTCATTATTGCTGAGGTAAATATTTCATCATCTAGTCTCGTGCAATGTCTGTTATATGAAAATCAATTCACTCCTTTTATGTTTCATCTGTCTAGTTCTGTGCGACATCGCGGCGACGTCATCAACCCAGCCAGTATGAAGCAAGCATTTTTGGCGTCCGCCCGTCGCGTTCCAGATGCTAATATCTTTGAGCAAGGTCAGAGCCAAATACATTCACGTCGGTTTCTTAGTTTTCCCCAAGCATGTCTCATATCAAAAGATGGTCCTCGCATGGCCGGTATTTCTTTGTCCAGGGTTTACGAACTTTGATTCTTGTGTGTTTCAGGTCATGGCAAACTGGATTTAATTAAAGCATATCAAGTCTTATCAAGTTATAAACCTCAGGCCAGCTTGAGTCCAAGTTATATTGACCTCACAGAATGTCCCTACATGTGGCCATATTGTGTTCAGCCACTCTACGCATTTGGTCTTCCTGTCATCGTCAACGTAAGTGGCAAAAGGGACATTTAGTTCTCTCCGTAGCATGGACATAACCCCGAAATATATAAACTACGAATAACCTTGTTTTTCAGCCTTTTATTAGGCCATGCTTGCTTCGGGTCTAGCTTCCTAAATGCTTCATTTCCCCAGCACTCTGACAGACTTCCATGAAAGACGCTAACGCATCTCCTTCCATTCCTACGCTTCTTTATCTTCGTAATTTTAGGTGACGATATTGAATGGTATGGGCGTGACCGGTTCCATCGTAGGAAAGGTATCTCTCTAATTCCGTATTCCGATTTCTATACCATAATAGTTATTTTTCATTCCGTCTTAATGAACGTTTTTCATTCTAGCCTGTTTGGCATCCATATCTACCGCAAAATGGCGACAGAATAGACGTAAGTTGATAGTAGGTGGTAGTAGGTGTTAGAAGGTAGCAATGGACAGTAGAATGTGGTACAGTACAGTGGTAGTAGTTGGTGTGGTTGTTGTAGTTGGTACCAGGCAGTAGAAGGTGGTACCAGGCAGTAGAAGGTATAGAGAAGGGATAGAGAAATAGCTCATTTTATACCATAATATCCATCACTTGGACTATAACATTTATTGAATTACTTCTTCTCTAGATTTCATTCTCGTATTCTCAAATCTTGTGGCCATGGTCAGGGTACCTCGCGCTGTCCATCCGGGTAACACCAGCCTCGTCCACGTGGTCTGGAATAGTTCAAGGCCACGTGTCATTGAATATATCGTCTCCTCCACAGGTGAGGCCAAAAACACTTGACCATTTCGACGCATTATTTGAGCTCTGAACGATACCAATGTTTGTTGCAGGGAGATGAAATGGAGAAGAGAATGTCGATGATTAAATTACCAGTGAAAGTCAAAGTAATTCCAACTCCCGAACGAAGGTTGGTTTTCACGATATTAAGAATAGATTCTAATATTCAAGCGTTGTTCATGATTTGTCTATTATATCATCTAGCAAGAGAATACTTTGGGATCAATACCATAATCTACGATACCCTCCCGGTTATTTTCCTCGCGATAACTTGAAGATGAGAAACAATCCATTGGACTGGTAAGTCACCCATTTACATACAGTACTGTACGTTCACCCACGGTCCCATCGCGTCAATGATATTTCTAAGAAATACATGGCAAACTCGTTGCTTTCTAGGAATGGTGATCACATCCACACGAACTTCCGAGACATGTTTAACTACATCACCAAACAAGGATACTTTATTGAAGTTCTTGGTGAGCTGTTTTGCTATTACATCGAGGTTTATTCTTTTAAAATTTCTTTTTGATTGGACATTCTAAAGAGAACCACTCGTTAAAATGTTCTTCACTTTTAGGATCTCCTTTCACGTGTTTCAATGCTTCACATTATGGTACGTGCTTTTATATGCAAAACTTCCTAATTCTGTGAGAAAATATTTATCCATCTTATGAGCACTGTACACAAGAAAAGTGGACTTAATGTCATAATTCACAAGCTACTTCTGTACAGGGAGTAGCGTGGCAGCGTCTTCAAACAACTTCGCATCAAATGTGGTATAACAACTGCCTAAAATAGAGAGAACACTTCTCGATGTTTCGACCTGAGGGGATTCGTCAGTTGATTATATTTGAGCTGAAATCTAAGTTTTGTTTAACTTTTCTCCCCCAGGGACATTGCTGATCGTAGATCCCGAGGAGGAATATTTTCCAGAGGAAATAATCAACTTCGTGCGGACGTTGAAAACCTTGGCCTCTCCTTGATCATCGTCGCTGATTGGTACAACGTTGAGGTGATGAAGAAAGTGAAGTTCTACGATGAGAATACTAGGCAATGGTGGATGCCAGATACGGGGGGAGCGAATATTCCTGCTCTTAATGAACTGCTCGCACCCTGGAGGATGGCATTTAGTGACCAGATTTACGAGGGAGACTATCGTCTCGCTGAGAATGGAGGTAAACTTCTTTTGCCCAGTTTTGGATTAGGAAATAACTCCGCACGTAAACGACGATGAGCCAAACTTGGTGCCATGAATTTCCTCCTTTTTGCACCTTTATCACCGAATTTTTTTTAAAGTTTTACATATGTTTAGAGACACATACAATATCTCCTTGCAATACCGTAAGTTTTCCATTAAAAAAGTGCACAATTTTCTATAAATTCAGCACAAAATTGTGAAAGCATTACTTGATGAGTTGAACAAATTCAGGGCAAAAATGGGGTGAATCCATAGATTTTTTACGAGATCTTGTGTTGCGTGTATTATCGTGGCTCAGACTGTACGATATGCTTCTAGTCTATTACGCGTCTGGAACAAGTTTGCTGAGATTCCCCTCGGATGGTATCGTGGTAAAACAGACGTTGAATGACCAGGGTTTCGAGGTGACCGCAGGAAAAACGAAGACCGTTTCAGACGTGCCAATCTTGGGATTGTACCAGACAACTCTCGATGAAGGTGGTCGGATAGTATTGTATGGTGATTCAAACTGTTTGGATGGTGCTCCGTTACAGAGAGGTGCGTCTTTGGTTCACCGTTGACCGTCTACATTGCATAATCAACTAATTGTATTTTCATCAGGATGCTTTGTTCAGTTTTAAAAATGTGATTCTTCTTGTAGATTGTTTTTGGTTGTTAAGTGACATGCTTCAGTTTACCGCGAGCAATGAGTTATCTCCGACGTTTGGTGATTTCAAAGGACAGGTCATTGAAACAAGCAAAGATGATAGTCTACCTCAAAGAATGGAAGGTAACTTATCAAAATTCCCTCATTCCTATATCTGAAGGTTGTATCACAAGGTGAACATTTATAGATTTGTGTTATCCCATTAACATTAAAGTTGTCCGACTTCTTCTCAATTAACAGGTAATCAACTAAACCGTTACTCCAAAGTTCTGGATTCGAGGCTGGGACCAGCGCAGGCAAAAAGTCTTCCTGCTTGCCACAAGTACACATGGTCTAAAGCACAAGCATTGAATATATCTTCCACTGGAGATTTATATAAACATCCCAAGTTGCTGTGGATTGGTCAGGTAAATACTGCATGTGGTAAACACGTAGGTTTCTCATCATTTCTTGAACCAACCAACGACAGTGTATTGATTCATACTTTCTAAACTAGGCCATTAGAATCCACTTTCAATGTAGCTACTACCAACAAATATTTATATACAAAGGTTCACAATGTATTTGCAATTTCATCTAGCCTGTGGTGATTGATTTGTCCTCAAGAAAGAAAGTCAATTTCCAAGTTCCTCACGACTGGGAACCAGACAGTCCTACAATAGACATCTGGTACACCATACCAATCTATGTCGCTCTGATATCATCCATTATCCTTGTCTACTGTGCTATACTGACCTGTAGGTCACACAGAAAACCAAAGAAGCCTGGAGACAATAGGACGTTCACATTTCGTATCCCTACAACAAGACTGTTTGTCTAGCCACCATTCAGACAATAAAGAGCTCAGCGATTCAGGCACATCTAAAAGGGCTGTTTCAACGAAGCACAAGATTTTGAGGTATTGAAAGTTTGTGAAGCTAAATAACCACAGGCTATTGTTGGGATGAGTACATGACTACCAAGGGTATATACTCATTTCAATATCTCAAAGCCGTTTTACTCTCATTCAGTCTGGACTGAGTGAGATTATGTAAACAGTCCATGCAAAGTCATGACCTGTGTTAGGCCCTGAGACAAGATTTCGCACAAGATCTGATATGCAGAAAATTGTATATAAGTTTCCATGTCAACCAAAGTGCGTTTACCTAGGTGCCTTTTTAAATTTTTCTGATCCCACATTAAGAAAATCATAGTGGTAGTGAATGTGTAATTAGGTTAGAGCAATTATTGTAAATATATTTCAAATGGGCTTGCATTGGGAAATGTAAAAAAGTTTTTAATATATAAATGATTATTATGAAAGTAAATATTTTCTTCTATTTGTTTGCATGTGGCATTGTGTCATTAGGTGTGGTCTGGGTTAAATCTCCGCTTTCCTAAGAAAAAAAATCGATTTGCCTCTTCCTTTGTTATTTTGTAACTGTTTAATATCCCCATTGCTCTTGTCTATGAGAATTAAACATTGAAAGTGAAGGTGTTGGGTTACAACTGAGATCTATACACAAACTGAACAAATGGTATTAAAACTTGATTTAAAATTGTTTGTTTCAGATAGTTATTAGCTAAAAAATCTTAGATTGAAAACTCATCTTATGCTCATCTTTACTTCTAGTTTGGTGAGCTCTATATATAATAAGGACTAGCAACCTGTTCTCAGTGACCTCTATATATTTTATGGAGTACTAACTTGTAACATGTGTTCGTTTTCAACTATATTATTCTACAAAATCGTTCCACTTATTATTCATAAATGATTTATAAGTCATTGAATCTATATAAATATTCCCCCGTAAGTGGTCTATCTCATGTTGAACAATACGCGCAGGCCATCCTGATGCATTCCAACACACAGCTTCACCATTCTCGTTCAGCCCTCTCACCTCTACCTCGAGTGCACGGGGGACAACACCTGAAAACCCCTCAAGACTGAGGCACCCCTCTCTGAATGCAACCATTTTAGAATTGGTAATTTTCAATTCTGGGTTAATGAAAACTTTCAGTGGAACTATATCCATTTGTTTCTGTCTGAGGTCTTCCAAAGTGAAACCCATTTCTTTCAGTCGGTTCATATGACCTTGCGTGTGCTCCATAGCAAAAACTTGCAATCCAACTCCGATCTGTGGCGCTGCAATGCCTACAGCTTGATGTGATCTCATTGTTTTAATCATTACCTCAAGAAGCTTTTGAAAATCGGCTGTCTGGATGGTAATTGGATCAACTGGTTGGGCGACCTCTCGTAGTACTGGGTCACCAATTTGACGAACTTTTGGCACATTTGTGCCGACAATTGTGGATTTTAGAGTTTCCATCCAGCTTGATTTTTCTCTACGGAGAATACTAAAGCATTTTGGAGATTTTAGAATATTTTTTAAAAGACCTTTCCGCGCTGTGATTCGAAAGAACATTTCCTTTTCATCCTAAGTCCAGGAGTACTTCGTGTAAGAAATATCATCTGGAACCAGTGCTACCACTTTTAAATTTGAAACGTCCATCAAGTACGGCTGGAATTTCCATCAATCGAACAATAATTCCACAAACAACATCCGTCTTTTTTAAGGCTTCAATAGAGTTCCTACTACCATTTTGACAGTTTTAGACAAGAGAATAAACCATCATTATCCAAGTAAACTTATATAAATTTACGTAAAATCCTTCGAAAAAAGGTTGAGGAAAATAAAATAGTGTAGTAATAGTCGGTATAAGTTCTCTTGGTCTGGCGGTGAAGGCAATGCTCTCTCATGTTTCACACTGGGGTTCGAGTCCAAGCATGTCCGTTTTTCATTATGTCTTTTGAGAAAAGGATAAGGTAAATCAAATAAAATAACCTTAGCCGTTCAGCACAAGATCTTGTAGGAGACGACAATGATCTCCCAAGTGGTAAATCGACGGTTCGAATCCGACCATAACCGTTTTTTCATTATGCACTCGTGAAAAGGATAAAGTAAATTAAATAACCAAAGCCAGTCAGCACAATATCTTGTAATTTAGTGGCGAAGACAATGGTCTCACAACTGGTAAATCGATGGTTCGAATCCTACGATGACCGTTATTCATTATGAACTTCGTGAAAAGGATAAGAAAGTTAAATAACCATAGCCTTGAGCACAAAATCTTGTAGTCTAGTGGCGAAGACAGTGGTCTCACAACTGGTAAATCGATGGTTCGAATCCTACCATAACCATTTTTTCATTATGAACTTCGTGAAAAGGATAAGAAAGTTAAATAACCATAGCCTTCAGCACAAAATCTTGTAGTCTAGTGGCGAAGACAGTGGTCTCCCAAGTGGTAAATCGATGGTTCGAATCCTACCATAACCATTTTTTCATTATGAACTTCGTGAAAAGGATAAGAAAGTTAAATAACCATAACCTTTCAGCACAAAATCGTGTAGTCTAGTGGCGAAGACAGTGGTCTCCCAAGTGGTAAATCGATGGTTCGAATCCTACCATAACCATTTTTTCATTATGAACTTCGTGAAAAGGATAAGAAAGTTAAATAACCATAACCTTTCAGCACAAAATCTTGTAGTCTAGTGGCGAAGACAGTGGTCTCCCAGGTGGCAAATCAATGGTTCGAATCCTACGATGACCGTTATTCATTATGAACTTCTTGAAAAGGATAAGAAAGTTAAATAACCATAGCCTTTCAGCACAAAATCGTGTAGTCTAGTGGCGAAGACAGTGGTCTCCCAAGTGGTAAATCGATGGTTCGAATCCTACCATCACCGTTTTCCATGATGAACATCGGGAAAAGGATAGAGTTTATTATAAATAACCATTGCCGTTCAGCACAAGAGCTTGTAGTCTAATGGTCAAGATGTTGATCTCATGTGTCGACATCCAGAGGTTTGAATCTTGTTTTAGATGGAAATTTTCGCTATTAACTGTGATGCCACATGGGTATCTTATTGAAATCCGCCATGTTGCATGGTTGCACTTGAATTCGTCCTTGCGATCTTTATATTTTCAAGTGTTAAAAAGCACTGATTTGCCAGCTCAAACTCAGTTTTCTATTCTTCTTATGGTGATGAAACCAAAGACATATGCAACTCCCGAATTATACCTTCTCTGTGGGTTTTCAAGCAAGAAAAAGGAATAACTACAGGACGACATTCACACTCAACTGATTTTAGCTGCATGGTGATGTCGAACTTTGCCCCGGACCGGCAACTAAATGCCTTATCTGCTCTCAAAGACGGTGAGAAGAAATCAAAGCTCAGACTTGTGCTCTGAATGTAACAGCCTATACCATGTAAAGTGTTTGTCGGACGCGGTCATATCTGGCTGCGAGACATCGTTTTGTTCGACATGTACACCAATAACGCAGGATTCAGCCGAACCTCATACAAACTGCTGTAATTCGGTCAATGAAAAGCTAAAAGAATTTGCCAATACAAGGGGCTAAAGGTAATTCACCAAAATATAAATGAACGGACTATTATACGGAAGCTCGACAGGGTTGATATGTTACTTAAAGAAACCAACCGAAGTATTGATATATTTGCAATAACTGAAACCCATCTACAACATGATATTAAAGACGAATATATTTTTTTCAGGAAAGACCATGAATACGGAGTTAGAGGTGGTGTCGGTTGCTTTATTCGAGAAGATGTAAAATGGCAAAGGCGAGCTGACTTGGAAAGAGCAGGTTAGGAGACTTTATGGTTGGAAATATTTGTTAAAAACTCAGTCAAAATCCTTCCTTGTTTGCATTTTATATCGACCTCCAAATTCCCAGTAAACACTTGCAAAAGGATTTCGAAAGCATTCTTCAAGATATGCTAAGTACCGGTCTTTGTGAAAACAAAGAGACCATTCTATTAGGTGATTTAAATACAGATTACTTACAACAACCAAACAACAAGGAAATCAAGCACATCATTATTAAAACAAATCATGGCTTTAAACAAATCATTAAAGTCCCAACAAGGATTACAAGATTCAAAACTGACCTTAATTGATGTGATAGCAACAACACACCGAACAAAACATTTCAAACATTTCAAAAAGACACGCACAGTAGCTCAAAACAAAATACTTCTTCGTCAAAAAAATAATCTCGGAGAATTTCAAAAGTGAATTTTTTCAGTCTCGAGAAAATCACCCAGTCAAATTTTCGTAAACATTAGTTTTAAAACATTAGCCTGACATATCGAACAGCTGTACATTCATAAATAAAACTCACCCCGGCTGAAATTGCTATGGGACATGCATAAGACACAAACTCCTGCTTTCAACTTTCATAAATATCTGATTACCTGTTAGTAAAGCAATTATATAACTTACTTTTACCATCAGTTGATTCGAATTTCCACGCGATGTTGCGATAACACACGTTCATTCGTTAAGCCTGATTCTCATAATGAATCTTTGTTATTTTGTATAAATCTTCTTCGTCAACAACCGCAAACAATACATCGCCGACCGTCGGTGACATATGAGAATCAGGCTTTATTGATGCTTCATCGCCGATGACAAGGTTAGGCCAGAAGTGAGCATCTCCTTGCACAACTGAGCCATGTGCAAAATGCTACACGTCGTGCTGGATCACGTGGGACTTTGACATTTTTCTTGGATTACGCCAAAGCACTGACTCTTGGATTTTGTTGAAAGGATTGTCGTACTTTGGTGATGTTTTTTTACGATGCTTGCTCTCATACAGAAAGTCCAGCATTCCGATTTAAGCTATTAGCTTTTGTAAAGTATAGCAACTGTTTTGACAACGTTTGACAAGCCACAGTGGACTTAATTCTTATCTTCTAGGACTCCACCACCACGAGGCTAGGTTGTTCAGCTGCGAACTGCCCAGCAACCATGATAAAGCATAAATTCAAATCCACATTTCAGTAATATCGAATGAATGTTTGCCACGGAGAACTTACTTTACAGTCATTTCGTTTTAATACACGTGAGATTTGACCATTTCCAATTGTTAAAAGTTTATTACACCGTTGGATACGTGGATAGCAGCTAAATTGGAACAAAATGCTAGCCAGCATTGTTAACTTCTTATTTCATCAGCAATAGCCACCATATTTTCATCAAAAGTTGTTTAATTCTAACTTTCTTCACGGTGACGTTAATTTGGACCCACTGTATATAGGTCCAATGCTGCATGATATTATGTCAGCATTTTTATGAAGATGCTGTTCCCTTCATTCCCGTGGCCTTTCAGCAGCCTTGATTAAAAGCGAATGCTAGTGTATAGTCTTCTGGTCAAATGCACTTTCTGTTCAACGCTTCTTTCGACATTTGCCAATCTGTACAGATCTTCTTTGTTATGGTATCATCCACAATCGCTCATAAGACTTCTTACTGTTTTCGTTCTTTCAGCAGTATAACGGTTAAGCTGTTAAAACATAACAAAAATTAGCGAAAACTTACTCCTTACCCTCCGCCGTTAACAGGGGAACCTAAGTTTGAGAACTGATGAACGCAACCGAAAAAACGGACGCTCTCGCAATTTAGCGAAACGAAAAGCCATATTAACAAACAAGAAAGTACTAGTAGCATATTTCAGCATACCTTCCGCCGTTAACAGGGGACTTGTACGTTTGGAAAAATGAACGCTGCCGCAATTTAGCGAAACGAAAAGCCATATCAACAAACAAGAAAGTACAAGTAGCATATTTCAGCATACCTTCCGCCGTTAACAGGGGACTTATACGTTTGGAGAAATGAACGCTGCCGCAATTTAGCGAAACGAAAAGCCATATCAACAAACAAGAAAGTACTAGTGGCATATTTCAGCATACCTTCCGCCGTCAACAGGGGACTTATACGTTTGGAAAAATGAACGCTGCCGCAATTTAGCGAAACGAAAAGCCATATCAACAAACAAGAAAGTACTAGTAGCATATTTCAGCATACCTTCCGCCGTCAACAGGGGACTTATACGTTTGGAAAAATGAACGCTGCCGCAATTTAGCGAAACGAAAAGCCATATCAACAAACAAGAAAGTACTAGTGGCATATTTCAGCATACCTTCCGCCGTCAACAGGGGACTTATACGTTTGGAGAAATGAACGCTGCCGCAATTTAGCGAAACGAAAAGCCATATCAACAAACCAGAAAGTACTAGTAGCATATTTCAGCATACCTTCCGCCGTCAACAGGGGACTTATACGTTTGGAAAAATGAACGCTGCCGCAATTTAGCGAAACGAAAAGCCATATCAACAAACAAGAAAGTACTAGTAGCATATTTCAGCATACCTTCCGCCGTCAACAGGGGACTTATACGTTTGGAGAAATGAACGCTGCCGCAATTTAGCGAAACGAAAAGCCATATCAACAAACAAGAAAGTACTAGTAGCATATTTCAGCATACCTTCCGCCGTCAACAGGGGACTTATACGTTTGGAAAAATGAACGCTGCCGCAATTTAGCGAAACGAAAAGCCATATCAACAAACAAGAAAGTACAAGTAGCATATTTCAGCATACCTTCCGCCGTTAACAGGGGACTTATACGTTTGGAGAAATGAACGCTGCCGCAATTTAGCGAAACGAAAAGCCATATCAACAAACAAGAAAGTGCTAGTGGCATATTTCAGCATACCTTCCGCCGTTAACAGGGGACTTAATTATACGTTTGGAGAAATGAACGCTACCGAAAAAATGAACGCTACCGAGAAAATGAACGCTGCCGAAAAAATGGACGCTGCCGAAAAAATGAACGCTACCGAAAAAATGAACGCTACCGAAAAAATGGACGCTGCCGAAAAAAATGGACGCTGCCGAAAAAAAAAGAACACTGCCGAAAAAAATGGACGCTGCCAAAAAAATGGACGCTGTCGCAATTTAGCGAAACGAAAAGCCATATCAACAAACAAGAAAGTACTAGTGGCATATTTCAGCATACCTTCTGCCGTTAACAGGGGACTGATACGTTTGGAGAAATGAACGCTGCCGCAATTTAGCGAAACGAAAAGCCATATCAACAAACAAGAAAGTACTAGTGGCATATTTCAGCATACCTTCCGCCGTCAACAGGGGACTTATACGTTTGGAAAAATGAACGCTGCCGCAATTTAGCGAAACGAAAAGCCATATCAACAAACAAGAAAGTACTAGTGGCATATTTCAGCATACCTTCTGCCGTTAACAGGGGACTTATACGTTTGGAGAAATGAACGCTGCCGCAATTTAGCGAAACGAAAAGCCATATCAACAAACAAGAAAGTACTAGTGGCATATTTCAGCATACCTTCCGCCGTCAACAGGGGACTTATACGTTTGGAAAAATGAACGCTGCCGCAATTTAGCGAAACGAAAAGCCATATCAACAAACAAGAAAGTACTAGTGGCATATTTCAGCATACCTTCCGCCGTCAACAGGGGACTTATACGTTTGGAAAAATGAACGCTGCCGCAATTTAGCGAAACGAAAAGCCATATCAACAAACAAGAAAGTACTAGTGGCATATTTCAGCATACCTTCTGCCGTTAACAGGGGACTTATACGTTTGGAGAAATGAACGCTGCCGCAATTTAGCGAAACGAAAAGCCATATCAACAAACAAGAAAGTACTAGTGGCATATTTCAGCATACCTTCCGCCGTCAACAGGGGACTTATACGTTTGGAAAAATGAACGCTGCCGCAATTTAGCGAAACGAAAAGCCATATCAACAAACAAGAAAGTACTAGTGGCATATTTCAGCATACCTTCCGCCGTCAACAGGGGACTTATACGTTTGGAGAAATGAACGCTGCCGCAATTTAGCGAAACGAAAAGCCATATCAACAAACAAGAAAGTACTAGTAGCATATTTCAGCATACCTTCCGCCGTCAACAGGGGACTTATACGTTTGGAAAAATGAACGCTGCCGCAATTTAGCGAAACGAAAAGCCATATCAACAAACAAGAAAGTACTAGTGGCATATTTCAGCATACCTTCCGCCGTCAACAGGGGACTTATACGTTTGGAAAAATGAACGCTGCCGCAATTTAGCGAAACGAAAAGCCATATCAACAAACAAGAAAGTACTATAGTGGCATATTTCAGCATACCTTCCGCCGTCAACAGGGGACTTATACGTTTGGAGAAATGAACGCTGCCGCAATTTAGCGAAACGAAAAGCCATATCAACAAACAAGAAAGTACTAGTGGCATATTTCAGCATACCTTCCGCCGTCAACAGGGGACTTATACGTTTGGAAAAATGAACGCTGCCGCAATTTAGCGAAACGAAAAGCCATATCAACAAACAAGAAAGTACTAGTGGCATATTTCAGCATACCTTCTGCCGTTAACAGGGGACTTATACGTTTGGAGAAATGAACGCTGCCGCAATTTAGCGAAACGAAAAGCCATATCAACAAACAAGAAAGTACTAGTGGCATATTTCAGCATACCTTCCGCCGTCAACAGGGGACTTATACGTTTGGAAAAATGAACGCTGCCGCAATTTAGCGAAACGAAAAGCCATATCAACAAACAAGAAAGTACTAGTGGCATATTTCAGCATACCTTCCGCCGTCAACAGGGGACTTATACGTTTGGAGAAATGAACGCTGCCGCAATTTAGCGAAACGAAAAGCCATATCAACAAACAAGAAAGTACTAGTAGCATATTTCAGCATACCTTCCGCCGTCAACAGGGGACTTATACGTTTGGAAAAATGAACGCTGCCGCAATTTAGCGAAACGAAAAGCCATATCAACAAACAAGAAAGTACTAGTGGCATATTTCAGCATACCTTCCGCCGTCAACAGGGGACTTATACGTTTGGAAAAATGAACGCTGCCGCAATTTAGCGAAACGAAAAGCCATATCAACAAACAAGAAAGTACTATAGTGGCATATTTCAGCATACCTTCCGCCGTCAACAGGGGACTTATACGTTTGGAGAAATGAACGCTGCCGCAATTTAGCGAAACGAAAAGCCATATCAACAAACAAGAAAGTACTAGTAGCATATTTCAGCATACCTTCCGCCGTCAACAGGGGACTTATACGTTTGGAAAAATGAACGCTGCCGCAATTTAGCGAAACGAAAAGCCATATCAACAAACAAGAAAGTACTAGTAGCATATTTCAGCATACCTTCCGCCGTCAACAGGGGACTTATACGTTTGGAGAAATGAACACTGCCGCAATTTAGCGAAACGAAAAGCCATATCAACAAACAAGAAAGTACTAGTAGCATATTTCAGCATACCTTCCGCCGTCAACAGGGGACTTATACGTTTGGAAAAATGAACGCTGCCGCAATTTAGCGAAACGAAAAGCCATATCAACAAACAAGAAAGTACAAGTAGCATATTTCAGCATACCTTCCGCCGTTAACAGGGGACTTATACGTTTGGAGAAATGAACGCTGCCGCAATTTAGCGAAACGAAAAGCCATATCAACAAACAAGAAAGTACAAGTAGCATATTTCAGCATACCTTCCGCCGTTAACAGGGGACTTATACGTTTGGAGAAATGAACGCTGCCGCAATTTAGCGAAACGAAAAGCCATATTAACAAACAAGAAAGTACTAGTGGCATATTTCAGCATACCTTCCGCCGTTAACAGGGGACTTATACGTTTGGAGAAATGAACGCTACCGAGAAAATGAACGCTGCCGAAAAAATGGACGCTGCCGAAAAAATGAACGCTACCGAAAAAATGGACGCTGCCGAAAAAATGAACGCTACCGAAAAAATGAACGCTGCCGAAAAAATGAACGCTATCGAAAAAATGGACGCAACCGAAAAATTGGACGCTACCGAAAAAATGAACGCTACCGAAAAAATGAATGCTTCCGAAAAAATTGACACATGCCGGAAAGGGAAACGAAAGGTATAGAATGAACCATATTGCATGAAATATTGTAAATGCACTTATCTTTCCATTGTTTCTTTCGACATTTGCCAAGAGTGATTTGTGTTGATATGTCCCACAGTTGCTCATCATGAGGATCCGCTTCAGTTTTTGGCCTTGTAACTTGTGCACATTTGAACACTAATCTGTCAGAACATTACGTATATTTATTAAAAAATATGTCATTACTTGAATTGTTGTCTGATTGGCAACACTACTTACTATCAGGTAGCTATTAGCTAACATGGCAAGTACTGTAACAAAAAATTGTTGCTTATAGTTGACATATTTCTTAAGAGTTGATGATGTTGAATAATCTGTAAGATCAGGGGCCAGTTGTATAAGTGTGTGGTTAAGTCAAAATTAAATAACACTCTTACATACATCTCTCTGGAATGAGTTAACTTGAATATTATGCACAGAATATGTAGTTGTAGACAATATCTTTGTATTAAAGTCAAAACTCAAAAACATTTAGTTCGCTTGTTGAATAAAATTTCAGACTTGCTTTCTATTTTGAGACATTCATGAAACCACTGAAGAAATGTCTTCAAACTGCAGTTATTGAGAACAAAGACTGGAAGCAAGAATTACAGAAATTTTTCACGAATTATCAGTCGCGCAACACGCAACACCACACTGTACAACTAATGATGGATACCCCACCGCACGAGGATACCCCACCAAGAAGTGAACACTGATATGAAAGAGATAAACAAACGGATAAATGAAGCAGACGTATGCCAAAACCAAAATGAAATCCAAAGCCTATGCTGACAAACGTCGTGGGGCGAAATAATCTAATTTTAAGATAGGAAATCAAGTTTTGGTTTGACAAGAAAAACCGAAATAAACGAACATCAAGGTTCAATCACAAAGCATATAAAATTACAGCCATTAATTAAGGACATGACCACCAGATCACGATTCACGAGGATTGTTCTCACTTTAAGATATTTACTGGAAAGTCGTGGGAAGAGAGTTAAGATAGTGGCCAACAACCTGTTTCAAGACATTGATGCAAAAGGAAGAGAAGAAGAACCAGCAGAACGTCAAGAAAGACAGCGCAGATATCCACTATAAAGGATAAGACAACCTCCGATCTATCGGGATGAACAAAATGTTAGATAATAAGACAAATAAATTGCGTTGATATTTTGTAAATGAGTTCATAATTTATGTATTTGCTGTCGGATATAGTTATCCTTGAGTTATTTTTTGTCAGTTTGTGTTGATGGAACTTTAGTTGGAACTGAACGTGGGTAGGGATATAATGTTTTGGTTATACAAAGTATATGTAATATACTAGTAGTAATCCGGCAAAGTTTAGGCAAGTGCGTTCGATTTTTTATTACCAAATGATTTTTGTACTATAAATTTTCTATGGACTTTTTCTTGCTAATATACGGCGAAATATATAAAACTCTAGTCTAGTGCATAATTATAGCAATTGGCAGTGAATATGAGACAACTACAAGGCTAGGTTGGCAGTGGCAAACGAGACAACTACAAGGCTAGGTTGGCAGTGACAAAAGAGACAACTACAAGGCTAGGTTGGCAGTGACAAACGAGACAACTACAAGGCTAGGTTGGCAGTGACAAAAGAGACTACTACAAGGCTAGGTTGGCAGTGACAAAAGAGACAACTACAAGGCTAGGTTGGCAGTGGCAAACGAGACAACTACAAGGCTAGGTTGGCAGTGACAAACGAGACAACTACAAGGCTAGGTTGGCAGTGACAAACGAGACAACTACAAGGCTAGGTTGGCAGTGACAAACGAGACAACTACAAGGCTAGGTTGGCAGTGACAAACGAGACAACTACAAGGCTAGGTTGGCAGTGACAAACGAGACAACTACAAGGCTAGGTTGGCAGTGACAAACGAGACAACTACAAGGCTAGGTTGGCAGTGACAAAAGAGACAACTACAAGGCTAGGTTGGCAGTGACAAACGAGACAACTACAAGGCTAGGTTTGCAGTGACAAACGAGACAACTACAAGGCTAAGTTGGCAGTGACAAAAGAGACAACTACAAGGCTAGGTTGGCAGTGACAAACGAGACAACTGCAAGGCTAGGTTGGCAGTGACAAAAGAGACAACTACAAGGCTTGGTTGAAGTTTCTTTAAGGCGAATAACAAAACATTGAAAAAAAATTACGATTGCAGAAAGAGTGCAGAACAAAATGTGAACAACTTGTGCTAGAGTTAATGTTCAGAAATAGCAACGTGAGACATACTCCATCCAAGATGGCGTCAAAGTCTAAAATCGAATAGCATGCAAAACCACGCGGGACACCGCGCGTGTCACAATTAGAATGCCTTCTTCTTTGTCGAACGCAATTAGCAGCCATGTTGAATACCGCAGGTTCAGTTTTTAGGCGCGTATATTGTATAATTTTTATATCATTTTTTTATATTAGATTTTAAGAAATATGATAACTTGCTTTGTATTTTGCATGCCAGCTAGCTCCTGGCGAGCTGGCCAATTTTTAGTTGGTCATAAATGCAAACTAATGTGTAATAAGTGATGTAAATGTTTGTTGCATTTTAGTTCAATTCAAGTATTTTCAATCAAAATTGTTTAATCAATAAAACCACACTGTGATAAAACCAGGGCATCAGACTACTCCGGCTCAATCATTTCATTCTCGGCTTTACACAAAATATATGCAACCACGCCTTAAAAGATTATTCATGTTCATGATTTGTACAATTCTACAATTCTTTAGCGGCTTTTTCGCCTGAACTTATTTTGTAAGAATTATTTATGCTACTGTAAGCACTTTCGTCGCTTCACTTTATCACTACATGTGGTACATTATTCATTATATTTACGAAAAATAACAGCGAAGAAAAATACCATTTCATATTTTACTAATAAAGTACGAGAAAAACAAATGTAATATACATAATAAAGCATCTAACTTTTACCTTTTATGGAGCAAGGTAGTGATGATTGTTGGAACTCCTTCAATGCACTTGAATTTTTCAGTCTTGAATATAGCCACTTGACAAGCGATTTATTTTGCTCGCTATAAGCCTAAAACGACAGAAATGAACAGTTATTGTAAAGCAATTTCAACCTAAAGCACAACCAGAATATCATATCCGTGCATTTCTTTGCGAATAACAAAAAACATTGCTGAAGATTTAACGTTGAAAATTTTTAACACGGGCGCAGCCAAAATATGGCCGAATACGAAGTCGAATTCAACACAGAAATTTAATCACTTTTAGGCCATGAATGTGGAGTACTTTACAATAAAACACAAGAACATACCTCTTTTCTTTGTCAGGTTTAAAAAAAACGGTTTAAAAAACTGAATTTAATGAATTTATTAAACTTTTTACAGTAATTCCGTTCTCAAACAGCAAACCAGAGCTTACAACAAAATTTTGAAAATACCGGCGCGCCCTCGTGCTGTCACATGACAACGAATCACTAATCCTATTGGACAAAAAAAATTACCCACTGTGAAGAGGTGGGACGGTCGGAATCAGTGGTGGAAATTTTGTCTGCGCTGGTGAAAAAATTGCGGGCGTAAAGCTTCTTTTTAGTTTTTACAATATTACGTTCGAAGTGGGTTTTTGCTGTTTTCTGTTTCAATGTGGCAACTCAACGAGATTTTGCTGAAATTTGTTTTCAACAGGCAATTTTTTTTTAAGTTCAGACCAACGAATGTGCATCCTCCCCTTCCTGGCCTCCTCCCCTCCCCTCTCCTCCAGGGTGATTCATCGAGATTATGGTCTGCCATTGGGATATAACCTGGATTACCATACTGCACTGATATACCCAACAATGCTGAAGTCTTCAGTTCAAACTATCTCATGGATCAGTACTAATGAATAAAATAAGTCCGCAATTAGTAAAAAAACTTGAGTTGTTTTCAATGTCAGATATTTTGAAATATGAATTTGAAAACTCGCAGGGAAAGCCAGGGGATTTATCCAGACTTTTGATTGACAGTTCTTGGGGCTGAAGGTACTAACGAGAACGCAGAGTTGACTGTCTGAATATCTTTGTCTCTGTTTTACTGCTGTGAGGTTGATGAAGATGTTTGATGTTTATGAATGATTTGTGGTATTGTACTATTGTTTAATTCAGAGACTCAGTAATGCAGAGACTGGGGAGAGTATTCAGGGATTAATTAAGGTCGTTTTTAGTCCATATAAATTTTTTTTTCAAACCCTATCTGCTCCATATATGTTTAATACCAGTATTTTTTTGTATGTAAAAGAAAAATTTGGAAAGTTTGCCAAAAAAAAAATTGGGGGAAAAACACCCAAAAGAGATCATCCAGCCTATGCCACAATCTAACCTGGTTATACAACCGGCTGCAATATTCAGCATAGTTACGACTACGAAAGGTGCAAGGCGGTTGCTATAGGAAGAACTCCCCTCCATAACTCACATCTTAACGGCCGTCTAAGGGGGAGATGCACTACGGCCCCCAGACCATGATGTATGTGCACCTAACCGTTACGTCTCAGTGAGAAACAGAGTATGCATCGCCACAAGCCTAGCGTCATAGACGAATCAGCTACAGTGGCTAGCCCTGAGAGCGAAGATAAATTTAACGTATTTAAGCTTTTCCTGGTCTTGGGGGGGCGGTCCCTAACAAGTATATGCACAGAAAACGACTAATAAGGCACACGCTTGGAAATGACAAGATTTAAACGCCTAAAGGTTTTTTAAGTGTTTTTAGCGAGAAATTTTAGTGTTTTGATATTCTTTTAGAAATTTTAGTGTTTTAAACTACAATCCTTGCTGCTTTTTAACGTCCAAATAGTCATTTTCTCGAAAAGAAACTCACTATAAATAACTGAACGACTTAGTTTACTAAAATGTTTTGTTTATTTTGTGTTTAGTATACGCCGATTACAGTCAAGTCCGCCGGAAAACGGCTTATTCGACCATCGTCATATATTTGCAATTTTCCGGCGAATATGACCATGGTCGTATTTGCAATTTTCCGGCGAATATGACCATGGTCGTATATTTGCCATTTTCCGGCGAATATGACCATATCTCTTAACTCGACTTAAAACCCCGGAAAACGGCGTATAGGCACTAACGAGAAGGCACTAACGAGAATGCAGAGTTGACTGTCTGAATGTCTTTGTTGCCGTTTTACTGCTGTAAGGTTGATGAAAACGTTGATCTAAAAAAATAAATGTTTGATGTTTACGAATGATCTCTGGTATTGTTTCATTTAGAGACTCAAGTCATGCAGAGACTGGGGAGAGTATTCAATGGTTAATTAAGGTGATTTTTAGTCGATATAAATTTTTTTTTAAACCCTATCTGTTCCATATATGTTTAATACCAGTATTTTTTTTGTATGTAAAAGAAAAATTTGAAAAGCATTCCAAAAAAAAAAATTGGGGAAAAACACCCAAAAGAGATCATCCAGCCTATGCCACAATCTAACCTGGTTGTACAACCGGCTGCAATATTCAGCATAGTTACAACTACGAAAGGTGCAAGGCGGTTGCTATAGGAAGAACTCCCCCCCATAACTCACATCTTAACGGCCGTCTAAGGGGGAGATGCACTACGGCCCCCAGACCATGATGTATGTGCACCTAACCGTTACGTCTCAGTGAGAAACAGAGTATGCATCGCCACAAGCCTAGCGTCATAGACGAATCAGCTACGTGGCTAGCCCTGAGAGCGAAGATAAATTTAAGGTATTTAAGCTCTTCCTGGTCTCGGGAGGCGGTCCCTAATAACAAGTATACGCACAGAAAACGACTAATAAGGCACACGATTGGAAACGCCTAAACGTTTTTTAAGTGTTTTTAGCGAGAAATTTTAGTGTTTTTAAATTCTTTTAGAAATTTTAGTGTTTTGAAACAACCCTTGTTGGTTTTTAACGTCAAAATGGTCATCATTCTCGAAAGGAAACTCAATACAAATGACTGAACGGCTTAGTTTACTAAAATGTTTGTTAATTTTGTTATCTTAGTTGATTCTGTTTCATTTCTGGGGAAATTTCGATCTTCTCATATTATAGCTCAGTGGATCTTCTTCTTTGTTTCTTTTGACGCGCATGCTCAGACAAAATTCTCATCGCATTCAAAATGGCGGCCTTTTCTGATCAAGAAGCATGTTTGTGGCAAAATGGTCCAATTCCAGGCAGATTTCACGACTTTCCTCGTCAAAGTCCAACCACCTCACACGGACCTTCAAAAAGGAGCATGTAAGTGTGATTCTGGTTACAATTAAAGTATGGTTTATACATGAATTTATAATAAAGAAGAAAACCTTATTTTAGAATTTAGACGTTTATAGTTTTGAACCAAAACCTGAATGAAAGGATATTTTTGCAGGTATCCAGTCACACAAGGCACATCAGTTCTTGGTGTTTGTTTTGATGGAGGAGTAGCTATAGCTGCTGATACCTTAGGTAACCCAAAACGAATTGAAATTTTTTTAAAAAGAAATTTGTTATTTTTATTAAATATGTTCAATTATGTTCCTAGGTTCTTATGGTTCATTGGCCAGGTTTAGAAACTTGTCTCGTCTAATGAAAGTCAATGAAAACACAGTAATTGGAGCTTCTGGTGACATTGCTGATTTTCAATATATTCAAGATGTACTAAAGCAAAAAGTGTAAGCAAAACGGGCCAGTCCTGTGCTGGTGTAACAATCAAAGATTCAAGATTTCTAATGCTATTTGAAAATAAATTTTAGGATTGATGATGCATGCTATGATGACGGCCATGGATACACCCCGAAATCAATTTTTTCATGGCTAACAAGGGTTTTATATTACAGGTGGGGTATTTCATTATAATCCCTGCACTTAAAATAATAGTTGGTCAACAAAGAATGACCATTATTGAATCCTGAACATTGCCACATTTTTGAAATAGCACTTTTACAAAATTTTTTTGGAACTATAACTAAATGTTATCCAGTTTTTTAATTGGATGCCTAATTGTCATCATTAGATGTTTTATTAGTGCTTATCATGTGTTCTATTAGTGTAATTAGATGTGCAACATACACAATTTGCATTCAATTATGGTTAATTATTGTTCAGTAAATTCAATTAGTTACTGATTAATATGTGTTCTTTAAATTACTTCTAATTAACATGTGTTCCGAATTTTTTAGACGATCGAAATTTGATCCACTTTGGAATCAAATTGTTGTTGCTGGGCATTACCAGGGGCAAAAGTAAGAGAAATAAAAATTCCTATTCATCCAGATCATTCTTGACTTTGCTCTGAATGAATGAATAAATGAATGAATAACTTTATTTCACAAGGGTAAAACACATTACAGCCAGGGGCTGACAAACTTGTGGCCCTCAGAATAAAATATTAGAATCATGCAAGTATATACAATAAGATATATAAAATATACAATAATACATTAGACAGTCCATTCTAAGACTATATAAAAACATGCGACTAGAACACTAGAATTAAGAAAGGTTAAAATGATCGAGATCTATATACTGTTGTAATAAAAATGTACGATAGCTTTTCTTAAAAGTTTTGATATTGGAGGTAGATTTAACAGTCACGGGAATACTGTTCCATAATTTTATTGCTGATACAGCAAACGATTTTCCACCTTCTTTTTCTCTATTGTACTTTGGACAAACAAATGTTATATCGCCATATCTTGAGTTACGCTGTGATATGTCACTTGCTCTTTTTTAAATTTCTTTGTTTTATAATTTTAGCTTTCTTGGATATGTTGACAGACTTGGAATTGCGTATGAAGCACCATCAGTTGCTACTGGATATGGTGCATATATTGCACAGGTACCATGAAAGAGTACCACACTACTCTATACCATACACAGCGATATAGCATAGAGAGGCTCATCCTCGGTGCTTTGGAGAAGAAAGAATTATGTTCATGTGATTTTATAATTTCAGCCACTTCTCCGTGATGCTCTAGAAAAAAATCCACATCTTACTGCGGAAGATGCTGAAAAACTACTTGTGAAATGTCTTGAAGTTCTTTACTATCGTGATGCAAGATCTCTTAACAGAGTGAGTACTTAACATCATTGGAAATTCAATGAATTCCTCGTAGCAATGAATGCAAGCATGCTATTTTTTCTCTTCAGTATGAAATAGCGGTTGTTAAAGATGATGCAGAACCTGTCATATCAAATGTTAAAACCATTGAAACTAATTGGGATGTCGCTCATTATGTAAAGTAAGTAATTGAATTTATGACTTGGGTGATGCTCTGATATATTGCTGTTTCTTCAGGCTTTATATTTTGATTAGAATATTTTGCATAGAATAACATTGTCACATGTGTCCAAGGCCCAGAGAATCACTCTCTTGATATCTTTTAAGCCCCGTTTACACGGTCACACTTAATCTGGTTTAACTTGATCTTTGATTTTTCGATTCGGTGTAAATTAAGCGGGATTACTTTGCACTACCTGTATGAGGTGGATTAAATTACGCGGATTATTTTGAAATTTCTTGAAGTGGTCATGTCAACGCAGCTATGGTGCTAGTTGAACGAGTTCAATTTAAACTGGTTTAAGTTTGTACCATGTAAAGTAAGGGGAGCATTTTATGCAGATCCAGCCTTATCCCATCCCGTATCTATCATATCTTCTCTTGACATTTTTGCTCAAAAATGCCAGGAATTTGAAAGTTCTAGTGTGAAATTTTTTTGAAAATTTTTGTGAGGGTGCTCATTCTTCCAGCTATGCTTGTATAATTGATGAAAGGTCTTACAAAACCTTTGCTAATCTGAACACCCTTTTAGACAACAAACCGTCTAGGCTACAATGCTGGAAGAAATGTCACATCATTGACATTGTCCTTTTTATTTTATCACAGAGGATATGAATAACTCAGATGCACTTTCAAAATCTGGAAGAGATTTTCTTTGGTAAAAGTTATCTCTACGAGTAAGAAACATTTTTTCGTTGAGAAAACATTCAATTATTATGTAAGTGAATACTATTTTCACAATATAAATAGATATGAAATGATTCTGTAAGAGTGGTTTATTATTACTGTTTGTTTACATTCACCATGGAGACCTTGCTCATATTTCATCAATATGGCAATGTTTCACTTTCAAACTCAGGGAGAACCATGAGATATAGTCAACGTTTCTTTTACATATATGATATGCTATTTCGCCGCGCGACACCATTCTTTGTAAGAGTTTAGCAAACAATTTACAACAACACGCGAAGTGCAATCCTTTTGAAAATATGCAAAGTTTCTTTTTTTTTGCTTCATGAATATTCTGGATGCTATTGATGTCGAAATGACAACGTTTTTAGCATCATTTTTTCGCTCCATAACAACGGGAATTGTTGAAGCCTCGTTTGAAGCGATCCACGGGCCGCCTAATTTAGGATTTTGTCGTTGCATTCGATGAAAAAGATATGTACTTTTTATAAGCTGACAGCTTAAGAACACTTGGGTTATTTCCTTGAAATGAATACACTCAAAATTGAGAAATATGAGAGGGCAAACTCTTCCAGTTCATCTGCCTTCGACATTCACGAACTCTCAGCATGCAGTCAGCAAAACAAGTCGATGCAAAATTGTGAACAATGATCCCGTCTTGAGGATGAAGACTCCTTTATTTAACTCTTTATCTAACTCTATTTAGACCCTTTATTTAAAATAATTAAATGAATATATTCCTATTAGCAACGCTTTTTGCGTAAAAATAATGATATAAACCTGCTTCTCAATTGTCAATATATAAAAAAAAAATAATATATCGAGTATGAAAAAAAAAATAAACCTGAAGCCAAAAATCTAACTCCACTCACAAATCAGATGAAAAACCTCTTTTGATCAATGTGGCTACGTGAATATTTTACAATATTTTACAATAAACTAAACATCGCGATTTCCTGTGAGAAAAATCATGCTATTTAAAGATTCTCGTGTCTTCGTGGGTAAGTCAGCTAACGCGTCTTAAAGTGAAACAAAGTTTTTGGCATTCTTGGTATTTCCTGAATAGTTTGTGTTTTTATTGGCTACCCTTTAACCCCATTGTCTTCCATCTTTTAAATGTGTTAAAATTATCCATAAATTAATAATAATGTTTTTGTGCTTGTAAACACCTTGACGTGTGTTAAGTGAGTGCCTCTTCAAAAGTGAAAACATCGTCTTTATTTAAAGGCGACGCGCTCTACGAATATGGCCGCTTCTCGACAGCATCTATGTGGCTTAGCTTTCACGTCAATCTGCTGTATTTTATTTGGCGGCGCGATAGCTGCTTGCGGACTTTTATTCCAGTTTCACGATGATTACAACGACGAAAATACAAACGGTATGAAAGATTATTACTATTACTACACTCAGTACTGGCTTGGAGCTCCGGTAAGTGCTGGCTGATCTTTTGAGTTTTGACGTCTCTTGTACGAACACATAAAGCTTCTTGCATTTTTGAACGAAATTTTAATTCCATGTTAATTTGATCTCGCGGTAATTCCCTGTTTACAGCGAAGGAAGTAGGCAATAGAAATAAATCCATATTATTAAACGAACCGTGTGAACAACTTTTCATTCATTGTCACTGACGTAAATACAAACTTATTTTCTGGAATATACAATAATCAGTATATATTTGTCTCTGCACCAAAGTCTCTGCTTCTATCATTTGAATTTTCTAGACGGTTTCAAATTTTTTTCAAAACGATATTGAACACACTGCATGCATAGACTTTCTTTATGAAATATGTACAAACACACTCAGTACTTAAAATATTACTACTTTATAGTACTCTATATTCATCTGTGTTGTGTCTATTCTGGGATGGTTTGGTATTACTTTAATTTATAACAGCGTTCTTCTAATCTGCTCAGTTTTTCCTGTGAGAAAAAGGCTGTAAGTTCATGACGGATGACGCTGTCATATGCATATTGACAGACCTTCAGTTTAGCTCATAATTTCATTTCGTTAGCCAATATATTGTTTACAAAGTGTTGAAAATGGACAGGTCTTATATCATGAGAATTATTTTATTTACACGAGAAAAGAAATAGATAATCGATACAGCTTCTATCATTTCAACTTTGAGCTTATCTTAGGACTTTATTTCATTACAATATAAATAATTTCCACATATATATCTTCAATTAGACACCCTATAGTTCTCTGACAAAGGATAACAAAATAAAATAATATAATTTAAACATTTTTCCCCAGTGTGAAGCTGTGAAACGTTGGATTGGAATTAATTTTTAGCTAATTTTCAGTTTAAAATGAATGAACGCAGTTACAGACAAACTTCAGTCTGAGGTCTATATGGCGTCATTTTCATAGAAGAACTATAAATATCTACAGCTGGTATTTTGTGTATGAGCAGATGTAATGAGTTTTTAATGTTAAATTCTTGAATATAGCCGAATTTTGTTGAACTCCGGTATATAACAGCATGCTGTTTGGTTTGAAAGTTGACATGCTGTGTACCTTGAGAAAAGAATATTAGAAGTTTATCTCGTTCATTATAGAGATGAAATTCGGGCTGTGACGAGACCTTTTTAGCTGCGGGGGCGTTTGCTCCAAAAATCCAATAATTGGCGGGGTTTTATCAATATTTCCGGTCGAAATAAATGTTTCGCTTAGTTTTCATCCAATTGCAAGAATTCGACCGAAGCTGATTCCATCAAAAAGCGATATTATAGAATTACCGACATCACCACCCTGTCCCCTCCTACCAGTACGCCCCTTGCATGAGGGGTGGGGCATTCGTTTAGTTAGGTCTGGCTAGTGTGCAGATGAGGAAGATCTAGGATGATTGGAATCAGACCTTCTTTGTGCAAGATATTATCGACTAACCAGTGAACTGAAGAGACCCAAGAGAGTAAATGTTTAGTTCCTCGTACGTGTATTATTAAATGTTTAATTATTGTTACAGCACTTCTTACTTTACGTAATAAATCTTCTTCTATATTTTAGTTGATTGTTCTCGGAGTTGTAATTCTTCTGTTCCTCTGTTCAAAAGTCAAACAACTGGTAGGTTTATCAACTGTAGTTCGGTATTAACTGATCCTTTTACAGTTTTACTATCGTACGAACATCTCTCGTTCAGTACAGGGAATGCCGGCGATACAGATACAAATATACAAACCATGTTTTCTTATATTTCTTTGTAGTTGTACGTGTGTGTTTTTATGTCTTCTCTGACTCTCACGCTGGCTATAACTGCAGTTGTCCTCGAAGGACCGAAATGGGGAGTGTGGCTACAATTGCAACAAAGAGTTGATGATCATGAGACTGAAGATGTTAATGGCGTTTGCACCTTAAAAGGTATCGATCGCATCAACCTGTCTATCGGTTTCATTCCTGAGGATCCATGATTATTATTGTATTTCTAACGGTCCTTAAAACTCCAATTTTCGAACTAGATTCAACATTCCCAGTAGCAGTGCCAGTACGTAGTCCCTTATCATGTCAAGAGATTCTCTTTGCAACCTTGATGCAAAGCATCGTTGTTGGTTGTTCGATTCTATCAATTGTAGTCAGCCAATTTGTGGTGTTCATCTCCATTCGGGCTATCAGCCGTATGGCGCAGGTTCGTCACTTCATTGATACATTGCTTTTTCAATACATTTTTCAAAACATTTTGCCTAGGCAAAATTTGAACTAGTTATGGGATGAATAACTTCGTAATTATGTAGTGTTGTTGATGCGTAAAAATGATCTTTTGCAGGAATCCTATAAATTTTCAAAGAATCAGCATGGTGGCCCCGGGCAGTATGAAAACAATTCAAGTATGAATATCATGTCGTCACAGATGTAGTCCACTACTTTTTTCGTGTAAATCTGCATGGGTTCATCAGCGGAACATGAATTATCATTAATTTCATTTCCTCCATCCGTAGATTACGTTTAGTTATAATTCATATTTACTAACGAACTTAACCAGTCATGAGCCATTGGCTTTGGCAACGTCTTGAGACGAGTCATGGACCATGGTTAATTCTTTTCTCACTTTTGTGCCTTGAAAACTCCTCTTTAGCAGGTCTAATGGAAAAGGTAGAATAAGTAATAAGCGCCAGTGGATAGAACCTCAGGACTGGAAGGTGACTTTCAAGCATTTATCATAAAAGCGAGACAAGGATTGGCAATTCCGTTGCTTCTCAGAAAAGAATGAAAACAATTTCGAAAGACAAGGCAGTATGGTAGTCCATATGCGCTGGTTAATTCAAAGGACAAGACGAAGCGAGTTATCAATCATTTGATGATCGCCAAACGGTGCATAAATTTCCACGAACGAGAAGAGAAACATCGACCAATGAGTTGCGTGTGTTTGTCTAGCTTCTAGGATCTATGATTTAGGGGGGAATAATGATATTTATATTTGTAGAATTTAGAGAGAACTATATATCATGCCTGGCTAAGATTCGTGGTAGGGATTTGAATAATACATTAGAAAGTGGTTTACAAAAACGAGTTAAATATACATTAATTTTATGTGAAGTCAACTATTCAATTAAAAAGCATATTTCTCGTTGACTTGTTCACAATTGATTAGATTTCTGAAACTTGAACACATGCCTGCGTGCATTGAGAACAGGCGGATCACTGATCCAGGGGCGTTGGATTGATGACGTCATACGAAAGCACGGAGAATACTTCATGTAATGTGACTTCTAATCTGGAAAGTTGAAATTCAAAATGGCTTCCCTGACTCACGCTCAGAGAGTTACTCGTCTTTACAGAAGATCCATGAAAAATCTTCTTTCTTGGTGCGTGGAGAGGGAAGTGTGGAGGAAAGAAGCAATTAAATTAAGAGCTGAATTTGATCATTTCAAACACGAAACAGACCGGAATAAAATCGCTGCAATACTGGAAGAAGGCGAGGAAAGATTTCGCCGTCAACAGCACCCTGATCCTTATATAAGTGAGTTTGTTTTTAATAATGCGTTTGGGAGAGATCGCATTTTAAAATTTTAACTTATACATATGGAGGGACCAAAGGATTTAATATCAGGCCTTGTGGTGTATAGATTGTATACACAGACATACATTTCGTTAATATTGTTCAAATATAATAATTCAGATAAAATTAAAGCTAAATATAGTTATAAATTTTTAGATCCTAATGCACCAGAAGGTGGAAAGTGGGAAAGGAATATGCCACCACCATTGCATGTAAGTTGCAAAATAAAGGTCATATTGGGTTTATCTGACACCACTACCTGTATAAGTGTCCTGTGACCTGTGTCATAAAGATTGTATATGGATGCTCTAAGCTCTATGTGAAATTTTTTTTTAAATGCATATATATTTTTAGAGCCTAATAATGACCCCAGATGAAGATCAGTGGTATGAGGCAAGCAAAAAGTGGGCCAATTGATAGAACTCAAATTATTAACACCATATTTGAGAACTGTTAAATATTATTGTTTTCAACTTTTTTGGAGTGGCTGCACTTAAAATTTTCTTATTGTGCCATTTGGCAGTGAGAAACCTGAAAGATTTTGTACATTAACAATTATAATACTTATGATTATATTAACTATGACTATATTCTGGACTATTGTCTTTTTTCTATTGCTAGTATGATGTATCAACTCAAGGACCAGGTCACTAAGACTTATATTGTAATATTATAACAAGAGTCTCCATAACCTGTCTTCATATTTAGGTGGGGCACTCTGGGCGTGGTCTTCTAACATGTGTAACATTCACCCTGGTTTTAAGACTTTAAGTTTAAGAAATACATTCTCTTTTGTAAGGATCAAACAGATTTGGTTTGAAAATAAATTTCACCGGCTCACAACCACCTTAATTAATCTCATGTGAACACTCGCCCTAGTCCCTGCCCAGCGAAATTCAAAATGTGGCAGCTTTTTGATAAAATATACTTTTGTTTGTAAATGTTATACGTTCACTGCGCATGTGCGACAATCGGCCTCTTTGATGCCATGCAAGCTGCGGCTGCAGTCTGATATTTGCGGTTGTATTTCTTGCCATACTTGATGTACGTTTTTATAAAAAGTTTTCAAAATTTTTCTGGATTCTGGATTTCAAATGTGTCAAATCTTTAATATTTTTATTTATATATTTTTTCGTGTAACGATACTATATTATAAAAATGGTGACGATGAATACAAACAAATTCGTATTCTTGAAGACTAGAAGTGTTTTTAGTTGATACAAAAGTTGTCAGCGATATTTATTTTATATTTGGTCAAATGCTACAATTTATGGACATTTTAAAACGGCTTTTAACATGCATTTTGATCATATTATTTTGCTGCGAGTATTTGATATACAAAGTTGTCATATATCAATGTTCGTGGCCGCTTTTGGAAAGCAAAGACAGTTTTAGAAACGGTAAATTCGTGGATAAGAGTCAGAATGTCCATGCAATATTGCTGTCAGATCCTCATCTCCTGGGACCGCGATATGGTCATTGGTTTGATAAACTACGACGGGAGTGGCAGATGAGACGAAGTTTCCAGACAGCAATGAATTATTTTGATCCTGAAGTGGTGTTTATATTAGGAGATGTTTTTGATGAGGGAATGATTTGCACTGATAATGTGAGTAGAGCCACTTTAATAGAGAACAACAAAGTCAACCCCCCTGGATAGTCTCAACTTCTACCAAGATCCCCTCAGTGTCATTTGCCTCAGCGTTTGCATCATTGATCATTCATTCATCTATCATCTAACAAACTCTTCGTTCTTTAGTAATTCTTTCAGATGTCTGTCATCTTGCACTCTATCGGTGAATGGTCTCACAATTTAATGTTTAATATTTCTCAGGAGTGGGAGCATTATGTTTCACGCTTTCATGATATATTCCACCATCCTGAAGATGTTCAGTTACACATAATTCCAGGGAATCATGATATTGGCTTCCATTACAGGTATTGTGATGACAAACATGTATATTATATGAAACCCAAAACAATTTTATATACAAACTTACTCCAATTATTACTTGTTTTTTACTCAATACAGGATGCTTGGCAGGTCTGAATTAAGCAAAAGATTTCAAAGAGATTTTAATATTACTGGAGTGAATTTTGTTAATTTGAAAGGAAATGTGTGAGTGTCAAAGTTCTTGGTTATTATCAGAGGAGTGGATTGCTTAAATCTTATTTGGACAGCTTCTAATATAAAGTTCATTCCAATGTTAGGTTCATTCTGGTGAACTCGATGGCACTAGAACAAGATGGGTGTTCATTGTGTACAAAAGCCGAGGAAAACTTAAAGTCAATTTCCAGCAAATTAAAATGTCTTCATAAAGATAAAATTACTTTGAATTTTTGGAAAAAGAAATGTGAATTGGAGCCTTTCATGTCGGACCCAATTCTTTTACAGGTATTTTATGCTCATGTTTACTATCTTAATGAAAAGAGGTGCATAATATTTGGTGCACATTACTCTACCCTACTATACATAATAATACAGTTACTCTACAATGGTATACATTACTATTAAATATGTCTGGATAAACTAACAGTTGAAGGAATTAAGAAATCTTCAAGGCCTAAAAGTTCAAAATGTTTTTTAGCATTTTCCATTGTATCGATCCTCTGAGGTGAACTGCACGGGTCGCGATTCACCTCCAGCCGAACGCCGCCAATTGAGAAACCGAGATGGTTGGGAGGTTCTATCCCAGGATGCATCAGAACTCTTGATGACATCACTTCAACCTAGAGCTATCTTTAGCGGTCATACACATCACAGTTGTCATGTTATTCACAATGAAGATATCCATGAATTCACATTGCCTTCCTTCAGCTGGAGAAACAGAAATGATCCAAGTTTCATTTTGGTAAGTAAATAATCACTACCTATACAGTATTCATTGAAATGTGCTTTATTGGATTTAGCACCTTTGGTCATACAATAGAAATATTCAGAGGTCCAGATGATTTTGATGTTATGGTATTATCAAGGTTAATGGATGGGTAACCTTGAGAAACCTTTCTCTCTTCAGGCGGTTTTCAACCCAAATACCTATTCAATTCAAAAGTGTTTTCTTCCTGAAGAAAATTCTGTCATCTTTCTTTACATCTTGTTGGGAGTTTGCAGTTTGTTTTACACATTTTGGAACAGTTTTAGAAGGAACTTTCATCGCTCGCAAATTTGCAAAATGAGGATATTTTATCACAGAGAACCTGTGAAAATATGCTAGATAATTCAGTCATTTTATATTGATATATTGGTATAATAAATATAAGGAATCATGCAAGATTGAAAGTCAAGAAAACATTCTCCCAAGAGCAGCTTGGCAGAAGGTTATTGGAATGGTTCTTTTCCATGTACGCAGTAAAAACCAATAATTTAAACTGCAGTGTGCAAGCTACATATGTTGTTGGACATTACAAGAGCCACGCAAACACCAGTTAATTTTAAACTCTACGAAACAATATTAATTTAATGAACAACAAATGTACAGAAGAGATTACACTGTTTAGTTTAAAGACTTCTTTTCTACACTTCGTACTATCTAAACTTGGTACGTATCTAATCTTATCACCAAGTTTCCAAGCAATAACCGAATATTTACAATGATCATGCCAGCTGGGGTTTATCGTACACATCTAGACGTTTTTGTTTTCCAGATACTGTCAAATGTTATGTTTTTTATCTTGTATTAATGCAGGCAAGTGGTGAATGCAAAATGTGGTAGATTTTTGGCCCAAACACACTGGTTGAACCTAGTTTTAGGTTATCATTGAGTTACATTTCAGTTATAGCTTGATGTACAGTATATCATGAGCATGTTCAGATGAAAGGTTTGACCAGACTGTCCAGACATGAAGATTGGTTTTCGAACCACAACCAGAGATGATTCTTGAGAGGCCAAATAGTTTTAAGGTAGAAATGGTTTTGTTACAGCATGTCTTTCTACTGAAACAATACGCAATTCTACATAGCTTTAAAACAAACCCAATTTATCTCTGGAACCAATTTTCATTGGAACAACAAAAATATAACTGTTTTAGCAGTTTTGTTTTACAACAATATGTCCATAGTAAAGCTACCCATTGTTTCTTTATACTGATGATATTGTCCCCAAGGTTCAACTGTGATCATGCTGATGGCTTCAGAGCCTTCATGGCAGAGGCAGCATTGGGAAACATTGTGTGATACTGTGATAATGGCACTGTTTGAGCCAAGAGTTGCTTTCCTGAAAGAGAGATACCTATCTTAGTTCTATAACCAATGAATAAGAGCTGACTTTAGTCTTTAAACAACTGGTGGCAAATTTAAAGTTGATATTCAACCAACCTGCAAACCATCTTCCTTGCATCGTCTTAACAGCAGCAACAGCAACATCCGGAGTGAGACATTTCACATAAACATTACCCTGAGGATAGAGCAAAAGGAGTTGAACCTCCATCTTGAAAAAAACAAATGAAGGAGAGAACAGTAGTTGGTTACAAACCTGGACTGAGGTCTGATCAACGTGGATGTGAACAATGCCACCAAACTTGGACAACTCGTCCAGGACATCATCCTGAATGTCTAAATGCCAGTCTCTGTCTTTCTCTCTGTTTCAAGAAAGATACAAGATATCTTCAAATCAATATGATGGTGGTGTGTCAAAGAGTTTAAGGACCTCAGGTAAAATGGAAGACTTCAGGTAAAATGGAAGACCTGAGGTAAAATTGAAGACTTGAGGTAAAATTGAAGACTTGAGGTAAAATTGAAGACTTACTTGGTAGGGTCAAACATGTTGCTTATCATTAGACACGGAGTGGGGAGTGGAATGTTTACAGGTGTGTGAAGAATGGAGATGGCTGGGTTTGCAGGGGGCACACCAGGTACAGACAAACCTAAAGAAACAGAAAAGTATTACAGTATTACCTCACCAGGCATAAGATTCTCACTCGTGGATTACTGATATTTTGGATCCAAATTTTTGTGCTTTGATTATAATCTTGATACCTGCTGAATGTGTCTGGGACAACTTCTGCATCAGAGCGGCTCTGGCTGCAGCGTTCATCTCAATACCACCCTTCTCATATTCCTCATCATCAAGGAAAGACATTCCACCAGAATCACTCCGCTCCGTCACAGGACCCACCTAAAAATTGAGCAGATATCAATGACAAGTTTGCTAGCAAGGAGAGGGCCAGTCCAACTTTGGCAAAACTCCCGGAATTTTGCAAAGAAGGAACCCATCAACAGTTGAGAGATCTAACCCCAAAAAATTGCACTCCTTGCAAAAATTCTCAAAAAATGGATCTGCTTGTGATGGATCTATACAAGACAGATTTAGTCTGAAAATCACCTTGATCGGTCTTCCAGCCAATTCAAATCCATTCATCTGTTCCATTGCCCTCTTGGCGCTATCAGGATCTCGGAATTGTATGAAACAATACCCCTTTGATCTGCCTGACTCTGAGTCATGGATCATTTGAACAGTATCAATGATACCAAATGGTTCAAATATTGCCTTGATCATTTGCTCTGTGATATTGAAATGAAGTGATCCGACGTAAATACGAGTAGGTCCTATAGGCCGTTTCAGTTTCTCTGCTTCTGCTGCTAATCTGTTCTTCTCTGCTTGGGTTTCCTGTACGATGATCGGAGCGTTGAGCAGTTTTTGACCAGTCAATTTGATTGCCTTTAAAAAGAGAAATGTTCAGTTTTATGCATTACTCGAGTATGGCCGAATTTGGACAAAGGGGTTTAGGACAGAACTTGGAAGGCAGGAAACAAGTTGGAAGGTGTTTTTAAAGAACTACAGTTCTTTAAAGAACTATACAGAGCGCGTGACATACCAACGGAACAGCAGAGGCATCTGTGAATTCCACGTAAGCAATTCCTTTTGATCGTCGCGAGTTACGATCTGAGATAATTCTCACATCTCGCACCTGAAATATAAGAGAGGATGTTACAGTTTGCAGATGAAAATATTCACAAATTTCGATAGCACATACAGTACCTGTCCAACTTTGGAGAAGAATTCCTCTAAATCCCGTGGTCTTATGTTTCTTGCTAGCTGCATGCAGAATACGGTTCTCCTGTCTCGTTCCTCAGCTGAGATTGTTTCATCGCGAGGTAGCACTTGCCAATGACCACTGCAAAATCAAGATATTTCAGGACTAATTCTCTCTTCACCTCTGGCGAAGGTGATGGAGTGAGACAGTAACATCTGAGCTCTAGAATCTATACACCCTCTCCAGGAAACACACTGGGATTGTACAGCGTTAGAATTCAGGGTTAGGGCGTTGCCACTGGAAATTCCAATTCCCAAAAGTTACTGGATTTAATTAGCATACACCGCGGGAACCACTGGATGATTTAAAGCTATCATACCACACCTGTCATCACTGCCACTTCTTGATCGTCTCTTTCTATCCCGATCTCTTCTTTCGTCATTCCTACTCGGGCGTCTTCGTGGGCTTCCACTCCTGCTTCGTCGTCGTCTATCGGGGCTGCTTCGGCGTCTCTCGTTGCTCCGACTTCGCCTTCTCTCTCCACTACGACTTCGTCTTCTACGTCGTTCATTGCTACGAGATCTAGAGGAGAAGCAGAGTTTGTTCCGAGACCATCTTCTGGATGATGAAAGGCAGGATTTTCAGTGAATATTTACCTTCGTCGTCTTCTTCTTTCTCCACTTCTGCTGCGACTTTTACTCCGACTTTTGCTTCGTCTACGTCGAGATCTAAAGAGAAAAACATATGTTCTCAACTCATGGATTGAAGATATCATTTGCACATGGTTCATTATTGATTGCTTGGGTATCTTCTTTCCACGAAACTCCTCTACTGGTGAGCAATATCTCGATTTTACAGGAGTTCACACTTTACGGTGCGTATATCTCTGCATTTTTCCCACCAAATTAAACTTACAGCCACACTGGATTTTGCAAAGCAATAATTCAAGAACCTCGTATTTAATCATTTCTAGCAACACTGCTATCGCTATGAAAAGGAATCGTTAAGGGCGTGGCTGCGAACAACGTTGATTGGGGTAGTGTCGTTTTTTTTTGTTTCTCCTTTTGGATAATGCGCGTAAAATGACAGGCCCTAGTTACCTTTACACCACGAAATTTATACATGTATCTATTTAAAACAAGAGAAAACTCCGTTATTTCACAAGATATTGGCTGTGCAT